>NW_018408186.1:45282-115242 GCF_002113885.1 Mizuhopecten yessoensis | reverse complement strand
GTTGTACTGTAATATGTATGTCAACTGTCATGTTACATGTGATGTTTATGATCTATTTCCTGAAATAAACATTATTATTATTAAATGGAAGATCAACCGTCTCTAAAGTTGATTGCTATTTTCTCTTTATCTTTTACACGTATCTGAGACTTATCCTTTTACCCTGAGATGCACCCTCTGTTTCTACCTCAGTTGTGTCACAACAGAGCCCAAACTAACATTCCTGATTATTAGCTGTGTTTGCTTTGTTACATGTGTCAACATTCATAACATCCTGACATGAACTCAGGATAACGATTGTGTTATCAAAAAATAATAATCAATTTTTCACTAAAATATTTAAGGATGACCTGTTTCATAAAAATCATCCTCTAAAAGCCTCTTTAAGTGTTTTATTAGCTAACGAAACGCGTTTAAACATTCAAACAGTCACATCACACGAGCTGAACAATGTTATTAGTACCAAAGTCTCAATCTTGTTATATTTGTAATAGGATTATGCCTATTTATCGATAGTAGTGGAATGTTTGATGTACAAAATAGTTTACAAAAAACTGTCTGTCAATGGTAAAGAGTATCGCTACAAACACTTAAGGTACCATGTCATCAAATTTGTTTATGAACGAGGTACTCTGTGGTAAAAGAGTAAATATGCTGCTTCACTTGATTGACAAGAAGGATCCGAAGTAACCCTGACGTTGGCATCACTGCAGTTGTACCATGTCTCCGTGGTATTACCACACACTTTGACGCACGCCGTGTAATGTCCACCGTGAATGCTTCCTCCATGGTTAACCACACCGTACAGGCAGTATCGCTTAGGGCTTTGACTTGATTCCTGTTAAACAATGCACAGATACTAAATGACAATGATAAACGTCAATAGTCTATAACTGATATGTCCTTTCCTCTATAATCAATGCAACACATCGCATTCCAATCATTTTGAATAACAATCATTTGATGTTACAATTGCACTTATTGTGTTTTTATGAACAATGTCTATTTTTATGTACATTTAAACCATGATGACTTATGAAGTTATGATGATTTACATAACTTTACATGCACGAGATAGTAAACAAAACTGATTACAGTTTCAATTATAATATTCTGGGTATAGAGAAACAAAATGAAATGTCGTGTTGATATTTGCAAGAGATATTTTTTAAAATGAGCGATTTTATTTTGGACAGGTTTATGCCTTGTTTATCAATTATTACCAGTATCAAGTGTCCAATGTGCAATGACATCAATTTAAGGGGGGAAATATGATTAATTAGCCTTTTCATCTACATTAGTTACGCTTTCGGTAACTTGGACCAGGGTTAAATACGGACACAAAAATGACTTGTGAATTGATAGAAAATGTTGATGCAATGAAAATGCCGACATCAGTGAGACAGATAGAAGACAAACGTCGATTTGAAAGGTAAAAGTGGCTATGGTTAGTTATATCTATTTGAACAGACCAACAGTTTTAGGTAAGTTAGATTTGTAGAGATATTAACTTTTTGAAAAGAAAACGAAACGTCAACCCGACAAGTCATTGTGATCTGATAACAAAAAAGGTTACATAATTACAGTTAATACTAATCTTATACATTTCTCAATGAAGATGATGCTTTATCTTACATAATATTCCATATTGATGCTAGTCTCATGTATAATCGAATAAATCATATATACTTTCAGTTTTTGAGTTAAATACCTCATCCATTTCTATTTCCCTTGCAAACGTGATGTTGGTTGTCTTCTTCTGTATTTTGGTAGATGTGGACATTTTGCGCTAAAAATAAAACGTCACCATTATTATAGTTATATATGTTTATGTTGTATATGGTATTAATTCACTTCATCCAAAACACACTTTTCTATCAACTGAATAGTTTCAGGATCACTATTTTGTCACTAACACTTAGACATGATTTTGGTGCATCAAAGGTCATTAACAAATTTACAGCTTTATGAAAATTATAGTCGTGTTATTATCACTCATCTAATATTACCTCTTCGAATCTCCCCATTTGAAAAACCAATATCTCCGGGAGCGTTGCAAATAACATCCTTTTCGTTGTCACAGTTTTATCTGAAGATATGAATTGAGAGTTCGGCATTAATTCACATTTATAAAGCGTACCAAATCTCAACATGGAAACATTGACAAACCGTGGTACTTCTCGTTCACACTATTGTTTTCCCGCTGAACAAAGTGACAAGAAAGCAAACAAAAGAAAACCGAAATGCAAACAAAGTCGAACTCACCATCGATGAAATTAGGAAAAATATACACAAAGAAAACATTTACACAGAAACTCTTGGAAAATTACAAGGAGAAGCAGACTAGGTGTTCCAGAAGGATAAGCATCTTCTTCATTGATAACACCCACCATGTTAATTCAGGTCTGATCTTAAAATTATGTCACAGCGTCAATGTGGAAACCGTTGAATTAACAATCAAACTGAAAGAACGTTTTAAGCAAAATAAAGAGACATTGATTGTGACCATCAACCTGCCCTAGTCTTCACCAAAAACAACAAACATCGATCCCTTGAGCTTGCCATAAATCATCATATGGACATTTGATCAATAGAAGGTTTTTTTTCATTTCATAAACATCTCCCCGCTAAAATCATAATACCAATAATATGCTACGTACAAAATTTCACATAAGTGTATGTTAAGCACTGTTGGAATATATCTTTTAAAGTCATAATCATTCGTGTACGCTATAATAAGAACGTTGAATGTGGTAAAATTACGCGTCAAAAATTCTATCATAAACTAGATTATTCAACTTACTAGAACGTTTGAATACTTTTATAAATACAGTCATACCACTGATGTGATTGGGATTATCTTTAAATGACTAATATCATTTTGTGATTTATTTCACATGCTTGAAATAACAAGATTCATGTCATACCTTTGCCCATCGTACATTCTCCAGAACACGAGCGACAAGAAATTAAGTTTCTTCGATAGAGTTCCTCTTTACAAAATTCTTGTATACATCCTTGTAGATTCTGTAATCCAAATGAGTTTTCAGTGTTTTATTGTTATTAAATTTATTACAGATGTAAACAATAGCCTCATCTGTCCTAAATATGAGAAATTGCACTGTAGAAGAAGACTAATTTCCTTTAATTATTAGGCTTTGTTACAACATGGTCAGTGACAGACAGTTTCATTTAAATTATTTGATATATTATTAACTTTATTAACCCTTACAAATGTAATCTAGATATTACTGTAAACGGACTCCCGGAAGTTAACTAAAATCCAAAAGTTTGCAACCAAAATGTCTACATTCTTTAGGCGTTATTGCAATATGGTCAGTGACAAACGATAGTATAGCCATTATTGATACATTATTAACCAAAATTATCAAATTGAAATTGTTCGCATAGCTGACTGCTTCATGTGAGAAAGGATAAGGCCACTGCCACCGATAACAATTGCTTATTAACCACGAACATATTTTTCTGTTATTAAAGCGTATCGTATTATTAAACGACGATTAAGAGATGCTTATTTTGAATGATACCTTTTGCTCAGTAATTGGCATCACTAGACTGGTAAACAATTGTTCTGTATCTTCTTCCTAAATGTAAATAGTTTGTGTTATATTTCCATAGAATGTTTAACTTAAGGAATAAACCTGTGACAATGCCTCTTAACATTTATTTGTAAAACAAGAAATCTAATAAAGCAAACATGTTTATACTGTTGTTATAGTGTATCAGAAACATAATGGTTAACCTTATGATATATTGAATTGATGTTTTTGCACTAAATTTTACCTTGCATTTTGTTATAAAGACATATATCATATTTCAAATGATTGTATATATCCTTCAAAAAATTATATAGGTATCATATATATTTCATGAGGTATCGCATCAAGCATATATTGTCGGGTGGCGCAGTTGATAACGCACTCGCTTTTCACCAAGGCGGCCGGCGTTCGATTCCCCGATCGGACGTGAAAAAGTGTGGGGTCACCAGTTCGACCACGTGGGTTTTCTCCGGGTACTTCGGTTTCCTCCCATATTTAGACCCCCGGGCGCGTACATCCGAGCCAACAAGAGTGATTAACAAAACTTGTTTCATAATTGTTTTAAAATACATTAAGTTTATATTTAACGAGTATATGATTTATCTGATATAATTAACAAACTATTTACATGTCATATATGTTAATATCAAAAGGTACATATTATCTGAGGTATCTTATCTGATATATCTTTTGCTATTAGATGTAACGATGACTTGTAACAGAAAACAGGATGTTTTATGAAGAATGATAAGGCATACATACTTGCTGAAAACAATGCCGGTCTTTCTGACAATATTTGCGCATTAAGAAATAGATATTACTTATAAAATGTGACGTAGGCTTATTCTAGTGTCTGACTCATATGATACAATTATGGANATATCATAAGTTATTAATCATTAAAATCAATTGCCGTAAATTAACGTTTAACCAAGTTTCCAATGTGTCTATGATAAAATGTATAGCATACATGTAATAAAACAAATAATTCAATTAAATATTCTTTGCTTCATCAACATTTGTCTTGATCGTTTACTCGACATCAATCTCGATATTGGTTTCATAGTGTGTGAGGTATATAAATCTGTTAATATATATTTATTAAATAGTGCCCCTGTGATAGGTACAATGAAAATAAAATAAACAAACTAAAGACATAGCCAACAGAGTACAAAGTGCCGCTTGACAGATCATGACGAAATAAAGATTTAAGGAAGATTTGCATAAAATATTATAATATTGAGTTTGTGTAAAAGTATCATGAATTTACTCTTACAAAGATATATACTAAGATTCATTCCTATAAAATCGGTAAAGGTAACCTGGTCTGCTGGTGGCTTTCATTGTTGAGTTATCATCTATACTCACCTTAGGTTTTAGATCGACCTCCTTAATCTTATTATCATCAGCTTTATATCCGGAAGAAAACTTTGGTGATTGTTCCGGTATGATGTTTGCTTGCTTGTAACTTCTGTCAGAGTCCTATCAGATAATAAGTTGTAACTAAAACGAATTCTTAGTTTAGTGACCAACCTGTAGACCAGACATTATACCGATGTTACTCCAAAGTTAATCTTAAACGTTCTCTTAGATGCATTCGGTATATGAACAAAGAAGAAATTGTGGCAGGGCAGACAAAAGCATATTTTCGAGACAATACCCCCTTCATTAAAACGCAAACATGAACAATTACACTTCAAAAAACAAAACACGGAGAAAACATAAACCAGAAACAATTCATATCAAAAATGTCTAACAGAAATCCAGTTTTTACTGAATTAATATGCGGATGCTTGTCTCTTCAGTATTCAGCTTATATTCAATATTACAGTCAGCATATAGATACTAACACATTTAACAAAATAGGCAGCATCCTACCTGGAGCACACTGTTTGCGTAACAGGTATTACCAAGATTTGGTAGTCCGTGAAAGGAAAATATATATACATGTGCATTTGATAAATATCATAAGTTATTAATCATTAAAATCAATTGCCGTAAATTAACGTTTAACCAAGTTTCCAATGTGTCTATGATAAAATGTATAGCATACATGTAATAAAACAAATAATTCAATTAAATATTCTTTGCTTCATCAACATTTGTCTTGATCGTTTACTCGACATCAATCTCGATATTGGTTTCATAGTGTGTGAGGTATATAAATCTGTTAATATATATTTATTAAATAGTGCCCCTGTGATAGGTACAATGAAAATAAAATAAACAAACTAAAGACATAGCCAACAGAGTACAAAGTGCCGCTTGACAGATCATGACGAAATAAAGATTTAAGGAAGATTTGCATAAAATATTATAATATTGAGTTTGTGTAAAAGTATCATGAATTTACTCTTACAAAGATATATACTAAGATTCATTCCTATAAAATCGGTAAAGGTAACCTGGTCTGCTGGTGGCTTTCATTGTTGAGTTATCATCTATACTCACCTTAGGTTTTAGATCGACCTCCTTAATCTTATTATCATCAGCTTTATATCCGGAAGAAAACTTTGGTGATTGTTCCGGTATGATGTTTGCTTGCTTGTAACTTCTGTCAGAGTCCTATCAGATAATAAGTTGTAACTAAAACGAATTCTTAGTTTAGTGACCAACCTGTAGACCAGACATTATACCGATGTTACTCCAAAGTTAATCTTAAACGTTCTCTTAGATGCATTCGGTATATGAACAAAGAAGAAATTGTGGCAGGGCAGACAAAAGCATATTTTCGAGACAATACCCCCTTCATTAAAACGCAAACATGAACAATTACACTTCAAAAAACAAAACACGGAGAAAACATAAACCAGAAACAATTCATATCAAAAATGTCTAACAGAAATCCAGTTTTTACTGAATTAATATGCGGATGCTTGTCTCTTCAGTATTCAGCTTATATTCAATATTACAGTCAGCATATAGATACTAACACATTTAACAAAATAGGCAGCATCCTACCTGGAGCACACTGTTTGCGTAACAGGTATTACCAAGATTTGGTAGTCCGTGAAAGGAAAATATATATACATGTGCATTTGATAAATATCATAAGTTATTAATCATTAAAATCAATTGCCGTAAATTAACGTTTAACCAAGTTTCCAATGTGTCTATGATAAAATGTATAGCATACATGTAATAAAACAAATAATTCAATTAAATATTCTTTGCTTCATCAACATTTGTCTTGATCGTTTACTCGACATCAATCTCGATATTGGTTTCATAGTGTGTGAGGTATATAAATCTGTTAATATATATTTATTAAATAGTGCCCCTGTGATAGGTACAATGAAAATAAAATAAACAAACTAAAGACATAGCCAACAGAGTACAAAGTGCCGCTTGACAGATCATGACGAAATAAAGATTTAAGGAAGATTTGCATAAAATATTATAATATTGAGTTTGTGTAAAAGTATCATGAATTTACTCTTACAAAGATATATACTAAGATTCATTCCTATAAAATCGGTAAAGGTAACCTGGTCTGCTGGTGGCTTTCATTGTTGAGTTATCATCTATACTCACCTTAGGTTTTAGATCGACCTCCTTAATCTTATTATCATCAGCTTTATATCCGGAAGAAAACTTTGGTGATTGTTCCGGTATGATGTTTGCTTGCTTGTAACTTCTGTCAGAGTCCTATCAGATAATAAGTTGTAACTAAAACGAATTCTTAGTTTAGTGACCAACCTGTAGACCAGACATTATACCGATGTTACTCCAAAGTTAATCTTAAACGTTCTCTTAGATGCATTCGGTATATGAACAAAGAAGAAATTGTGGCAGGGCAGACAAAAGCATATTTTCGAGACAATACCCCCTTCATTAAAACGCAAACATGAACAATTACACTTCAAAAAACAAAACACGGAGAAAACATAAACCAGAAACAATTCATATCAAAAATGTCTAACAGAAATCCAGTTTTTACTGAATTAATATGCGGATGCTTGTCTCTTCAGTATTCAGCTTATATTCAATATTACAGTCAGCATATAGATACTAACACATTTAACAAAATAGGCAGCATCCTACCTGGAGCACACTGTTTGCGTAACAGGTATTACCAAGATTTGGTAGTCCGTGAAAGGAAAATATATATACATGTGCATTTGATAAATATCATAAGTTATTAATCATTAAAATCAATTGCCGTAAATTAACGTTTAACCAAGTTTCCAATGTGTCTATGATAAAATGTATAGCATACATGTAATAAAACAAATAATTCAATTAAATATTCTTTGCTTCATCAACATTTGTCTTGATCGTTTACTCGACATCAATCTCGATATTGGTTTCATAGTGTGTGAGGTATATAAATCTGTTAATATATATTTATTAAATAGTGCCCCTGTGATAGGTACAATGAAAATAAAATAAACAAACTAAAGACATAGCCAACAGAGTACAAAGTGCCGCTTGACAGATCATGACGAAATAAAGATTTAAGGAAGATTTGCATAAAATATTATAATATTGAGTTTGTGTAAAAGTATCATGAATTTACTCTTACAAAGATATATACTAAGATTCATTCCTATAAAATCGGTAAAGGTAACCTGGTCTGCTGGTGGCTTTCATTGTTGAGTTATCATCTATACTCACCTTAGGTTTTAGATCGACCTCCTTAATCTTATTATCATCAGCTTTATATCCGGAAGAAAACTTTGGTGATTGTTCCGGTATGATGTTTGCTTGCTTGTAACTTCTGTCAGAGTCCTATCAGATAATAAGTTGTAACTAAAACGAATTCTTAGTTTAGTGACCAACCTGTAGACCAGACATTATACCGATGTTACTCCAAAGTTAATCTTAAACGTTCTCTTAGATGCATTCGGTATATGAACAAAGAAGAAATTGTGGCAGGGCAGACAAAAGCATATTTTCGAGACAATACCCCCTTCATTAAAACGCAAACATGAACAATTACACTTCAAAAAACAAAACACGGAGAAAACATAAACCAGAAACAATTCATATCAAAAATGTCTAACAGAAATCCAGTTTTTACTGAATTAATATGCGGATGCTTGTCTCTTCAGTATTCAGCTTATATTCAATATTACAGTCAGCATATAGATACTAACACATTTAACAAAATAGGCAGCATCCTACCTGGAGCACACTGTTTGCGTAACAGGTATTACCAAGATTTGGTAGTCCGTGAAAGGAAAATATATATACATGTGCATTTGATAAATATCATAAGTTATTAATCATTAAAATCAATTGCCGTAAATTAACGTTTAACCAAGTTTCCAATGTGTCTATGATAAAATGTATAGCATACATGTAATAAAACAAATAATTCAATTAAATATTCTTTGCTTCATCAACATTTGTCTTGATCGTTTACTCGACATCAATCTCGATATTGGTTTCATAGTGTGTGAGGTATATAAATCTGTTATTATATATTTATTAAATAGTGCCCCTGTGATAGGTACAATGAAAATAAAATAAACAAACTAAAGACATAGCCAACAGAGTACAAAGTGCCGCTTGACAGATCATGACGAAATAAAGATTTAAGGAAGATTTGCATAAAATATTATAATATTGAGTTATCATGAATTTACTCTTGCAAAGATATATACTAAGATTCATTCCTATAAAATCGGTAAAGGTAACCTGGTGTGCTGGTGGCCTTCATTGCTGAGTTATCATCTATACTCACCTTAGGTTTTAGATCGACCTCCTTACTCTTATTATCATCAGCTTTATTTCCGGAAGAAAACTTTGGTGATTGTTCCAGTATGATGTTTGATTGCTGGTAACTTCTGTCAGTTTCCTATCAGATAATAAGTTGTAATTAAAACGAATTCTCATTTTAGTGACCAACCTGTAGACCAGACATTATACCGATGTTACTGCCAAAGTTAATCTTAAACGTTCTCTCCTAAGCATTTGACGATTAATAACTGTAACTATTGACAAAAAAACAACGTAACCTGTATCGAGCACCTTAAGACACACTTAAAAACTGTTGGCCCTTCTAACTTATTTTAACAAGTCCTGATAGTCCTTCACCCAAACAGCATCCATCTATGCCTTAGTAGTAGAAAAACATCGTTTTGAGATTTTAATACATTTTAGCCTTGTGACTTTTAAGAAGAGTTGTTGAAATCGATTTTTGTTTGTGATGTGATTCTGACAAAATATTATAGTAGGTCTCCTTACAAAGTACTATTAATTAGTACAGATATGTTCACTAATTCAATAGATAAACGTTGTATTCTTTTTTGTTTTGTTTAAAGCAAACTTTTAACGCGCAAAGCTTTGAAAAATGATCTGTTGTTTCAATTTAATAGAAGTGAACTACTGTATTTTTTTTTAAATCTGACATTGCACACTTCAAATATTTGTTTCTCTGGAAAGTATTAACATATATTACAAGCTGTTCAAATAGAAGGAATTGTAAAACTAAGTTTTGTTAGCGTCATATAAATCATGACGAACACAAAAGCACTTATCCATTGGTAAAATCCAGGAATAATGGTTCACCTTATATGAATTACTATACTTTTTATTGATGCGTTATTGATAAGACGACATTGAAAACAATCAAACGTATTCTTACCCCATCCAGAAGAATACTCGGTTTGAGTTTTGCAGTTTCCAGAATTTCCATGTCGATCTCCTTGATTATAAAACAACAAATATAGATATGTCATTTATTATGCACAAACTATTGTTTAAATAAAACTAAAAGAATATGCAAGTTTATACTATGTGAATAAAACATGCAACTTATTCAAATGAGTGTGATGGTTTTTGGAAACGGACTTGATCAAAATTATATACCCTTTAACTCTTAATTTTCGTTATGAAAAGAAAACAAAACCGCACTACACGTTCAGTTAATGTCAAATAATGCCTACAGAACTGATAAGTCAAAATAATTGTCATTTTACTAAGTGAACCTTAATGCAACTGCTATAACCATAGTCAAAAAGATAGTTCCATCGCTCAAACATATGTACATTATCATATATAATATGCTAGATACTAAAACGCACGGTAAACGGATAACGGCATTTGATATGATAACACTACACTAGTATAACCCGCCTAAATAGCCTGAGAGATACAAGCTTGAGATTCTGTAGATGGATATATGATGGAAACGTGACAAAGTAACAGGGAAAACGTTGCATCGATATATGTTGATCCTCACGAGAAAGACGAAAAAGAATCCGATGGAATGAAACCTACATGTATCAACGGGAGAATCACTTTGAAGTTAAAAAAAACATCACTATTCTACAGTGATATAATCAAACAAATCAGATTGACCCTGAGGCTAAGGTTTAATTATATGATCAACTTGAAGAAGTAGGCGACAGAGGTAACCCAAAACGAGACATCGCTGATGTGATAGACAACATGAAAACAAGGCAGGTAATGTCAACACTAGTAGATTTATTCGAAATTAATCATATAGAGTTCCTGATGACGTTTATGATGGAAGTAAATTGCGATCCAATTGCATTTCTCGACATCTTAGTCAAAAAATATTGAAATCGGCAATACAGATATAAATTAAAAACAAACGGATACACGGCAATATCTGCACTTTGGTTCTGGTCTTATTGGTCACATTAAATGCAGCACACCGTACCACTTAGCAAGAAGGATATGCACCATTGTCAGCGAGTAAGAGGTACGAAAACTCCGCCTACAGGAGCTGTAGAAGTATTTAGAACAAGATAAGTACCCTAGAGAAACACTGACAATATACCGGAAAACATTACTTCATTCAATCAGAAAACCCACCGAAATAAATAGGATAATACCACTGGTAGCCACTCGTAATCCAAGGAATATGTATATATATACCCAACGGTGAAAAATCTTAACAAATTCTTGATCAACGACCAGAAAATGAAAAGGGGATTAGAGAAATCAAGAATGATAAACAGTAAAAAAAACACCGAATACTCTTAAACAAATATTATGCTTATCAAAATTACAAGTAAACGAGAAAAGTCACGGACATGGACAGCATTTTAGAACGAAAAATGATAGAAAAGAGTTATATCAAATTATCCAAATCTTAATTAAAAAGCCTTGCAAAGCATTTACGTATTATGACATCATCGATAAAATGATGTCATTATGTATGAGAGACAGAGACAGCGAGACAAAGAGAGTTGACGTAACATTACCTAAAAATAACGGGAACCCGTTAATAAATGACACCAAACAAAATACAATGAATACAAATTACCGATTCCGATTTGAGGTCTTGCCATTTGACCGGACTATTTGAAGAACCATCGATGTCCATAAGTATTCCACTAACGAGCTTATGTCGTACTCCATTTTCCCAAACTGTCACCAATAAGAATTTATTTTCAAAGCCATCTTTCACAGTGATCTGAAAACGGAAAGGATTTTTACAATTATACCAAAAAGTGATACGTTATAACGCTATCTTGTCATAAATTTTAAATATATCATACTTAACTACATCAATTATAAAATACCAATAGAAAGTTTAAAGCCTTTGATTTATGGTTTACCGATAAACTGTTTATATACAATCAGGTGTTATTTCATGCCAAACGTTTCAGCCATTCTTGATGCAATGAGGGCTGCAGTATATCACAGCACCGAAGACGGGACAGCCTAAGTAGGGAATTATTTCACAAAATAAAAATTAGTCATGAGTTAAGTTTTTCAAAAACAAATGATGAAGTATTAAGCCAAGATAAGCGCAGACAACGATACACGGGTTTATTACAATAGGAATGTGTTATTATACAAGTTAATCTAGATCTGCTCCTATAAATTTACAGTATGAGCGTTGTCACTTAGTCCTAAATTATTTCAAGGAGAGAAAATTTAACATTATAAAACAAATCCTTAATAATGAGAAAAACAATATGTCTTGAAAAAAGTCGTCGAATTAATAATCATGCTTTAATATTTGAAACGATAATGTTTATGATGTTTATTCATTAATACCATGTTAAAAGCACGACAATGAAAGTTAAAAGCACGACAATGAAAGTTAAAAGCACGACAATGAAAGCGACATTGTGGATACAATAATGGCCGAATTCACGAACGACGAATGGATATATCATTCTGTTTCATTTACAATGAAAGAACAGCAGTTTATTAAGAACGTTCATACTCAAGAGACGTCAATCCACGCTTAAGAAAAGTAACCTTATTTTCATGAAGCAATACCATTTAACAGCGCAAAACGCTACTCCTGCCGGAACACTTGGTTTCGTCAAAGGTATTTCACAAAGACCCGTAATGTTGTTCCCTTTGTTTAGGTGTATCAATAACTATTGGGGTTCCTTGTGGAATGATGTGATCGCACATATTTTGTTATATTTTATGCTCAAAGAATACACATAACAAAAGTTTACTACCTCTCAAATATGAAATCAAAGTTTTTCTTTTCTATCTCACCAACATTTAAATCTTTTTTGTATACAAATGATGTTCTGTCTTTCACAGGCCTGGTTTTGTATTTTCTTTTTTTATCGACAATCCGCTTTCCATCGCAGCATATATTAATCTTCACATACCTGAAACAAACAAATTAATATGAAGATCAAAATACATTCAGAACCTGTATAAGATCAACGTTGATAATGTAAATGGCATGCACCAATTAAAAACATATAATGTAATTTTATAAGTTAAATATTTTTGCCACATTTAATATATAAAGTTCTTTTTTTTCTCTCTCAAATGGAATTATCGTTATACATCCACCACAGAAATAAAATTATATACGTCAACAGATAGCTGTTAAGCATGAATCAACCATGTATGACCATATAATTAGAGAAATTGAGTACATGTTCATCTGCTTTCCGGGTGATTTCCTTCGGTATTGATCAATGTGTATTCTAATCATTCCTTGCGTCCTGTAATGAGTAAATCCAAACCTCAACGAACCCTGCAATAGTAAATTTCAATATTCACAGCAAAGTACGAGATAATTCACTCAATAATTAACCAACCCTGCAAAAGTAAACTTAAATATTCACAGCAAAGTACGAGATAATTCACTCAATACTTAACGAACCCTGCAAAAGTAAATTTGAATATTTACAGCAAAGTACGAGATAATTCACTCAATAAACATCGTTCCCTAAAACTGTAGGTGTAATCTCATAACCAGATATAGAACGTTACCCGTTTTTATGACGTCGACAAGTGAACATGTGGGTGGAGCTATGCAAATTTTCCGTGAACGAGACATATTTGTGTGAATTCATCAACAGAAGATGTGGGCAGAGTTAATCATGGCCTTTGTAAGTTTCAGACTGTTACTCCTGTTGAACCTATCACACGTTAATGTATTTTGGAAATTAAATTATTGGCCGCTTATCAGACTAATGAATACAATAGTTATGAACGATTCACAGAAAAAGACTGTAAAAATATAAGGAAAGGTTTTCTATTTTGGTCATGTTATGAGTTTCCAGTTGAGCACGAACAAATGTATCATAGATGGAGAAGCCATTCCAAATGTAAACACACGCATGCATGCACACCTATAAAAGCTGTAGGAGGATTTAGTACTTAAACATTATAGAAAAAGATCGCCACATTCCGCTCGGCGATAGACATTAATTGCTCATTCATATGCTTGATAATAGAGACGATATTTCTATATAGCGATGCTAGTATTTCATTTAATTTGTCTGTTCACAATTCATAGATATAACTTCAAACATCCTGGGTCTGTAAGCTCTATACAGGTAACACTCATTTACAACATATCATTATTGTTGTATATTAATGTACTTCCTAAACACAGGATCAGTACTCGGATAGTAACATTATTATCTAACACAGCATTCCTTAATTTGCATAATCATGATCCTTCTTCTCTCACTATATATTCCTATCAGTGTTAAGAGATGGTTTGGTATTTCTCAATAAATAATGTTCACATGAAACTAAGTATCTAAATTCATGACATTACTTGACTGAGAACCACACTATAAAAAAAGGTTTGTTACTATAAAAATTATAAAACATCATGTTTTAAACTTCAATTAAGGGTTTGAACCAATTTAACCCTACCTTTTTTTGCCTTAAACATTATAGTTTATTTTTGATCTAAAGTGTTTTTGGCATTTCGCTATTACAACACGATCTTGTTTAATTTTTGAGTTCAGCGATGTATATAAACCAATCACAAGGTTATAATTGTAGTTATTTTCACATAAAGTAGTTTACTTCAGCGGAGGTATTCGGGGGCTGCTTTATCCATCCCGATGCTGGAGTAATTCTTACGGAATCTGCAAAATAAATCAATAAGTAAATGCATATAAATACATAACTAACACAGACATTGACTTTATGAATCACAGAAATGAGTTTGCTGTGTTACAGATTAAAATTATTTTTAAAGCAAAGTGCCTAAGACAAATATATGTTGTACCATATAAGTTAACATCGCACCTTGCTGTTTATCTAGGATGTGTAAGAAAACAAAACCAAATATGATGAAATTCGGTCCTTTTGCGCGCTTTTAATGAGGTTTATTATGCAGTCTATTGTATGCGTGCAATTGTGGAAAGACTTTTCCATAACAAAATGTTCGACGCTTTTTTTGATTGGATGATATATGTTTTGACTACATTAAACATATATGCCCTCATCGGGATCTTTATATACTACATATACCACTACTTACGGTACTTAAACAGCATATATGTAACCTATGTAAGTTTAACTCAACATATATGCCACATAACGTGTTTTCATAATTACCTTTTGACTTTCCTTTTCGCTGATTTTGATTGGATTGGGATCTCGGATCAACAGTACTGGTATTAGCTTTCTATGAAGTATAAAATCTTTATATGAACAAGGCAGTGCTTCTAAATAACCACATTTACAGGTTATTCTGAAATTTGCAGCGGCTAAATTTCTTCGTGTAAATTCATGTCAATTTCTTCATGTAAATTCAGGTCAAATTATTGTCAATTTCAGAATAAATTTTCAGGTCAACTTCTACACGAAAAGAGCCAAAGATCTATTCTTTGTTAAAATTTGACCTGCATTTCACCTTAAATTGATCCGGAAATAAATTAATGTGAATTTGACCTGAGGATTTTTTCATGTCAAAAGTACTTGGAGATTTTTTTTCCAGCGTGCATGACCTTAAGCGATGCGGTACAAAAGAGTCCCATGTCTATCTATATGATAGTAACAAACAAAACAGTTTTTGTTATTGTGTAGTGTATGCTTAATAGAATCCTCGAGTTCATGTTGTTTCCATTATCCAGTACTGAGGAAATTACACGTGGTTTTCAACATTTCAATGATTCAAACTGTCCATCGTCAAAAACAATAACTTTACGTTCAGATATTTAAACGATGTGCACTTTTTTGTGTTTTATATTTTACTACCAACCTTTTATTAATATTAATATTCGGACAATCCAAACATGGTAACTTCATGAAACAGCAAACTTTGCTCACAAACAACAGTAGTATCTAACACTCAGCTATGTTTTATGTAGCTGTTTTATCATTCTTTTGTGACCCAGATTTTTCTTTCAATTAGGAATATTTCAAATACAAAAACTATTTAAAGTCCTCTATGACAGTTTAGAAAAGTTATGAAGGGAGAAAGAGTTAGCAAATTATGTTGAAAATTTGGACTACCGGTTAATTTTTTTTTATGTTTTCGAATTCAAACATTTGATACTACGAAAAACCAAGGTACATGTGATACATCATCCAATCAATTTTTTAACTAATCAACTGCGATTATATTACCAAATTTGTGTTTGTATACTTCGTACCTTTTTCGCATTTTGTCGATTTTTCTGATCAGTTTGGGTTCCAGAGGTTTGGGAAACACCAGCAACTGTAAAATGAATATTTCCCATCAGTCACATTAATAATGTGTGCTAGTACAAATGCGATTTTTACCAAAAGATATCCTAATTTTAGAATAAAGCTTATGTGCTGAAATTTTGTTCATACCATCCCCAAATGAACGAGAAAATAAATTAAAACGATGAACATTTGGATGGCTCGGAAAGAACGAACACAATCATGAGAAATATTAAATTCATTGCGAGTTACCGACGGCAATTTTTTTAACGGGGCAGCATTTCTGTCAACAACATTAACTCCGACGGTAGCTCCATGCAAGGAACAAAGCTATGGAATATGCAAACATGCAATAACAGAGAGGGAAATCAGTGGATTAAAAGCTAAATGGCTGCGGAGTCAAATCAAGTGTGAATGATACATTTGAAAGAAACAAACATTTATTTACTTAATTAATAAAGGCTAAGTTAGTTTTAAACAAAGTGGAAATTGAAAACTTATTTTGCGAGCTTTCGAACACGTCTGTTTCCTTTAACAAGCAAAGAGCTGTCATAATTCATAGACATTTCGCCTCGATTGCACTCTAACTCTGCAGGCAGTCAGAGGGACGGGTAATACATTTACCTATTCTGCTCCTTTTGGAAGTTACCTTTCATACCAAACAGATGGACTTTTTGGCCTGTATCTGTTGGGTGCGGTAATTTAATCCCATCAAATGTTTATACATGCAGCTCCATCAACAAACTATTTTTCTTTTCTCTTCATAATATACATGTATATATATATATATATATACCGATATATATTTTATATGTCTTTTCAATATCAAAATAAAAGGTTAGAATTTAAACCATTAGATTCAATTATAATAAAAATGAGTATTAGTAGTTGTTTCCCCTAATTTGATTATTAATTTGATAATACCAACTTGTTTATATGTGTTTGTATGTGTTCTAATGTCTATGTCTATACTTGTACCACTATCTGTTACTATGTTTGGAAAGGGCTTAAATAGGCTATGCCTGCTGCCCAATCCATTTGTCCTTTGACAATAAAATTTATTGAAATAGAAAAAATACCAAACAGATTAACCTCATTCCGAAAACTAACAATACGCCAGTTAAATGTTTTAGCTGACAATTTGCGTCAGTAATTAACAAAGGGCTGGCATGAGTCACCTAGATACAGAAGCAGTCATAGCAAAATATTCTTATTCCAAAGAATATTGAAAATAAAAATCCAGGGGCGGAGGCAGTACCTTCAGTCAATATACATATTTTTTCTCAAGGAGTATATCCGCAAATATACAGTTTACAAAAAAAAATATTCTTTTAAATGGATTGATAAGGTTTCATCACACTACCTGTAACTTCCAAGTAAAGAATGTTTTACAAAACAATGTTGACGTCACTGTGAGCAAGAATATTATTAATATACTCTTTTAGATAATCGTTTAACTTTTACATCAATTTTTCAAACTTTATCAGCTATTGGCAATGCAACTTATTTCAATTCGGTTTCAAATTTAAGTGTTCCAACTTACACAAAGAATGTGCTGGCCTTTCCTCTGCGTTGGAATCATTTGCAATCCTATTCAGACTAGATTTCCTGAAAAGATATATATATATTTATATATACCAATAATCTATTATAACGATATTTTTTTCCCCATTTTGTTCTTAAAGCTGACAGTGCAAGTTAAAAAGCATTCAATTGAGATTATTAAAAAAAGAGTCCAGAATATTTTTTTCTAATTTTGAGATCTGCCCCAAGGCCTCTAAGGAAGTACCGACATTTTAGTTTTCCTAGCTTGGTAACGAGTATGGGTCTCGCTGGGTATAAAAATCGCATTACCTGTCAAACCGGTTATCATTCTACAACTGACCGTCTTGCGATTCAATGCACCGCGCACCCTGATCGGCAACCGATATCAAAAATCAAACACACTCACCTGAAGACTTTGAAACACCACCAAGCTGGTTGTTATATTACTTATGGCACATTCTTGAAAATTGTGTATCCAAAATAAAAGGTATATTACTGAATACTTCTATAAATCCCATATATGACATCGGTCTTTCTAGTGCTTAGAACTGCACTAACACACGAAAACTTTATTATGAACTCGTAGTCTTCGTCGAATAGATGCATTACTAGCAAAACACGTGCAAAATACGACACTCCCAGCAGGGATTGTGCATTATATATCTTAATTGGTCGTATTTTACTACTATTTCCACTATTCTTAGATACATGTTATCTTTGATGTGTTCCAATTCAATTTTACTCAACTGATCTGATACAAAATGTTGGTAAAAATCGTGCGTGAAAGTGTTCTATCAGAGACATATATTGTAAAGTAGCGTCACCTTGTGCACATATTAAACAAACGATAACCGGTTTGACAGGTAATGTACTCGCTACCAAGCAAGGACAAACTTAAATGTCGGCACTTCCTTAGAAACGGTAGAAGGAAGAGAGGGGGAAGATCTCTAAACCAGAAAAACATAAACTTTAAAAAATAAATATAGGGATATAACAGAAAACAAATCGATATCTGCTGTGGTCATTGCAGTACTTTGGACAATTATTATAAACAAGCATCGATAGTTATCAGAGGCGTATATGGTATGTATCACTAACCTGGTGGTTTTTTTTCGCTATCCTAACTAGATAACAAATTGAAAAGCTTCCAATAACTTGGGATCATGGTGTAAATCTCAGTTGTTTTATTGACCCAAGAAATAACAACACTTGTTAATAGCAATGATAAATACATTTGGTACATATTGTAATTGGTCAGTTAGACTTCAGAGATGTCTCAAGCAATCGGAGGGCAGGGCTTCTATAATTTAAACAGGCTGTATTGAGTCATTGCACTGATTAGTTACTGGCATTCCTTCTAAAGGTGGTACGGTTCAGTGTACCTATCAGGATGAAAATGTGAATGCAATAGAAATAGAAGTAGAGGTCCTGCTCCAAAATAGATATTAATTCTATAAAATGATATGCTGTATAGTACTTAATAACACAGATCATAGTGTGGCATACGGTACAATGCAGGGTGAAGAGAATCAAGAGATAATTCAAAAGATAGATCTACTCTGCCTTTAAACCAGTTTAAAGAGACAAATGCTTTCAAAGACGTGAAAAGTATTGAGGAACTACTAATTAAGAACAGTCAAATAGCCAATAAACCCACTGACAAAGAGACGCAGTCTGAATCTAAGCAGTCCGATGCCTATGTTACAGACCAGAAGTATTTCCTCATATATAATATTCACTATTTATTATGCATTTTCCTATTTTTTCACTGAACTGTGTACTGAAAGCGATTTAATTTTCAACAATATTTCATAACAAATGTATTTCATTACATTTATATTTCATAACAAATGTATTTACATATTTTCATTTTCCTCGTTTATTGGTTTATAAGATATATCCTATCTAAAAAAATACACGTAATTTGGTGAAGAAAGAAAATTGCCAGATATTTTTTTAACTTAAACATCATACTTTGAAGAAAAAAAAACCAACCCCCAAAAAAATGCACCAAAAATGACACAGGGAAATTCAGTCAAATGTAGAAATGTATTGTAAAAAAATGGCTGGGGGAAAAAGTGTTCCTTTAAAATTGTTTCACTGATTCGAAGTTTTCGTAGTGTGAAGATTTTATGTTTAATCAAGTTATAATTCTTTTTCATCAACATAGGCCATATACTGTTAGATTTTTTTTTCTGGTATAAGACAAAGTCTGTTTTGATGTAGTCCTATTGATGTATTCTTAACTTTCATTTTGGTATATCAGTGACCATCCTCATTCAAGGTGAAACAGTTACATGATGAATATAATGACGTTGTGATGTCACATCCATGTTGAACACCATACATTGTTTGAAATGATAAGAAATGTAAAAACAGATAGTTGTACCAGTTGAAATAACCTGTTATACAGGATATATATATATATGAATAATTATTTTAAAACAAAAGTTATGTTTTTGTGATCTATACTACAGTCACTACAATGAAAGGATCCCAGAGGTAGAGTCGGGTCACCCTCTTCAGCTTCTAACTATCAATTGATTTTTTTTAGTAAAATGACTATAACTTTGCCAAATTATATATTTTTTTTATTTTTATTTTTTTTTAAATCGAAAAATGTTTAAGTGATGCAGGTGTCTTTTACGCTGTCAAGTAATAAAGCATGCTCTTATGATTATATCATAAAATGACTGACTGATTTGTAGGTGAAGCGTTTAGTGTATTTTAACTGTGGTAAGCGTCCTGAGCAGTGGTTCAGTGGCTCTTTTATCCAAATGTTAAAAACAAAGGTTCAGTAACTGACTCTACAAATTATAGACCTATTACCAATGTCAGCTATCCCACCTTTGTAAATTATCTAATGGAATTATAAATGAATATTTTGACGAATATAACTGCATGTACGAAAATCAAGAGGGCTTCCGAAACATTGGATTTTATTTTTGTATTTCCCTCATTTAGTTCTCTTTAACATTTTATGGGGAAAAAAACTATATTGCATTTGATTGATTTAATGAAAAATATCATTCAGTTTAAAAGAAGTATTCATATCTGGAAAATATATTATATTTACTGAAAAAAGTATATGTGAGCCTGAGCAAACGGAAGGACAATCAAAGCCTTTATTTAGAAAATCCACTTGTTCAGCCGATCGTGTCGCGATTGGGTCGAGTTAGCTTCATTTTCTAATGGTCTAAGGGAGACAATTTATTTATAAAGATTGTATTCCGGATCGAAAGCGATTTTACTGTTTATGTTAGAGTTTGCCTAATAAAAGTTAAGTGCTAATACCCGTAATCTGTCACAATATTTCAAGGATTAACCCGCTACAAATCCTGAATATCATCATAACAGTATGCTATTTCAGACTATATTGTTATATTTTCATATGTTTCAAATCTCATCCCGATGGTCTAAATAAGCTGAGATGAGTCACATACATGTTTGCACGATCAGGGGGGAAAAAACAAACATGATTCGAGTATCTGAATTGGAAAATAACGTTGATAATTAAATAAAGAATCAAGAAATGTTCTATTCGATAGCAACGGTTTTATTGCAGTACTACATTTGTAATACCTACAAAGGGCACAATAAATTATTTCTGAATACGTACCGCATCCTTTTCCCTGATCCGTCTTACGGGAACCACTATCGATTCGGGTACGATTACATAGCCAACTTGGTCTTCTTCCGACAAGCCCACTTTTGTTTTGATATGACTATATTCTATTTTAGTAACATAGCTAGTAAAGCAGAAACGAAAGTAAAACTTTAAAGTGAAAGTAGGAATCCCAAATTGAATAATGAATACACCATTGAATTGAAACCGAAAATAGAAAGGAGTGGTATTTCACATCACAATCTGTGAAGGCTGTCTGCGATGAATTTTACATGTGAGTATTACAAGTGTAACATAAACGTACTACAAATTATAATAACAACAATCTATATCGTTGTTTACATTTTAAAAGTCTGTAATTTTTCAACCTCTGCTCTGCGAGGGTTGACGGTAAAGTACGCCAGTATCAGACCCTAATAAACATAACATCACTCTGACTTGTATTGTGATTGGGAAAGACAATTCATTCATATAGAATTGATGTTAGAGGCAATATACACAGATGTACAAAGAAACACGATTTTCTTTAATATATTGATATTCTTTGAGAAGTTGTATTTTTATATTTAGCAATTCAGTGAAATCAAAAATTCACTCAAAATTTAAAGATAGGATTAAAATTTAGATCATATCCAATGTATCATGTACAGGAAGGAAAGGATTAGAACTACCACAACCAGATCCTAATAATAAAATACACGTCATAATTTTGATACCGAAAGTGAAAGTAAAATGCATCGATACCCAGAGGAAATCCATATTCAAAAGAAAAACGCAGATGGTGGTAGGTGAGTAGTACTGTATTGCGATGTACATATATAATGTACTAGTATACTTGAAACAATGTGAGCGTATTTAAACATGTTTAGCAATCATAAACCTCCATGAAATTGTTATTAGGCTACGAAATATTAAACAGGTTTCTGATAAATGAATCGATTCCTGTCAAATTGAGCATCGACAAAATACCAAAAACTCCTAGATTCACTTACCGCTTGCTGAGCACGCGATACCTGCCGGACATACACAGTGTAATTTTGTTTTAATGATTTTCTTTTGAATACTCCTTTTGAGTAGTTTTCCTCTTAAGACATGTACTTTATTATTGAACCAGTAAAACGAAAGTGAATGTACAAATTCCTTAGTCACACAGTTGTATGATGAGCATGGTACGAGAAAACCATCGATCGTATTACTGTAAAGTGTTGTATAAGCATGAACTACTGTTTTAAATAGATAATTCAACATATTGCATTGTGTTATATGTTTCTTTTGACTGCATACGATGCCTACAAAATAATTCTCTGTGTGTTTTTAGGGAACATGTCTTCCCATGTTGGTGCTACAAAGGATGCTAGTACATATGAGAAAACCATCATCTTTTTACATGTTTTTCAGAGAGAAGATTTATTTCTGTGATGAATGGGTGCGATCAGGTGAGTACATTTACACCAATGTTCATTTTTAAATAATTAATAAAACACGATCGACCTTACAGGGGAATCTTCTAGTGTTTTGCCTGCAGATGGAAAGGGGGCATTTTAGTGTTAGACGATTAAGCTTTTGATGCGTATTTCACAAGATATTTCTATAAACTCTTGTATGAGTCTGTAGCTCTCCATGATAACTGACAAAACCCAGAAAGGATTTAAGCTGTTTTTGGTATGGGCCTATTTTAAAGGATTATATATGCTCCGGAATTATCGACGATAGATTAACTTTTAGGGAATAATGCGTAGACTTAAGTGCAACAACAGTGTTTATACAAAAAAACCTCGTATTGTCATGAGTGTGGTTGTGTCTTTTTTTTTTTTTTTTTTTTATTAGAACAGGAATACATAAGGCTTACAACAATTTGCACTTAACTCAAATCATACCGCTGATATAAAACGTACTGAACTTGATATTTTTTTGTTTTCAATGGTCATTAACAAATACGATAGTTTGTTTGTACATTGAAATAAATTAAAAGTGTTTCCCTGTGAATTTCCCATTTACCTCTCCCATTTGAATCCTTATCGAGAATTCGAGTGAGCTTACTAGACTAGACGAAGAGAGGTAACTCGTATTATTGTCTTCGATAAATGTCAAAATAAGATGACGGCTTACTCAACTAAAACATTTTGTAATATTCCTGCTTTAACTTCATATATGTGTTTGAATGCTCAAGGTTATCGCTATTTCCAATATTGACCATCGGTATCGTGGATGGATTGACGTGTTGAATAATAAAAATTTATAAAAAAAAGAAGCAATCTTCTTGCTAATTTCTAATTAATTTCTAATTCATTCCCGATCAGAAAAAATGAATAAAAAATCGATTAAAATTTCTTTATTGGAAACAAATTTTAAACAGAATCAGGACTGCCGTCAAAACACCGTTAAAACACACTTGTGATGGCAATACGTGTGTCTGTCATTGTTATTAACAACTGTCTCAGAGTGTTTAACCACTGACATTACTGAACGTCTAAACGATCCTGACGTGGCGACGTTTTATGTCGACGTCCCGCTCCAATGAGTTGGTTGACATGTCCTACTCATTGAAAACGCTGCAAAAGGCAGTAAATCGTAAATCTTGTACAATTTTTATCACACGCGAAATATAGCGTTTTGTTGCAAAGTCATGTAGCATCACTATCACGCGATTTCTATCCATTATTGAAAGTCTTGCCATATTGCCAACACATTCAAACCTGACGGCCTTGCAAAGGGGAATGTGGCACAATTTGCACGTGCATTACTTCAGTGTGTCGTGTATACGCGCTCAGGGGTATAAAATGTAAGGAAGCCAATATATGAATTTAACGTCAACACATTTGTTTTTTTTTACCTGGCAATGATGCGAGTCCACTTTTATATTGGCTTTGCAGAAACATTACGTTTGGCAATTATATATTTATTTTAAAATTGTATCCTTAATATTACCGTTGAGTATATATATTTATGAAAGTTATTAACTACCCAAAAATGTCATATTACAGCAAAAGTGAATAATTCCTCTACACATACCTCATGATTTTCTGCCACCGTCTTTAGGGAACCACTTTTTGGTTTTGACTACTTAGCTATGCTGTTCTTGTTCCGTCAAGCCCACCTTTGTATATATGACAGTCGTATGCATTCTACTTTGGTAGCATGACTGATAAGCAAAAACGAAAGTAGAAATTTAAAAATGAAAGTAGAAATCTCTAGACGAATGACAGACACAGTTATTCCTTAATGAAACGAAAACAAGAAAAGGGGTCGGCATTTTAGATCAACTTTGTAATGGCTGTAATAGAGGATTTTCAGATGTGAGTATTACTTATGTTGCATATACATACTAATAATGCTTATAACATAATACACATCAAATGTATTCATTTATTAGTTACGGATACAAGAAAAATTAGTTTATGACATCAAAGTGTTGTTTTTTTTCTTTCGTTTCATTGAGTAGTGATGTTTCCCGTTTGTACTGTAAGGAAGTAAAGAAAGGAGACAGTACAGTACTGCATGAGTAACAGTCAGGCTAGATTTGTTATTTATTTCCGGGTAAAGTCAGAACATTTATTTTTTGGACAATCAGAAAATGTTGTTGTATACAGTGTTGGCCGATCTGTATTTGATATGGATGTGGTAAAGAATGGCCTCTAAGTAGACATTTCGGGTTTTGATTGTCGAGTTTGTTTTACCGCTAGTTCTCAGTAACTACCGAACAGATCATGGAGTAACATATTGTACATTTTCCCTTTATTCAATTTATTTGCCTGCTTCAAATTCAGTCGAGTCAGAAAAACAAACATATTAGCAAGCAGGCTAACTTGAGTTCTGTGTGGATATAACATGTAAATTGCCATTAGGTACTAAATATATCATTATGATTTGGTATGCATGATTCACTTTGTCCCTGGTTTTGTAGGCTCAAATTTTGGAAAGATAAGAAAATGTAGGATAGAACAAGTTCCTCAAAGATGAATCATAATTCCTTTGGTGCCTCAGTACATGTGTTTGCCCAAGAAGAGAATAGAGAAATGAAATAAAGAAAAAAGTTACATAAATTAATGCAAATTTGATCCAGAGCTCAGTATTTTGAAGGAAACTATTGTTATGATTGCCAAGGTCAAAAAAATATAAAGCTACACAAAACTTTGTCATGGAATAAGATTAGTCCGTGGCTTTATAAATCATTCATGTTGCTGTCAATTTGAAATGGTTTCAGATTTTAAGTTGAAGTCTGAATTCCTCATATGTAATCAGGCCCACAGCACCAGAACGTACATATATGTAATAATACATACCTCATCGGTATGTCATTCGTCTTCAGGGAGTCACTTTCGATTTGGGTAAAAATAATTAGGTTACATGTTGTTCTTGTTTCTTTAAACCTATTTTTGCTATGATATAACAGGCGCATGACTATATTCTATTTTAGTAGTACAACTGCTGAACCAAAAACGAAAATGGAATTTCCGAAACAAAAGAACTCGGAACTTCCTCAATAGAACGAAACCGAAAGTAAAAAGGTTTTGTAATGACTGAAGATGAATTGTACATGTGAGTATACTTATATCGATTCCTGTCAATTGTATGCATTTAACAATTACGAATATGATCAATTTCAGTTTATGACATTGGGAAAAAATATTTTTCTCTGTAGTTGTTTTTCTATTTGTAATGCAAGGTCGTAAAGATGTGACGGTATGGTTCTGAACGAGTAACAAGCAGACCAGTTGAAATAGTTACTTTTCACATAATAAAATCATGTGTTTTCAAAAAGTGTTTGCCGATCTGTCAACAAAATCAACATAACACTGGTCATAATGATGCAGGTCACTCATTTAGCAATCATGTATTGGTTTAAACTTTGTTTTATTCAAATTTTGTTTGACAATACATCGAAGTACATGTTTTATGAAACAGAAAAGGAAACAAAAACAAGTGTCGTGACACCATCATGTATTACCGCACACCAGTATCAGTGCCGTTTATTTGATCATTTTATAGACAAACAGTTTTATTAACCCCATCCCTTCAAATTAAATGAGAATGTGCACTGAAACGAAAGTCACCTCCCTTTCCGGAAGATAGATACCATACCTTTGCTACATAGTCACAGCAGGTTATTCCAATGTGGAAGACACACTTTATATGTAATCTAAAGTGACTTCATACTTACAGCTTACACAATCTAAATATTTTGCTGTATTTAGATTTAAGTTATTCTAAACGGTCGTTTCAAAAGGAGCCATTACAGGGTAGAAAAATGAGGATTTTTTTCTCAACACAACTGTTTGGAAAAACAAGTTAACGTTCAGTCAAACTGCTATGTCAATCTTTATGATATGAGGCATCTTAAATGAAATGTAAGATTTTTCATAAAGTATATAAGGCAACACGTATATAGGGACCACTTGTTGTAGACAACAAAGCACTGTCTGCAGTAAACCATGGAGTGATACCGGTTGCATTGGGGAGTATCAAACTATCCGTCCTGTATAAGGTATCTTATATAATAACGATATTTCAAATGTAATAATTAAGATTAAGATTCAGTTATTTTTACAAAGAACAATGTGATCCTTCCAAACCAATTCTTTGATAATCCACAAAATAACTTATTCAAAAGTAAAACTCGCTTCATTTTGTTCAATTTTTTTTTTTCAAATTTGACAATATGCACCGTTTTATGCCATTGTCTACAGGCATTTCAGGCATGGCATCAAATAGCTTAGCTGATCCAATCTGGTCCGTGGTTAGTCCTCCGTCCGTCCTGAAACAATTATTGTTATTTCTATTTCTCAAAAAGTACAGTACGGATCTTTCACAAATTTTATAGAAAAGTTTGCCTTGGTCCATATTTGTGCGTGTTTCATTTTGAGACTTATAGGGGGAAAAAAAGGGCTGCCAGGCAGCCATCTTGGATTTTGAGAGTTCAAGTTTGTTATCGCTTTTTTTCATGTCTAGCAAGACAGATCTTTCTTAGATTAAATATGAAAGATCCACCTTGGCCTATAGTTTTGCATGCTTCATTTTGCGATAAAAAGCAAGATGGCCACCAGACAGCCACTTATAATTTTTAAGTTCAAGTTTTCTATCAATGTTTTTCAAGACGTACTTAACATATCTTACTTCCCCATGGTCCATAGTTTTGCCTGTTATTTTTGAGACTGCTTGAAAAGAATACAATTGCCGCAGGAGAACCATTTTGGATTTTCACATTTCAAGTTTGATAACCCTATTTGTCAAGACTAGCATTTCTCCAATTTCATATATAGTTTCCCCGTAGTCTATAACAGTACATAATTGATTTTGGGACTGATTGGAAAAAAATCAATGGCTGTACATTTAGCCATGTTGGATTTTTCGAGTTCGAATAACTATAAAACAATAAAAAAAAAGTTACCACAAGATGCATATACTGTTGACAACACTATCAATTCATACAAATTAGATGTTCGTATCTGACGATAAGAGGCTTAAACTTAACTCCATATTATTAATAATTCATGTATCCAAGAGTCTGAGTGGAAATATTATTCGTATCAAGCCGACGTGATAATACAAGGTGGTGTCATATTTTCAGACAATGATTTTACAGAAGACATTCAGACATTGTCGTAGCAGCTAAGGTATGTATGATGACCTAGCTGTACATGAATATCACATTATAAACGTATTTGCTGTTATTAAGTATCACATAATTATATGATAAAAGTCGAGACGTACTTTTCACGTATGTTATTGATAAACACGAATATATCGAATACACAAGATTGTCTCTGTTTAAAAATTTGAAAAAATGATGTAATATCCTATTATTGTGAGCGACGACTTTATGACTGCAATTTCATGAATCCGTAATTAAATAAACTTAGGCTTCTTTTTATTCAATTTTAGTTTGTCCTGAATCTGTTATAATACCAACTATGACATATGTTTTTCTGCAATGAATCAGATCGATGTGAAATAACCACCAGTTTTAGTGTGTCGCAGAAAAGGATTGTAAATCATTTAATATTAGCTGTACATAAAGAAAAACATATACACACATGTATGTTAGACACGCAGAGAGTTATAATTAGGTATCAATTTCTTAGCCGCTTTGAGACGACCTACAAACTAGGTTGTGATAGATAACGCGGTACATAAGAACCTCGAATTATTATTATTATTATTATTATTATTATTATTATTATTGTATTACTACAAAACCATATCTTATTTCCATAACAAGAATTATAGTAACATGCTCCGATAACATCTTTAACATGAATATAAATGTAAAACAATGGACTGCGTGACCTTGATGGATAAAGATAAACGTTACATTAATATTTAGTTGGCTATGTTATATACATGATAAAACATTTCATTGACAATCTTTATAACATGTCTAACTCATTCATAACACCATAGAAAAGGCATATGATGCAAAGTTATTGATCGAAGTCACTCAACCTTAATTTTCTTCTTCACAATCTGTTAAAATATATTACTCTGGAATTTTAGAATGATTGTAGTGATTTCGTATGGCAACATCCGTCTGATTTTGTTGCTTGTATACAGTCAATAAAAGAGAAAGTAAGCCCTGTGCGACCTATGTATATAATGAACTTCATATCAGATGCTATTTCTTATCATTATCTTCGTCGTGATTGCACGTTTCCAGTTATTGTTGTTGTTTTCATATTTTACTTCTACCTCTTTTTTGTGTTTGTTGACAATATGTGGAGTTCAAATTTGTTTCATTGTACTTATTGGAAATGTTGATTCATATAAAGTTTTCAAAGTGATGATATTTGCACTAATATTATTAATGGTTTAATGATGGTCACACTCTCAATACACCGTAATATAGCCCCTAAATTTTCGCGTTTTCGATCAAACAATGGCCGAATAAAAGTCGAGTTATGGTGATGTTTTAAGCATATTTTACACACTAAAACATGATAAGACACGTACAGTTCAGTTTTGGTGCGCTTACTATATGCTGTGGATCGAAAGAAATATCACGATTTTTGCGATACTTTGGTTTATTAGCTAAAATTAAATTCAGATTGTAGATCAAATATATGGGAAAAGATAAAGAAATATTGACCAATAGAAGCTCACTTCTAGTATATATCCTGAATGTTTTTGTTGTAAAGGTTTTATATAATTTGAAAAAAAAGGCAACAGGCAGAGCCTTTGTAAGCCATCTTCTTAAAATATAATATACTAGTCCTATTCGTACGTTTATGTATATGTTTTGTTACAGTAAACCTAAGATGAGTCGGAACACCGTAAACGTGAGTGATTTTTCCTTTTCCATTTTTTTATAGTATCGTACAATATCAGTGCACTAATTGAGGTATAGGTGTCATATCTGAGAACTAATAACAAAACCAAAGAGGCAAGGAACGCTCCCATTACAATTATCAACAGTTTATCCATACAAATATTAACGCGATGTAAAAATCTCAAGTAGCCATATTTTTAGTTTATCAGTTATCCTGATGTTCAGCGTCCGATATATTTGTTACGTTTATGCCTATAAATTCACTTGTGAGAACCAACTTTGAAATAATTACGCACTTTGTGGTAACTAATATATTTGCAGGATGTCTTCACCGTCAATGAGAACGTACAAACGGGGAAGTACTGCTCGAGACATCATTCAAAGGTACATAAGTCAACTGAAGTATCTTGTATGACTAAGCATACTTTCATATCTTCAGAATTCCAATTGTCCATAAGTAACCTGTTCATTTGATCAGAAATCACAATACTCAACTTAAAACATAAGTCTGGTTGATATACATGACAAGAATTTCTTTCTCAGACATAACAAGATTTTTTTTTTATTATTATCAAGGTTAAATCGATTACTCTCCGATGACGATTCAATATTTTTTTCACAGTCGCACATAGAGTTACCTTGTGGGGATACGTATTGCATGTATTGCCTTAAAGATGAGGTGCAACGATACACTTGGATGATGCTGACTTGCAAACATTGCCAAAAAGAAATTTCAAAAGAGCAGATAGCGATATTTCTTCAAAAGGTAAATTTTTATTCGCTTTGTATTGTCGTGGGGATCATTTTTCAGAAACTTCTGGCTGGATACTTCTGTAACTTCACATGAATATTGGTTGACATATCTAGATGTTTGTAACGTAGATTATTCTCTAATTGGTCATGAAAAATGGCTATCATGATTTGTAATTGAGTGAAACATATTGGGCTATAAGTTTTGTTCTATTTCTTATATTAAAATTAAAGTTGATTAAAAAGGTGCTTACTTTGGAAGTGTGATAAAACAAAGTTTACCTTTTATACGCCCGTCAAATTTGACGGAAGTATTATGGCATGGCGTCGTCCGTCCGTCCGTCCGGCGTAAACTTTTGTTTGTCCGGCAATCTTCTCCTACATTTTTCGTCCGATCTCTTTGAAACTTTGTATACATAATGTATGATATGAAGTTATGTCTCCCGTAAAAGAATTTTGATTTGACGATTTTTGCAAAAGTTATTGCCCTTTGTTCATTTCAGTATTTTATTTTTTGTCCGGAGATTTTTTCTTACATTTTGTGTAGCATGTCAGCTAACCACGCTTAGAATGATGCAGATCTTATTTCAATGTAAGAAAGTATATAACAATATATGGCATTCGACGGACGTATATTGTTCGGCCCCGCGGTAGTATTGTTAACAAATGGTCTGGGGTGTGGGAGAGAGACAGAGAGGGTACTAGAATCTATTAGAGTCGTGAATTTAAAGCTGAGTATGCAAAAGTTCGTTCAATTTTATTGTTTTGAAAGGAGGTATCTCTAAAAACAATGATGCTGAGGAAGAGATTGCAGTCAATCAGTCCACGACAAAGCTTAATTCGATATTTGTATCACAGGTCAAAAGAAATGATTGGTCTCCTCGATAGGGAAACCACATGTACAACGTTGGCCATCCGTAAGGTTTACTCGAAAAAAGATACTTTTTAAAATATTGAAAATGTTATTTTCCCGATTACCATAGATAAGTAATTTGGTACATGAAGATGTTTATGTCTAGAATGGCGTTTCTGAATTAGGAGAAAGTTGCAGTACGCCTTATGCCTATAGGTAACTGGTTCCATAGTCTTATTTTAGAAGGAAAGAAGGATACGCTAGATAATTCGAGCCCGTTGTTAGGTAGATTGCTAATCTATTTTAAGCCTTACGAAGGTTATATTTCGAGCATGAAGGGAGCAGAGTGTTGAGATAGTTAGGTGCTATATCCATGTGTATTTTGTTAAATAACAGAAAATTTTGACGGGATAACCAATAGGCTAGAGATTTCCACCAGGTTTCATTATATAAAGATTGTGTACTAGTATAGGAAGATAGACTAACAACAATATAGCCTCCAGTTGTAGCTTTCAATTCATTGGTGTCAGTAACAGAACAACCATCCCAAAGTTCAATATTCAGGAATAGGAAGTATACATGATCTATATATCTTATTCAGTGAACGTCGATTCAAGGGTATATTTTAGTTACGGAGAACACCAAATTGTTTAACTGCTTTTTACATATAATATCAATGTGATATGTCAATTTGCAGTATGCATCAATGAATACTCCGAGATGCTTATTATTATCAACACTTAAATTATTATCAATACTTTCATTAATAAAGTTAATGTCGATGAGGTGATCTAATTAAATCTAACAAATTAGAAATAAGGATAACTAGCATGTATATATGTTAAGTGATCTTTCAGATCCGGATAACAAATTGATTACATACATTTATATATGTTTATGATCTGACTGGTCTGGGTAACATTTGTTGTTAGCATACATGTATATACTTACATGAGCTTATATGATCATTTAGATCAGGATAACATTTTTTTAATTAAAAACCTATTTACATGTTTATAATCTTTCATATCTAGGTATCTTTTTTTAATTGAATACCTATATATACGCACAAAGAAGTAATATCGACAGTGCACTGACAAAGACATTTGTGAATTTTTCAGGGCAATTCGCCCTTTTATGGAGACAGAAACATAAAACTTTACTTATCACAATATATAACAGAGATAAACAGTCACCACGAAGCAATGAAACAATAAAAAAACATAAACAAACAAACAGTCTTAACTGATATGAAATATGCTGTTGTAATTGCATAAGAGAATATTTTTTATTCAAAACTTCTGGTTGTCTGACAGTAATAGACAAGAAAAAAATGCATCAACTTCATCATTATGTTGTACATCAATTTTTCATCCAAATGCATGTCTATAAATTAAGGATAAACAAAACACAAGATTATACCTTCACACAGTTGTCGATCCTTACACTCACTCAAGTGAGCCTAAGGAACGACAACTCTGGGTAGAGATTAAACACAAATATGGTATAGTCGTATTATAAGCTTGGTAAGGTTGGATTTGATCGAGTGAATGGATACAATAGTTCCGTCTAAAGATTGTGAATGTAGAGATGGGATTGTTCGAGTACAGATCGTCACGAGTTTTAATCAGAACCATTTTTTTATTGTCTGAAATATCAAAAATCTTAGGGCTCTCGTACAAGGCGAAACAACTCCCCCTCGTGATTGGGAGGTCTTTCATAATATATCTTGCCTATATCTAGTCGAATCCGCCGTTAAAAATAATTTGTCAGAGTTTTCTTTTAGCGATTGTTTTGCTCGGTAAACACTTTTTTGACTTTCCAATTCGGAATCTGCGTATGATAAAGTGTTTCTAATCCGTCGGTCTACCGATGATATAGGATCGGAAATGCTATCTTCTGTGATATTTAGGAACATCGACCTACTATCTTGGGTGCAGCGTGGTAGTCTCTGCACGTTGACGTTGTGGAATCTTGGTGATTCGTCACGCAATTGACATAACAAAGGACCGGACTTACCGATTCAAATACCTGTTTTGAAACAAATTTTGCCTACTTCAAATTTTCTATGTATGGTATAGAAATTCTTTTTGAAGTACCTGAAAAGTCTCCTATTTCAAATTCACACATACACATTCACTTAGTCAAACTCCATCCCCCCCCCTCCCCCCACACACACCCAAGTACTCACAGTGCGCCACCTTTAATAGACCTCATCACAAACTCTTCTACGACATCCATTTTCTAATTGGACAATATTGTCGGGGACTTCGCTTAAATTAGATATGTTTGCGTATGATATGATCTGTATATATACAAAGGAACACGCTTAACAATCAGAAACACGTATATTTACCGAACAATGAGAACATGGAATATTATAAAATATATATAAATTTGAAATCTATCTTTCCGTTAAAGGGTAGAAATCCTACCAAATGAAATAAGAAACGATTTACTTTGGTGACTCTGGAGTCACCAAAGTAGACGTTCGATGACCAATATCGACACTTGAAGTTTAATCGATAACTATTATTCATTTAAAACAGGAAGTGTTTCAAGAAAATCCGTTCAAGTTGACTTTGAACCATCACCCCTCAAAAAATTGCTCTGTTCACAAACATGATTTGGTAAGTACAAGTGAGTTAAAGTTTGTTGCGTTTTAATTCAAAGTATTCATCAATGGTATCATGCAAATCCATTTCTCTCGTTTATGAGTGGTTCAATTTGATTTGTCTTGTTGCCGTCATGATTCATGATACACTTATATTTTATTCGACACATCCATCATATGCAATGATGATATTTCTATTTCTAGATTCAATTTGAATTGCCCTGTGGCCAAACCGTGTGTATCAGGTGCCTTTACCAGAGGAAAAAATACGCTTTCAAAACTTACGGCGAAGGTCCTGATGTCCGTGTCTGCGGATGTGGAGAATATCTGCAGTTGAGACATATTGAGTATTGTATAAGTCAATGTGAACAAAAGGTATGTAATTCAAATGCGGAAACGTTAAGTAACAACGAAAATTTACAATACGGGCGATTCTAAGTCAAAATAAATACAAAAAGAAAGCAAAAAGAGGGGGGATGGGAGGGGGACTGAAAGGATACCGAAGCAATACAGAATGACAGGTGTTCATGAACATGATCGAACATACTATCAAATTACCTACAAAGGCTATTTCAATTGCCACTTTAATGGACGTACGGTGCACAATATCGCCTCGTTAATCAATACTCAATTACTTTTATTTATTCAAAACAGGCACTGTTTCAAGAAAATCCGTTTAAGTTGGTATCGAACCGTCATTCCCTAAAATATTGCTCTATTCACAAACATGATTTGGTAAGTAGCATCGAAAAAGGGATAATGGATTCATTTTTTCATTCAAGTGATTCAAATTTCAATGCACGATTTCAGTTAACTTAACGTATTTTCTTGTTTTTGCTTCCAGAGGAACTCTAAAATCAATATCCCATTTCCGATTCTTAAAGCATTAATGTCTATAAGGCCCCATCGTGGGCCCCACTATATTCGAATTTTCACCACCTTAACTTGTTCAAAGATGTCCTATTGTATTACATGTAAAAAAATTAACCGAAAGTGAGTTTTTGGGGTACCAAAAGGGGAAGGGTAAATCACAAATATAATTTACTGTTTTCAAAATGAGCCATAACAACCACAATAGTGCCATTCTGTTTTTGAAAATGTTTGTAAAACCAAACAGGCATATATAACAAAATGAAAATTGACAGAAATGCAATCGTCACTTAAAGATTGTTTGTATGAAACGGAGGATTGAGTCCGTGTTCTTTAAAGTTCTTTTCAAATGAAAAGTGTTTCGTTTTCTCGATAATATCTTTTGTAATTTATGTATTGAATTGAAATTTATATCTGTACTCATTTGAGTACACTTACATAAAATGAATATTTACTACACATTTTCCTTTTTTTTTTTTTACTGGGTAATGGCTTCTGGTCACATCTCAAACTTGGCAATTTCAAAAACTTCTCTATCTTAAGTGAATTAAAAGGTGATATGAGTCGTGAAACTCTATTTATTAATGTTATGCCAAAGATGTCATGCATATCTATTTTTTTCATTTTAGATTCAATTCGAATTGCCTTGTGACCAAACGGGGTGCATCAGGTGCCTTTACGAGTTTAAAACATACACTTTCAAACCTTCTAATGAAGCGTCTGATGCCAGTGTCTGCTCATGTGGAGGATATCTGCGGTTGAGACATATAGAGGAATGTATAAGTCAATGTGAACAAAAGGTATGTATTTCAAATGCTTATACGTAAGGTAAAAGACAAAATTGTACATTATCATCAGAACTCACAAAAGATTATATCAGAGCTCAAAATCGATAAAAAGGCGGGGCGGAGGGATGGGTTCTGACAAGACACCAAAACATGTTTTAGGAACGCAATCGTTTTCTGTACCTCGTGTTAGCTATAATCTGTACCGGTGTCTGACGTCCAATCAAGGGAAATATGTAGATCATGATCGGTCTACGACACAGTGAACAAGTCGATACTCATGACAGACATCGATGTCTCATTTATTACTTTTTTCGAAATCTTATATTAATAACAAATTGAATAGCAACGCTACTGAACACTTTCCTTTTAATTGGAATACCCATGGGATAATGTTTTGCCGACCATTTGTTTTTGTTTGTGTTTTAATTCTGTTCCTATTTCGAGAAAGTGTCTTAACAGTTAACAAACATAACCAAGTCAACAATTTTCACTTTCAGACATATCGGTAAATTAATTGTTGCCCTTATATAATTGATAATTATCGACCACACCGATGCACAAAGTACATTACGGACTCTTTTTTTTATCCGGCGCTACCACGATGTAATCACTAAATTGTATAAGTGTGACGATTTCGATTGTCTGATAATGAAATATCCCTTTTATCCATGCCTCCCTTTCCTGAAAATATTTTATTTCAATGTGCGTTAGGAATGGCAACGTTTTCGATTATGCTCCTTAGTACGCCTTTTGCTTTCTTTTTCACTACCTCGGTTTGGACTTTGAGGATGTATCTTTTCTTAGATTTGACCTACACACAAGATCTCGAATACTTTTTCTTGTTGCTAGTTTTCTACAATCTTTCGTCATCTTTTGCCATAATTTCATCAATTTTGATTTTTTATAACGGTGCTGTTTTAACTTTCTCTTTGATAATCGATGGTGATTTACTATAAGCTAATTCGTTTGTTCAGTATGACATGGTTGCTACCAAACGATATATCTGCATCGTTGATACACCATTTTTGTACCTGATAGCTTTTTAAAAAGTACATTCATCAGGAACACATTTTGAGTCAGCAAACAGCCTTTACATCACTACGTTCCATTGTAAATTGTTTGTTTCAATTTATGATAAATATTTAAAAGAAAGGTTTTTTTCGGCACTTGCTCGGGTTAAATTCCATATCCCACTGTTTCTCCCATAACTGTAATCTGTAAAGGTCTTTTTGGAGTCTGTATGCATCTTGTAGATTACTTACCGCTAGGTAGATGGCAGTGTCGTCTGCGAAGATACGCACTGTTGATGTTATGTTTAGTGGCAAGTCATTAATGTAAATTTAAAATAAAATTGGGCCGAGGACCGAGCCCTGGTGTACACCTGATGTTACCGGGACTTTTGATGAAGTAGCTCCCTCCAAGGCAACTTGCTGTATTCTGCCTGTAAGAAAGCCTCTGATCCATTTGAGAGTTAGGTGCTGTATCCGGTATTGATGAAGTTTGAATAAAAGGTTTTCGTGGTTTACCTTATCAAAAGCTTTACTAAAATCGAGTAAAATTAAATCTGTTTGCTTACCTGTTTGTAGGTTTTTGAAAAGATCGTCCATAAGCATGACTAGTTGGGTTTCACAACTACGTTTTTCTCTAAAACCGTGCTGGAGTTCAAAAATAATATTATTGGTGTCAAGATGTCTTACCAGGTTTGATGTTACAATCTGCTCCATGACCTTGCACAAAATACAGGTAAGGGAAATGGGGCGATAGTTTGAAGCTCTATTTTTCTCACCTTTCTTGAATAATGGAGCGACGTATGCCGAGGTCCAATGGGATGGGAGCTCACCGGATTGATATGATGCTCGAAATAATACCTGTAAAATAGGTGCCAGTTCACTATGGAGTTCTTTAAGAACTATTGGTTTGATAGCGTCAGGACCGGCCGCTTTATTTGGGTTAAGTTTATAAAGAAGTTTGTCAATACCTGGAACTGAGAAAGTAATGTTTGACATTGGTAGGTACTTACTTTTTTAGTCTTGGGTGGGAATTCCTTGGTCAATGGTTTGTTGTTGACAGAGTTGTTTAAGGCTGAGGGGCGATTTGGGCGTAAAGACCGACTGAAATTGTTCATTTAGGATATTTGGTTTATCTATATTGTCCGTAAACAGCAGGCCATCTCGTTTAAGGGGTTCTATACCTTTGGGGTCTTGTCGACTGTTTTTCAAAAAGCTGAACAATTTCTTTGATGAGTAAGATTTTTGCTCACCTGGTGCTTGTTCGTTTGGTGTTATGATTCCCAGGAGTTCTTCTAAATACCTGTTATGGGATTCTTTAATCATCTTTTGTACCAGGTGTTTGTAGTGCAGGAAGTGTTCCCTGTCTCTTACCTTTTTTGACTTTTTTGTGTTAATAATACAGGCTGTCTCTTTTCCTGATGTGACGTCTAATGTTTTGAGTCATCCAGGGAATGGATTGCTTCGTACCAATTGTTTTTGTTGGAATGGATTCTGAAATGGCTTTATTTAGTTCCGAAATAAATTCTTGCCAAAGAGTTTCAGTGGACTTACCGTGGTGATTTTCGGTGAAAGTTTTTCCGAGTGTGCACATCCTATCCTTGAGTTTCTTCCAGCCCGCCTTTTTGTACATATCAACCTGTCTTGGTTGTTGTTTTTAGGATTTAGAATAGAGACTTACTTCTATATACACTGCATCATGATCTGATAGACCTGGCATATTGGTAACTCGACTAACAAGTGTCGGGTTGTTTGTAAGGAATAAATCCAGAATGTTTTCTTCCCTTGTGGGTTTACTCACCATTTGGACTAAGTTGTTGTCATCCAGCATGTTTATGAAATCTTGGTATATAGGTTGGGCTAGTTGGTCATCCTTTAGAGTGGGAAACGAGTTTTCCCAAGTAAAGTTAGGGTGGTTGAAATCACCTGTAACCCATATATTGGAGTTCTTCTTTATCAAGGCAATTGATTTTGCTAGTTCTTCAGCACTCACCTTGTCATGCTCATTTGGTTTGTAATAAGATGCAATGTATAGTGGTTTGTGGCCACTTATTTCTAGTTTGATCCCTATGACCTCGCAGTTGGTTGTTAGTTGTTGTTGTTCACTGCATATAAGGTCATTTCTTACTAGGAGGAGCACACCACCCCCTCTGCAACCGGATTTCCTATCATACCGGAATGGAGTATAACCGATTGACTGAGGGATAACACACCATCATGAATATTATCTGTAAGCCAGGTCTCTGTGCCTGCTACTATGTCAGGTTTTACGCTTTCCAACATGGCATGGAATACTGCTTTTTTATTTTTAATAAATTGAAAGTTTACATTTAAAACTTTCATTTTACCCGGTTTTCTTGGCTTGTTTTCTTCATTGCCTTTGGGCTTATTTTTTATGGGGGTTGATGTCATTTCTGGCTCGAGATTATCGTTACTCTCTTCCAGTGAGTTAAACAAGTTAGAGGAGGACAGGGATGACAGGGGTGTTTCAAATAACACGTTTGAATAATTTGGGGAACCACAATGCAAGCAGACCCACGAGATACTATCATGATTTGATAAGATATTATGCGTATCAGAACCAATATTTTGACAGTTTGTGTGATACCAAATTTAACATTCAACACATAGTACTCCTTCTTGGTAATATGTGACAGGATCACTACATGTCCCGCATGGGTAATGTGTGGACGACGATGGCCCTGAAGGTCCTGGGTTTACCTCAATGTCTGAGGACATAGAGAGGAGTAACATTGCAAGGTAACAAAGTTTTACCTTTCTCGTCGTGTTGACTGTATATGCCTTAGCTTTGCAAAGTCTGGTTGTACTGACACACTGGACTTGGCACGGCTCCTGGTGTAGATTGTTTACATCCAGTCTGGTTGGTGTGGGAGTGCCGTATGGCGGGAATGGAGGGATATCTGAATGGGGGTGTACGTGAAACACACTGTACATACATAATGACAAAGCAAAAGCACTTACCAGTCCTTCGAACATTGTGATGTTGAATTTTTGTTAGTTTCCGTGTGTAAACAGGAAATAGGTCTGACACATGGCGGGAAGTTCAACGGGATTCAGGTTGATGAAAAAATCTGTTCCAATATGATGAAAATCGCCTAGATTGGTAGAGTGACGAATAAGATGGTGTCTAGTAACCTTTACATACCATAATTTCACAGATCAATGAAATATAAAATGCTTTAAAACAGTGCAGAAGTTTAGTGGGCAGAGAGAAATAAAGAAGACATGTTATGCACGACGCATGCGCACTTTCTTCTCTCGGGATGGGCTATACATGTATTCAAACATCCTTACACGTAGAACAAACTTTGGACTAGAAATCAGCTGTGACATAGCTATAAACGAGGATAAAGTAGGTGGAAAATATCGAAACATTAATTTTATTACCATACATACCCATGGGAACAAAATGTGCATCTAATGGCCGATTTTGAAGCCTTAATTTATTGAACTTAAGAACTTATCAGGACAGGTAACTTGGTCATTAAGAGGTCGTTCATTTTCACTTTCAGCTATACCTACGACACAAAAGGTACACTTTGTTGTCAAAATAAAAAAAGTAGATGACTAAATGTTTTAGATAGGGTACAATTGAAATAAGTTTATAAAAAAAACGACAAGTAAAATTAGCAAACACATCAACATACTAACATTAACATCAGAGTCAATAACATTTTATCTAGAAAAAGCGACCTTTATCCACTTTGTACCCTCAAATATTCAAATGCATGCCTTCCTGTCAAGTAGGTGCCTCAACTAAAGTAAGATGTTTTTCTGAATACTTAATCTTGTTTTTCCGAAAAGAAAAGTAGTATGATCCAACACTACATCCATTTACCCACAACGGCCAATTTAAGCTAGCGGACGTACGGTACAAAATATCGCCTTGTTAAACAATAATCAATCACTATTGTTTATTCAAAACAGGCAGTGTTTCAAGAAAATCCGTTCAAGTTGGCATCGAACCATGATCCCCAAAAATATTGCTTTGTTCACAAACATGATTTGGTAAGTAGTATCGAATAGCTGTTAGTTAACTCACATTTTTTCATTTAAGTGATTCAATTGTCAATGCTCAATTTCGATTAACTTAACATATTTTCTCGTGTTTGTTTCTATTGGAACTTTACAGTTATTTGTTTAAGCTTTTGTTAAATTACATATTATATTGTATTTGATCGTTTCCTGTGGATGCTTTCTTAATAATAGTCTTAATAATCACGAAATTAACACAATTCTGATATGTTAAAAATAACAGTCGAGATGGCATTCTGTGATTATATGTCGTAATACTCTATTTTGGCAATTTGGCTATATTCCAGGATTGCTCTGGGGTCTTGCCCCACCCTTGGAGATATGGTCCCTGGGTCAAAACTTTGAAACGGTTGAGATCCCCACCCCAGAACTATATATACAAATGCCGGGCATAAAGAGACGAATGCAGTCATGATATTAGAATAGACCCTGGGGTCTGACCGAACCCCTACGGACCTAGTTCCTTAGTCACAGGTTGGAAACAGTTGAGATCCCCACCCTATAACCATATATACAATTGCTGAGTATAAATAGATGAATGCACATATGCTTCAAGGATGGCCTTGGGGTCTGCTCCACCCTTGGAGACTTTACCCCTGGGTCATAACTTCGAAATGGGTAAGATCCCCACCCCAAAACTATATATAAAATGGTTGGGCATAAAGAGACGAATGCAGTGATGGTATTAAAATTGACCCCAGGGTCTGCCCCACCCTTGCAGACTAAATCCCTGGTCATAACTTTGAAACGGTTGAGATCCCCAACCCAAAACTTTAAATACAAATGTTGGGCAAAAGAGACAAATGCAGTCATGATATTAGAATTGATCCTGGGTTCTGGCAACAACCCTATGGACCTAGTTTCTGAGTCACAGCTTGGAAACAATTGAGATCCCCACCCCATAACCATACATATAATTGCTGGGCATGAAAAAACTAATACAGATATGCTACAAGGATTAGCCTTGGGGTCTGGCATATTCCCTTGGATCTCATTTAGAGAATATTTGCCATGATTGCTTAGATATCCAAGTGATCGGTACAGGCCCTCTGGGTCTCTTGTTTGTAGGTTCAATTTGAATTGCTTTGTTGCCGTCATGAGTCGTGATACTCTCTATATTAATGTTATGACAACGATGTTATGCATATCTATTATTTTTTTCATTTTAGATTCAATTCGAATTGCCTTGTGACCAAACGGGGTGCATCAGGTGCCTTTACGAGTTTAAAACATACACTTTCAAACCTTCTAATGAAGCGTCTGATGCCAGTGTCTGCTCATGTGGAGGATATCTGCGGTTGAGACATATAGAGGAATGTATAAGTCAATGTGAACAAAAGGTATGTATTTCAAATGCTTATACGTAAGGTAAAAGACAAAATTGTACATTATCATCAGAACTCACAAAAGATTATATCAGAGCTCAAAATCGATAAAAAGGCGGGGCGGAGGGATGGGTTCTGACAAGACACCAAAACATGTTTTAGGAACGCAATCGTTTTCTGTACCTCGTGTTAGCTATAATCTGTACCGGTGTCTGACGTCCAATCAAGGGAAATATGTAGATCATGATCGGTCTACGACACAGTGAACAAGTCGATACTCATGACAGACATCGATGTCTCATTTATTACTTTTTTCGAAATCTTATATTAATAACAAATTGAATAGCAACGCTACTGAACACTTTCCTTTTAATTGGAATACCCATGGGATAATGTTTTGCCGACCATTTGTTTTTGTTTGTGTTTTAATTCTGTTCCTATTTCGAGAAAGTGTCTTAACAGTTAACAAACATAACCAAGTCAACAATTTTCACTTTCAGACATATCGGTAAATTAATTGTTGCCCTTATATAATTGATAATTATCGACCACACCGATGCACAAAGTACATTACGGACTCTTTTTTTTATCCGGCGCTACCACGATGTAATCACTAAATTGTATAAGTGTGACGATTTCGATTGTCTGATAATGAAATATCCCTTTTATCCATGCCTCCCTTTCCTGAAAATATTTTATTTCAATGTGCGTTAGGAATGGCAACGTTTTCGATTATGCTCCTTAGTACGCCTTTTGCTTTCTTTTTCACTACCTCGGTTTGGACTTAGAGGATGTATCTTTTCTTAGATTTGACCTACACACAAGATCTCGAATACTTTTTCTTGTTGCTAGTTTTCTACAATCTTTCGTCATCTTTTGCCATAATTTCATCAATTTTGATTTTTTATAACGGTGCTGTTTTAACTTTCTCTTTGATAATCGATGGTGATTTACTATAAGCTAATTCGTTTGTTCAGTATGACATGGTTGCTACCAAACGATATATCTGCATCGTTGATACACCATTTTTGTACCTGATAGCTTTTTAAAAAGTACATTCATCAGGAACACATTTTGAGTCAGCAAACAGCCTTTACATCACTACGTTCCATTGTAAATTGTTTGTTTCAATTTATGATAAATATTTAAAAGAAAGGTTTTTTTCTCAGTCTCCGCCGACCACTTGCCTTTTTAAACATTTAAAAAACAAGCCGACATAGTTATTTACGATTTAACGGTAACCTATACATTATTGATATCAGTATAATATCCATATAAAATTTACTTTCCATTGTTTTGGATATTTTTACATTTTAATTTAAAAACGATAATTAATGTAAGTAGAGCAATTATCAACATATTCTATTTTATGTGTTAATCAGTTCGTGCAATACGGCACTTACATCAAGGTTTTTGTCTGGTGTTTATTAAAATAAAATATGTACAGTAATATATGCATGTAAAACCATACAAAACTATTAATTTTGTACACAGGCTGCAGATTTGAGGGTCTTCAGTCCTACGAAAGACAACAATGGTTTCTCTATACATCCTGATTCAGAGGTATGTATCACATTCACACTCAGTTTTTATACCAATGCAATTTAAATATGCATAACTTCTTGCGTCTACTTTTATAGCCAATTATTTATCAGTCCTTTCATATCATTTTTGTGTCACCTGCAACTTGGTACACTCATTGCATACCAATACATTTCAGAACATTTCAGATGTTTAAGTGCATGTTTGGCGTTTATTAATCAAGTTAACCGCTCATACAAAATGAAAGCATACGGCAGGAAAACCTACACATTACATATTCTTTAAGGATGAACGTAACACACGCACACAGGTGATTTCACCTTTCAAGATTTGGTAATTCATAGAGTTCTCTAAAATGAATTACTCTGCGTCATACAACTGTTTCATCTTTCTATAACTCATCGGTGATTCTAAGGCCCAGAAAATTAGAAATACAAACCGGTCTAAACTAAGACATTATGAGTGTTGTGGTGGATTATCACATGATTACATAATGAAAATACAGTATGTTGCTTTATATACATGTAGCTGTATATCCTGTTAATACAAACAAACACAGACACATGAACGCATGAACTTGTGCATGTGTTGTACACGTCCACGCACGTTTTCATGCACACCCGAACGTACAAAAGCACGTTTGAATACGTCTGTTGATTTACGGTATATTTTGAATTACAACCCCTGATTACAATCACAGAGTAAAGTACAAACGCACGCACACATACAAATATGACTTTTTCATTTTAATTACACCAAATGTGTTTGATAACATCAACTGTAAAGGCAGGCTGATTCAGTTACAGAGTGAGGGTTAGTGACGTCATCAGATCATAATCGTATATAAGTTATATATGAGGCACTATACACATTCAGTAAATGTGGCAGGCTATTTTGATGATTCATTATCCATTTTATAAGTCAAACAAATCTTTGAAGACTTTGTAAGACTACGGTTGTATTTTATAAAGTACATAGGAAAAGAAGATGTTTCTTGATAAAAAAAAAAAAACTTTCTTACAAATCTGCGTCTTTTATGTAGTTATTTATTTTTGTACTCAGCATATGTGTAAATATTTAAGCATTAAACTGCTTTCAATTGGCATTCATATTGTGAACTTTGAATAATATTTCTGTTCATGTTTTAAAAACAAAAATCAACTCTTTGTATAAATATATCAGAACTCGGGTGACCGTTAAGACCCATGGGCCTCTTGTTTTCTATATATATTTGTAGGTTCAGGTACAAATGGTGTGTGGCCAAAAGGTTTACATACCATGTCTTCAATCTAACATCGTTGAGTTGTGTTTGAAATGTGACTGTTTCATCTTCGGATGTGAAATTGACAAATACATAATGGAATTTGATGAGTTCAGCACAAAAATAAAAAAATATATAGTTTTAATCCACACTTATCATTGCCAGTATTGACGATGTTTTGACATTTCTTTTTGATATGATTGTACTTCAAAAATATACTATACCATCTTCTTTGTAGTTAGAGATGGAATGAGTTCGCGTTAAGAGACTGAAATGTACCATGGACCGACACTCTCATCGCGTGTTTTTACAATAAGAATAGTTTTATTAAAATCGGGTTAAGTGAAATATGCCACTATTAGATCATGAATTCAATATTTAAATCAGATATTGCTACGACTGCCATAGGTGACACTTATTAAAAAGCGAACGGACATGACAATATAGGTATAAGATCTCACTTTTTATTTTAAAGTACAGCGCCGCTAACCTTCTCTCATTCTTGTGCCGTATTGCGTCGTCCGTCGTCCGTCCGTCAACTTTCCTTTGAAACGCTACTAGTCCTGACAGATTGATGGATTTTTACTAGATTTGACTTAATTTGGCCAGGAGCATCCTTGGGTAAAGGGGACAAAATGGAGGGTGTGGTCCCTCTGGGTGCACAGTGGCGGGGTCCAGTAATGGACTGTGAGGTTTGAATCTTTGAATTCCTTCCTCTTCTGGACCATTGGAGGGATTCAAACCTCAAATTTCGTTATTGGGCCCCACCCCTCTGCACCCATAGGCCCAATAAGGGAAACGTAGTAATAAATTATTAAAATCCTTCTCCTTTAGTATAATTTGACGGATATTAAACAAATTCTGTTTAGAGCATCCTTGGGTGAAGGAAACTCAATTTTGTATAAACAGAGAGTGTGGCCCGCCTTGGGGCAGAAGGGTGAGGCACAATAGGGGAAATTCAGGTAAATCTTTAAAATTCTTCTCCATCATTTTGATAGGAGGAATTTTAACCACAATTTGTGTAGAGCATCCTTGGGTGAAGGAAACTCAATTTTGTATAAACGGAGAGTGTGGCCCGCCTTGGGGCAGAAGGGTGAGGCACAATACGGGAAATTCAGGTAAATCTTTAAAATACTTCTCCATCATTTTGATAGGAGGAATTATAAACACAATTTGTGTAGAGCATCCTTGGGTGAAGGAAACTCAATTTTGTATAAATTTAGTTTGCCGCCTGCCTTTGGGAAGAAGGGTTGGGTCCAATAAAGGAACTTGTGGCAATTTCCAAAAGTCCTTACTTTTTTCCATACTAAAACGTTGTCGACCAAGCAGGCAGACTGAACGTCGAGAAAAGGTTTTTCTTGACAGATGATAACTGAATCAGCTAAGAATAGCACTCGGCACGTTTATTGTGAAAACATTTCTTCTGACACAGTAAAATAAGATATGGTCGCTATTCGTTGGATTCAGCTCTCGTGACCTCTTTGCGCATGCATAATAATGACGTTAACATGGCCTCAATCCTGATTCTTATAAGATAAGTAGCTGTCGGTAAAATACCTCGCACGCTTACCCATGACATAAATATAAGTAATTGTTAAATGTTTTTAAAACGATATACTTAAAGGTCTATTCAATTATAAGACTTCAATATTAACCAAAGTTTTCCGACAGGTTAAGGCACGATATCTATAGCAGAAATGTACAAATAATGTATGATTAATAAAAAACTTTTTTTTTTATTTCAAGACCGCAGCAGTGTTGAGACATACTTGGACCTATATAAATGATGATGGTTCTTGCCCAAAGCACAACCACAGCAAGGTTCGTTTGATTAAAAGGTGGCATGTTGGCATAATGAAATTATAACCTATATGACATAACTGTTTCGACCGCAATGCTTCCTTTTCAAGTTCAAAAAGATTAATTTACCATACCCATGTGTGTTGGAAGAATTATAATTATATAGAAACACGTGTCGTTGTTTTTGACATGTAAATAGTATCTTAAAAAAATGGTTCTAAAATTTATAAATTTCACAAAGCCCCATAAACTGAAATACGGTATTTGGACTTTTTTTCAGAAATAATTATTAAGATTAAGGACATGATCAAATCTGCTTTCCTATGTTTAGAATTAAGAATAGTTAGATATTTCAAATAATAGTTATAATATGAACTTGAAACAATGATATGCTAAAAACAAAAGTTCATGGATTTTTAACTCGAAATATGAATTTTCAGTAGACGGCCTTGAATACATAATAGAGACTGACAGTAATTACAACATTAATCATTCTAGTAATGAATATAAGCAATGCATTTAATACTCTATAGCAAGAATGTCTCAAAAATTGGTTTTATAGGATTAATTTATCAGTAGTTGGTTGAAACAATTAAACTTACTTCAATCTTACATCTTTTTGTCCATAAAGGAAATAACTTCAGTTATTAAAAAAATGTTTTTAGATACATTCATCTGCATATGACATATTGAACGTGGCCGTTATATACATTCACCATAATTTTACAATGATCTCCATATGAATATTTCCCGTATTCATAATTTGTCGTTGCTTTTATAGGTTTTGATTTCAAATTACGGTTTTGTAGATAATTCGGTGTTCTACTGCTGTTTTTGTATAAGTGTTGAAAGAAACAAAACTTGTATAAAGTGTTGTGTCAGTATATTTGTCACAAATACGTAATTATAAGATAATTTTAATCTTGAAGACATGCTGATTACATCACCAAGTGGATTGCGTAACCATACGTGTTCATTTCGCTGGAGCCAAAATACTAGTTTGTGAAGTAAAAACGGCGCCTGACGGTGCCAACAGCACGATTAAAGTAATCTTGAATTATAATAAGATTCTAGTTTCTTGCAGGCATGTTCAAAATTATTATATTCATAGGTAAATTATCCATGGTTTCACTACTTTACTTGCACACTGTATAGTTAAGAGCTGTTGAACGCTTTCTCACGTTTCAGTACAAATATTTAGTTATTAAATTTGTCTCTAGTATTTTGTAATAATAAACCGACAAACGATGAGCCGAAAGGGTAGAGCATCATCTGCTTCATTGACGACACATGTCGTGTAGAGAGTCGGAATAGTGACACTTCATAGGGCACACTGATGAGAATAAGCAAAACCATCATATCTAACACTAAAATCGAACATTTCCCAACGTAAGCTTGACTATCAGCATCCTGAATCTATCACGAAACTCCTGGTATTCTGAACAAGCTCCCAAATATCCAATCAAGTTCGACATATAGAAACCGTTGATGGGTAGAGCAAGGATGATACTCTCAAGAAATGGAAAGTTAACCATTAAAATTTCGAAATCAACATGCTTATAATACACCTTAGTCCCTGTCAAGTTGTTGGTGAAAAATTGACGTTAACAGTTAATGTAGAAGTCTATTGTTACTCTGATTAAGTAGTGTAAATTTGACTAATACATTTTTAACGACTTATCTACATTTTCTCCAATTATCATCACCTAGTTGATGTAAATTGACAATGTTTTCTTTTCTCGATGATATTTTACTATTAAAGATTGGCTACTTTTTTAATCTTAAGTTAGATCCACAGTGAATATACATTTAGTAAACAATGTAAATTCAAATTGAATCACGATTGACCAGAATTTTGTTTTTTCGAAAATCGAAATATAATGTCCTTTATACGACCTTAAACATTTTGCTGGGACGTATTATTGTATGGGGAGCATCCGTCCGTCCGTCTGTCCATCCGTCCGTCTACACCGTGGTTTCCGCAAGATAACTTGCTTAAATATCGTTCGAGTTTTCTGAAACTTGGTGTGCATGTACACTATACAAAATATAAGGCCAAGTAAGAAGCTGAGAAAAATCCAATATTTACAAATTGTCAAATAGCGAAATCTGCAAGTAATTAATGAGCAATGAAATACATTTGGTTTTAATGGTTTAAGATTAATCAATTATTGGCAAAAAGGGGTAATTTCAATTTAAATTGTCATGGTTTGAAATATATACACAGGGAGACAATTCCTATGAAAATATATATTTTTTTAAATCATAAAGGAGATATGTCAATTTATTCCTTCAGCTGAAGTTGGTCCAGTACAGTATGTTTTCCCCTTTCACAACACTTCAGTAATAGCTCTCAACTTCAATGAATAATACAGTACAAATGTTGTCTTTCTTCTCACGTTCCCATATTTTCATACATTTAGATACATATGTACAATACTGCATCAGAAGAATTTTAAGTATGTCAGATTGGCATGGAACGGGCGTATATCGTAGAACTATTTCAAGTCATAATTATTTACATACATAAACGTTGCGACCGGTCACCTTCTTTGCTTTTTTGGATCCTTTTGAATGAAGGAATCGTAAGTACACTAGAGATGCTTCACAAGGGGTATGATAAACGGGTTGTGATAAAGGGATGTTACATATAAGAGATGAACATATATACTAACAATCTGTGTCTATTAAAAAATATACACTCAGAAAATAGTGTACAACAGTTTTTTGAATCAACTGATTTCAAAATATCTATATAGAGTTTACATCCAATTCCATCGCGAAGGAAAAGACAGTCTTTTATTTGTCTGTTTAAGCAAAGTGTATCTTTACGGTTCCGCATTCTTTTCCAGTCATATATTTAACTCTATCCTTGTCATTTATTTTAGATCTTGTTGTTGTAGGTGTGCTTAAAACTTTCATGCGGGAAGACTTTTTGTCATCAATGCATTCAAACATCAGTTCGCATTCTGGAGAGCCCGCTCAGACGAGAGAAACAAGATCACATTATATGTAACTGTTCCGTTGGTCGAATCCTCAAAAGTGAAATCACGAGTTGGATTGAAAACTTGCCAAAGGTAAATATTACAAATTACAATGAGCCTAAAACAGTTAGTTATATGAAAGTTTAAATTGTTAAGATTGTATACAGAATACAAACAGTTGTTTGATAAAATGTATATGTCAAAAGACGAATGCCTCAGTTTTGTATTATGTGCATCAGTTTCAAACCTTAATGCAAAGGTGTTTGCTATAATGTATTTGCAGAGAAAAATCATAGGGCAGAGGTTGTTTGTAAGCTACTGTTAATTTGTACAAAAGTATTAGCTACAAAATCAATCAACAATTGAAACAATTTTTACAGAAATAAAGGAACGATATAAAACACATATCGTCAAAAAGGAAACAGAGTAATGACACGAACATATAACATGTAAAGTAGTTTATGAAAAATAATTCAAAATATAAGCAACTATCAATTTGTATCTGTCGCAACTTTGCCATACACTATTTTAGGAAATACTTATAAATACCTCGACTCTAAAATACGATTGCGATCCCTCAAAAAACGGAAATACCAAGGAATTCAGATTTATACATGTTGTTAATTTACAAGCAAACGTAATATATATAAATGACGTGTGCAGAAAACTTGCAAGTATAGCAAGGGGCATGGGAAGATAAAGAATCAATATGTATTGCCTTTCTAACACAGTGGAGTAAACTTTCTTTTTGCAAGATTGTAGATATTCTAATAATTCAGATACATAAAGTCACAGAAGTATGACTCGCAAGTCACTGGATGCATATGAAATCGATACCAGTTCACTATGTATGATTACTGAAATTTTTTACGTTTTATTAGAGATGTAACAGGTATTTAAACCAGCATTTTTTTCTTCAATAGTCTATCACAGAAGCACGGATTCTTCAACGATTCAACCAAAATAAAGAGTGCCCCGAACACCATATGGCTATTGTAAGTATAATGAATATGAATTCCGAGGTCAGTATATTTGTATCTCTGCTGATTTTAAATGTATTGTAAAGGTACCAAATTCCTTTTTGGTAGATTTCATTAAACCGATTTTAATGAAATGAAATTGACAGCTGGTGAACGCTTACGGATTGTGGACACTATCAGGAAAGATATCTTTTACAGAGCGGGTATACTTTACTATACAAAATGTAACAATCAATTATGCAATAGAGCAAATCTTCATCGAACATAAAATCCTATTCTAATAGAAGCAGGTGCCCGATCGAAGCTCTGTAATGGTAATACAAGCGTCGTGCGTAAAAAAAAAGTAGAGGGCTATTACCCTTGCTATGTGTTGCCCTTGAAGTTCTTTCATTCTAGTAACTGGAAGCAGAACTTATAAAGTAAAAGCAGGAAGAATACACTAGAACCGCGGTAAAAACATAACAGCTTCAACATTTCTAAAAATCCAAATTAATCTTAAAACTATTTTCAATGACGTTTCTGAGTGAGAGAAATTTTCAACACAAAATAAAAAGAATATTTTCTATCTTTTCAGATTACATAAACATATATTTTGAGAGTAAGCATCAATAGATAGTAAGATTGATACATGTTTCAAACATGGTGCCGGACTTCTTCCATGTTTACTTTACGCTTCAGCGGGATAACAGTCATTTCTTGATACCTAAACATTTTGAAAAATGGAACATATTCGGAATCAATCATGTCTAATTCTATAACGTTATGATGCTGACAGACTTCTTATTCCATGGATGCACATTGGCGTGTTCGTAAAGTAAACAGATTGCGTCATTATTGGAGCAGTCTGCCAATTCGCGTGCATTTATATTTCAAAAACTATCATAAGGAAGACAATGTTGTTCAAAGTATATTTTCTTAATTAACAAATATATCAGTAAAGATTCACTTGAACTATATTATCGTAGTAACCACGGCTACCGTAGTTACCATGTTAGCAACTCACAATAACAGTATTTTGCCACTACGTACTACGTTCAAACTATCGTATACGCCGTCACATTGAAGACCGAGCCATATGTGATACTGTGATGATTGCAACCCAGTTCAGATACAGTGTATTATCAAACTATGACGTCAAAAACCACGTCATATTTCATTCGGCCTTCTACGGGTTATCTGCTTGCGGACATGCTCAAATCTAATGAAAATGCGGATTTTGTGTGAAGGAATATTTTTTAATGATAAAAAATTCTGCCGAAAGATATTTCTAAACTAAGCAACTGAATACCATAATATGTTTTTAAAGGACAAGTTTCCAAAATGTACAGCTATGCGTAGTCCAAGCTTATAAGATAGTCATTAGGGTATAAACAGCTCATGGTATAAGGAAAAACGTGAGGTAGGTGTAGATCTACGTAAGTTAAATTAAGTCCTCGGCTCTCCCGTTTGAGAATATGAACGAAATAGTCAACATTTTTAAAGACTGGATTTATTGATTGACTGTTTCATTTGAATAGTTACATAAATTATTTACAAATAACTACATGTAGTCAGAAAAGAAACAAAAAAGTATTCAGGTAGAAATCTACAAGGAGTTGTCCAGACGGCTAACACGAGCCCAAAAGCCATTTTCGCCTACGTTATTATTCTAAACGCTGCGTGCTGATTTGTATAAAGTATATTATACAAACACTTATATAGTGAATATCATTCCTCCATGTTGTAATTTAACGGATATAAAATCCTCGAATATTTTAAGTCCAACGTTCCGCATCCAGTCCACTAATGCAAACCATCTTGGATTATTGATAACTTGATATTTTACAAGTGTGCAAGGCTCCCCTGTGATGTGCTCCTGTGTCGTCAATGTATCGTCAAATTAAAAGAGGAAGCCAAAATTCGCCATACACGAGAACCCATCAATCGAAAACAACCGTATGCAGCAGATTGTACAGGTTGCAGTGATAAAATTCCTGGAGAAGTGCTGGAGTCATTTCTAAAAGAGGTAGTCATTTGAGTGATTTAATGCTATTTTCCAATTAAAAACGTTCAAGTCAAAAATAACCATAATTTTGTGTAAAATACTCCCAAGTCGACTTTGAAAAGTTCTTTTTTTACACAACCAATACAATTTTCTATGTGACGTTTCTATGACTAGTACGATATGTGTACACTGTCACTTTTTTTTTTCCTTTAAAAATTGTACTTGATATCATTAATTATTGTGTAATTATACAGGCATTAAAATAACTTCCCATAGAGTATTCTTTCTGTCCTTTTCGGTTACATAATAGAACTATTTTGAAATAAAATACAGAAGTTTATAAGAATAAGAGAATAGGTATAAGTACATGTGTATCAAACGAAAACTAGTCCATATAACTTTGATAAGCTAATGCAAACAACAATAAATAAGTATCCAATCCTAAAGTTTATATGGCAAATTCTTGTTTTGTCTGTTTGGTAAGGGAATATTTTCGTTATTGTTTTCCGACATTTAATATTGCTTGTGATTTTTTAAGGATTAATAAATTTGTACAGTTTCATAGGATCACATGAGTTTCCAGTTAATATATTATTTATAATGCGAAAACAAATTTCAGCAAGCCTCCGGCGAACAGCAATTAGAAAATGACGAATCTTTTGTTAACCAGTTTTTTGTTGCTAATAATCGCGATAAAATATATCCTCAGGCTGACGTGGAATTTAAATATCAACAGTTGACTAAAAGCAATTTTCTTTTGTAACATAACACATCAGTTGTAAAGCTATGAAGTCATGAATTTATTGATGTGACGCCATTTTTAAAACAATTGAAACCTAAATATAGCTCCACGTTGTTAGTAACACAAATACTAGGATAGTAACTTGATAAAAAGAAATAAAAGCATATCAATACAATACGATTTTATTTCATACCTAGGGTCTTCAAGATTTCCAACGTCACAACCGTAAATGCTGGTGCAGGAAACACAAACACCATAAGGTATACATGTATTTAGTGTTTTACAGCAAATATCTATATCTTAAATATAAGAGCTATGGTACAGTTTCTATTCATCATATTCGTGGATAATTTATCTTAATTGTTATCTATGTTGTTAATATTTAGTAAAGAACTTGTTTTTCTCTTTTTCTTTTTATAGTAAAAAAAAATCGATGGAAGTTTATATAAAACTTAATTGCACGAAATAATTATGAAAGTGATAATTTTGTGTTATTAAAATCACAATATTTTTTCTTTCCAAAAAAGGATTCCATTATGCACTAAATTACATATCATAAATATATACGTCAATCACTTCAAACAATGTCTTAATTGCATGTGTCGTTGATATTTTCCATCTTCAATATATGTATATATCGATATTTAGATTGTCGTGACAACTTTAAAGAACGATCTTCTATGCAAGCTGTGTTTGGAGTTAGCCGTTGAATCAAACTTTTCATTAGATGGAGAAAGTTGGAGTATTGAGGATTCTGCAAAACTTTTTGAAGACGCTCCACATGATGTAAATTTTGCTTTAAAAAATATTTCTTGTATTATAGTTATTATTATTTTGTTAAATATGCTTATTTTTTCTGCATGTTGACATATAAATGTATCTTAAGTTTACGGGTTTATACATATAAGAAGTGAACGGCATTTTCTTTCATGTCATACCAACATGAACTTTGAAAAAAACCCTTTAATCCTCATATTTAAATTCTTAATATTCAGTTATGATTGACCTTAATATAGATATTCCCTTATATTGAAGTGTCTGTGTCCTCAGCGCTAGCAAGATTCCTGGAACAACCTAACATCACCAACACGTATTATTCTAGCGCCTGTCTCATGTTAATCGAGGCGGGAGGGGAAGCTTCAAGATGACACTGATCGAATTGTGTTCATAGCTCATGGTGATACTTATAGATGGACATGTAGTGGAAAAATAAATATATTTCCATAAATGCAATGTTAAGAATATCCAGAGTTTGGGGAACTTAGGACCAACTCCCCAATGATAGTCCTTTCATAGGCGGGCGTTCGTACATGACACTCAGTCTTACTCAGCATAAAAACCGTACTTAACCTTATCGTCTCATATTTCGGGTATGCTTATATACTGTTGTTAATTTAAAATTGGTTTTCTTATATTTTTCACCTACTCCTCCGTCAGCACCACTCCAAGGTGAAATCATAAGCATCCTAAATAAAGTGACAGGTAACAAAGAACCTTCAAAAAAACAAGAATACATATCGTAACATCGTCATTTTGAAGTATACACATTTGTCGGGTGGGTATTACCTAAATAGACATATAAGCAACCAAGTAATAACAACAATTGAACAAACAACAATTGAACAATAACAGTTGTCGATTTCACGAGGCAATCCAGCCTTTTATGAAGACGTTACATTAAGATAAAAAAATCCATAGCAGACAATACAAAACAATAAATCAACTGATTTTATATGTCAATGTTAAAGCAATTCGTTTTGAGCAACTGGGAGTTGAAGGCGGTTCATCATGTAAACTTCATCCGCAGATTGTTTACAAAAGTGAAGTTAAAGTATATAATCTGAATTGTTGGTTAATATTCAAACGATGTTGTGCGTTCTGTGATCAGGTGTGAAAAAGTTAACTTGAAAAATAAACACTGTGTTTCGGCACGACGGTTCTAAATCTAAGCTCCGTGAGATCACATTGCAACTCATTTTACATTGATTTAAATTGGAGGTAAATGTACATGTATGTAGGCTATCACATTTTCAGTGTAGGTCAGAAGGTTTTGTTCGTAAAGCATGACAATGAACAAATATAATTATATCAAAATACGTAATAAGAAATGTTCACGAATGAAATATATTTATGTTGAATTTTTATCTTTAAGTATACAAATGGGATATGTTGCTTTTGTTTAAATTTAATGCATGTTTTCTGTTTGTAGGAACTGTTTAGTACCGTAAAAGAAAAACGACCCTGTGACTGCGGCACCTGGCAGGTACGCTGATGAATCAGACATTTTTTTTGTAAAAATGAATGCATTTAAGGAATACCGATGATAATGTTTTGGGTAAAGCGGTATATATGCCAAAATGTATGCACTTTATACAAATCCGCAGTTATGATTGATGAATTATTATCGTTAATCTCTTTTTTTGAAATCAAGAATTTTGCACAAAACACGACAGTGAGCTGTGATTTCATCAACGAGCAACGGGCAGCTATATGGAATTTTAATGTGAACGATCGTTAACGATATTTGCCAGAAAATACTGGAGGGATTTTACGCCTTTAGTTTTGCATGTTAAATATTAGGATTGATTGGAAACACAAGAGAGATGACAGTTTGTTTTGCATTTGCAAGAGCATTGTTCTATTTTTTTTCATTTCGCCTGTTTTGGCTTGAACAGGCTCAGGCAAAATTACCATGCGGCCTGTTGGTCTGCCATCACTGTGTCTATAAATTGGATCAGAAACATCGCAAGACAGGGGGATGTCTCTGCCCAAAATGCAGCGAGGTCATAGCAGCACAAAGTCTACAAATGTTCTTGGAAAAGGTTAGTTTATTTCTAAAAATAGTATTTGAATTTTCTCTTCACTTATTTTGAAAATTTGTGCATATATGGCAATCTTTAATGAAAAACGTGCTCAAACAAATATGCTAATAAGCATTTTATTATGAGTTGACAACACATTGTCATCAATGGGGAAAAAACAAGTAACCGTTATGGAATAAGTATTGCAGGTGTGTCATATGTTGGGTTATAACAATTTACCCCTGGTCCGAATAATTTGTCTAAAGAAAAAATGAAGAAGGCAGATTAATGTTTTTGCAGCGTCTATGTTAAAAACACAAAACAGCGAATATGCAGTAGTTGACAATCAGTCAAGGAAAGTCCTAGAGTAAAATGACACTTAGTTTGTTTAGTTGAGCCTTATATTATCATATTTCAATCTCTTTTGTAGTTAAACTAAATGCTACGAAATGACACATATATATCCCTATTTATAACCCCTTTCCTGAGTAAGCATTTCACATGATTTTAGCACATCTATAGTATTTACAATAACACTTAACTCCTTTATGAGTTAGACAGCAAGCTACTACTCGGTAAAATATACCTGGGGTACCTATACAGGTGTCAATTAATAACTCGAAACACGAAGTAAATTTCGATCATCTATTGAAATATTACAGTTGTGGGATCGCACAACATTACACAATGTGGGGTGTGCGCGCGTTATGCGCACTGTGAGTGCACTTTGTGCTAACGATGAAAATGTGGACGGTAAGTGCTTGCGCACATATGTTCGGACGATGGACGAACGTTGTGCGATGACAATCGTGGTCGATGAAAATTGAGAAATAGCTTAACAATAAAAACGGTTTCGTTTTTAAATATATTAACTTGTTTTTTAAGTATGTTTCTATATTCCAGCTACATATATAAGCTGGTCTTTCTATCTATATTTTCTTAAATTTAGAAATAGTGTTTTGGGTTTTTTAACGACCCAAATTGACACATGTTAGATTATGACACATCTGTGCGCGGTATAAGGTAGTACTAATATTAAAACCCGGCCTCCTCTGCCCCGATAAAAAACAATCTCTCGTCGTCAGAAAGCTACGTTATCGCAGTTAGGCGCCAAGTAAATCTCCGTTCACTCAAAATATCTTTTACCTGTTCTGTTACCTGCATGGGAACCATAACGGTCACTGTAATACTGTGTAACACTCATTGTAAAATTGAACATAATTATTCTAATCAGATACGATGAGAAATTGATAAAATTCAGTGTTCCTTATTCCATACGAGCCTTCTGGATTTTTTTATTCCGTTATATTTATAACCAATTGTGCGGTCACACAACTGTAAGTTGATGCAGAAACCCAACTAAAGGTATACTTAATAAGTAACATTTACTGCACCATACTGACAGTACACTCATTTAGGGCTCATCAGAGGTACAGAATGTACAAAATGTCAAAAGATGAAAATTTAACTCATGAAAAACATGTAGAAATGTATCAAAAGTGGTACGGTACATATAAAACCATTATAACGTTACAAATTTGCAACCACTGACTATAATAGTTGATGTCTATTCTTAAACAAGTATTTGATATTTTTGCACTTAATCAGGTATTGTAACCTAACAGCTATCTAGTATCACTGGTTCAGGTCGATGTGTCTATATATAGCAACCATAACATGCAATTAGCAAATGATCAGGTACAATCAACTTATTATACCATTTGGTGTTTACCTGTACATGTTCAGTATATATTAATGGATTTATACACTTTAGTTTGAAAGAGAAGACTTTTCTTCATTGAAATTTTCTATTTTGTTCAAGTTATATGATAATTTTATATTTGTTCTTGATCTTCAAGCATTTATTATTAGTTAAAAGACTTTTTTTATTTCGCTCGGACGATATTTTATCTTGTTCTACATATACGACTTAATATTTATGTTTTATTTCCTAAAATAAATCGAATAAGCTTTCGTAGTTTATGTACTCAACATGACAAAAAAAATTAATGTAGCTGCATTCAATACATTTTATTGAAATTTACTGACGATTACTTTCAATCTGTGTTATTCATATATTAAAAGATAATATTTTATATGAATGAAAATATTTTATATTTGAAAGCATTCCAACTAATGTTTTTAAACATGCACTATATCTATTATGTATGTATACTTGAATTAAATAAAGCATTATTTTTTGCATTCATAAATCATGCTGATGGTTTGTTATCTGATATCAAAATTTTCAAAAAGATGTGATATCAATACATTTTGACCGGAAAATTAACATATTTCTAGAAAAGGAGAATATTAAATATTTTAATGTTTATCCAATTATGAAGTTGTATTTATTGTTAAAATGTTTTTTTATTATTATTATCATCCCCTATAATATCGCATTAATAACATGTTTTATCATTTGATTCGCATGTTATGAGTTGTCCTCAAGTGTATTTTTATATTTTCTTTTTCAGTATGATGATTCAGAATGCTATGTGAACACTACTTCCAGGAAAGGAAATTGCCATGAACACAGACATTGGAAGGTACTGTTACTCAGCCTAATGCCGTCAGTTTGTATTTTTATTCAGCAAAACAGTATTAATCTGTTATGCATGCGGTATCATTGGAATACGTTATAAGACGTTTACACATTAAGAACCTAGCTACGATTTTCAAAAATTTAAGAATTGGTTATGAATGAATTTGTGAAACTCAGATGAACATCCATCTGTTAATCCTCCAAAAAAAAAACAAGTGAAGCAAATAGTATCAACACAATTGCTGAGTATCTCAAGACTCATTCTATATTATGTTGTATATTTAAGGTATTTTGTGAATCAAAATTACTGGCTGATGAAAGTTGTACGAAACCACTTTGTCTGATGTGCATTTGGAAGAATAAGAAACTCTCAGAACTTCCATCAAATGTGCCACATTTTCTACGGAAGGTCGATCTTCAAATGGTAAAGTAAAGTTTCAAAATGGTATCAAATAAAAAGGGATTACAGTGATTTAGTCAAAGGATTGTCTGAATAAATGACACATCGGATAAATAGAATGGAGACGTGCGATTAAAAAATAAAATAAAATTTAAATTGTTATGAAACGTCGTTTGATTTTATTCCTAGTGAAATGGAGGTAAATTATTTATGACAAATATACCATGATACACGTTATTTTTTCCCATCTGAAAAAGTTTACTTGTTTACAATAAAATACAAAATATTTTGCTTTTTTAAAAGTGTTTTATATCACGAAAGAAATATAGATTATAGACATACCTTTGCAGGGCATCTAATACTGTGACTATAGATAAAGTTATTTCACAATGCATACCACCATCAGTAGGATAAATAGTAAGATAAAGTTATTGTAATGCTACACAGATTCAGCATGTTTTAATGATATAATGCTTCTAAAATAGAAAACAAACTTGCTTGTATGATAGATCATAATGTCTTTATATTATCATTTCGGATCACCGAGTCTGGTTTCCAAGTCAGGCTGACGATCGACAATCCGAATGAAGTCAGCCAATCTCCCACTTTTGAGCACGACTCGAAACTGTGCTCGTCAAATTTAGAAAATCAATAAGCTGTTTGAGGAGTCAATAAGCGTCGATATAGAAAACTATCACTTTCCAGATAGTAACTAACTGTTATTACTTCTAGATGGCCCTTTTGATCTCCTTTGAAGCTGAATTCATATAAAACATCCTGAAGGAGAATCATCTTTAATTCCACTTTGAAATATACATTGATGTTATTTTGGCTTTTACAAACAAGATATGAGAATAATATGCATCTCATTTGTCAAACGGGACCTGAAATTAAAGCACTACTTATTTTTCTTCATCAACTTCATATCTTATTTTTTTTTATATATTGCATTAAACAGATTGCCAAGTCAATGGCAGACGTGCTGACCTAAATGTTACACTCGTTAACATTGATTTTCTCATTAATCATTTGATTGGCGGTTCTATGGCCTCTATTTAAATAAGTTAAATATGTTAAGGATAAAACATGTGGACCACTAACATAACATGATGGTTGCAATCTGCGCTGATTGTATTTTAATGGTCGTTATTGAGACTTGAAAAACAAATATGGGATATCGGTGTTTGTCATTATCAATTGCTTATTCACTGCTGCTTAAATCGGTGGCGACTTACGGATTGTCATGGATTTATTCTGGAAGATAACCTGATGGAACTTGCATGTGTTGTAGGAAACCTTAACCATCGGAAACTTTTACCTTTGGAAACCCCTATTTTATAGTTTCAGTTGAATTGTTTTTAATTTAAATCCTGGTAGATTTCATCATTTAATTGTTTTCTAATTCTTAATTTGATTCTAATTTGCCAACAGAAAGACTTGCATGAAGCGCCTAAATGCAACTCCACCAAACAGATATGTCAACGGCACAAACATCACAAGGTTTGTATACTGATGATTTTTTTCTAATACGTATTTCTGTAATATTAATATTATTAATAAAAAAATACACTGAAGCGTTACATCATCAATAAGCGTTTCAAATATGTGAGATAAGAAAGAACTTTTCTATACCGGTTACGCTGCATATGCATAGTGCTTCATAATTAACGATGATAACCATGATAACATTTCTTCGTTACTTCATCATTTTGGTATAGGTGGTTTGTAAAGCTCCCTGTGGAGAAAAGTACTGTATCCGATGCTTTGAAGAATTGCTGCTGTCAAAGGTAACAGAGCAAGTCAGAGTTGCACATTTCAATACCGAATGCGTAGAATGCAGGACATGCACCGACGTCATTCCATTGGAAGTTCTCAAGACAACTATTGCAACGTTCGTAAGTATTATCACGTATTTAAAGCAGTTAGAGCTGAAAATTCATCAAAATTTTGAGAGAATGCACAACCTTTTCACAACACTATCAAAAATGAATATGTCCTAACTAGTTGGTCAACCATAGAAATTAAAAAAGACCCAATGAAAACAAAAATTCAAAGAGAAAATAACTACAACTAATAGTTTGAAACAATCAATAAAACTGGTTTAATGTTGCCAAAATTACAGGTACTCTAAACACAGTTAATATCTTTCATATTTAAAGCCATCGTACAAGTATGTTTTGTCCAGTTTCTGTCACATTATCTCACATTTTCAATCTTTGAACTTTTTTACCTGGTCGAGTGGGAGTGACCCCGTCCGCTATTTAGACGTACAGATAAACCTCGTAACTCATTTTTTTCATGCCGTGTTAACATGAACAACTACCATGTAAGATATTTCTCACCACTTTATTTTAGATTTTCGTTATAAATTCACTTGACCTTACGTACTCAAGATTATTTTTTTACCATAATAAGCCTCCGGTACTAGCTAACCGAGGGAATATACAATTACAACAATATATTTCATATAAGTAAATAGCTACTGTTTGTTTGTTTATGTATTTTCTATTGTATTATTGTTAAATGTTGATTGTTTATCTCTGTTTTATGATGTGATATGTATATTTTCATGTTCCTGTCTTGATAGAGGAGCAGATCGCCCTGACAATTTGACAAATTTCTTTGTCTGCACTATCGTTACTACTTCTTTGCCTATATCTCTTTTGAAGTAATACGCATCCAACCAACATTTGTTTGTTCGACTCCAATACCAATATTGGATCATACTGCCATTATTACTTATGATACATATATATAGATATATATCAATAGGTGGCTAAGTGAAAGTGGTGATTCACTTACATAAATATTTGTTTGACCATGTGATGACCCTGAATTTGCTTAGATATAATGACTGTTTATAGTCTATAATAAATAGTATTTTAGAATGCGTGTTAATTTTTGTACATAAGGGTTTGTAAGTTTACAGGTGTGTAATTGTCTTAATGTGTACAATGATATATATATATATGTTTTGCCTAGTGCAATGTTATTATTAGAATATAACACGTGAGTTTATATCTAGTGATCATTTCATTTTTACGGTGTCCTAACTACATGCTTGGCTTTATACAGTGTACATGTAGTATAAGATAATGCTGACCAGCGGTATTTTCTTTCATAGCAAAGATTAAATTTTCCGACCCTATTACACTTTAGTAGAATAACTACATTTACTATATACCTCTGTAACTGTAATTTCACCTTTCCAATTCAATCTGGAAATTTCCTTTCCTATGCCGTGATCTTATCTTTTTCGATCTTTAAATGTCTTCAAGCTAGGTTGTGATGCCATATTACAGAGTCGTCGAACTAGAATTCTAATCAGATCAAATCAATCAACATATCCTGTTATATATGAACCTTTAAAATTGGAAATGTGAAAGGCAACTGAAAGAGTCTGCTCCTCAAGGTCAATTCACCATTTAAAACATTTCTGTAAATATCTGCTTTTTATCACATTGAAACTTGATAGAACTTGACCAAACTTAACTTGAAGCAACCATCAACAAGAAGATGGGGAATCAAAATTGTACAAATCGAGGGGCTGACACCTTGAGGGGAGGGGGTAAAAGGGGGTAATTTGGCCATATAGCTTTAAGCGAGACTTCTTCTCTGGCTCTAAGTGATAAGAATAGATATCAACCATACTTGATTGTAAATATTCTCGTGTGGTCAGAATTCAAAATTGTACAAATGGACGGGCTGACCACTCGGTTGGTTGAGGGGAAGGGCGAATAAAAGAAAAGCGGGGTTACAAAACTGCACAAATGGAAGGGCTGACCAACCGGGGACTGAGCGGCAGGGCCAAAAAAGTAATTTGGCAATGCTTTAGGCAACTTCTTCTCTTGAATTAAGTGATGGGATGTTAACGACAATTGGTGCAGAGCATTCTTAGGTTGATGAGGACTAAAAATTATACCAGTTGAAGGGCTGACACCAAGGTCTGTGAGTATGGGTTGGAAAACAATTTTAAATTTGGACATTATTGAGATCCCCACCCTGTAACCATGTATACCATTGCTGAGTATACAGAGACGAATACAAATACAGTATGCTTTCGGGATGGCTCTCGGTCTGGTCCAACCCTTTGAGACTTAGACCCATGGTCAAAACTTTGAAACAGTGGGGCTACCCAACACCATAGCCATATATACAAATACTTGGCATCAAGAGACGAACACAATCATGATATTATAATTGATTCTGGGGTATGACCTTACCGCTACGGACGTTATTCCTGAGCTATAACCCTGGAAAAAAAATGTTATTAGAATTGACACTGGTGTCAAGCCCCACCCCAAGGTACTTAATAAGTGTATGTGCCACAACTTTGAGACGGTTACAATATCCACCCAATAACCATATATATCCTTGCTGGGCATCAAGAAACAAACAAATCCATGCTATTAGAATCGACCCTGGTGTCTAGTCCCACCCCTTTAGGACTCTGGGCTGTAAATTTAAAACGATTGAGATATCCACCCCATCACATAAACGTTTGATATGCATAAAAAGATAACCACAGTTATGATATTAGAATTGCTGCGGGGGCCCGGCCCTTTGCATAGGTACTTAATTAGACCATAGCTTTGAAACGGTTGAAAGCCAAAAACCTATAGGTATCGATCTAAGTGAGCGATACATGCCTCATGTGCATCTTGGTTAGTTTCATTTTTATACCAAAAGTGAATCATATCTTTTCTAACCTCTTACATGAATCACTTTTTGGTTTAATCAACAACATTATGGAAAACAATGTGCATCCATCGATGGTACTCTTAGGTGATGATACATAAGTCAAAGAAAGGACATTTCATGCGACATGTATCTGGGGCTTAGAGAGACTAGTGTATGGATGCCCGGCGATAACCTCGAAAAAACCCCACATATAATAATGCAATTATTTATTCAATAATTATATCATGTTATATAAATATACGCGGGAGCGTGTGTGGAAGCAAGACAACTTCTAACATTGAGGACACCTTGTTGTTGTAGCCTCAATCCTGCCACTCTCATTTCATTTCACTGCTGAGGAAAAACAAGATTTCACATAAAACAAATTAAAGAAATATATTTAAAATCGAAATCGATGAAAAAACATGTATATCCGTCATTACATTTATAAGAAAACAATCCATGTTTTGTCAGCTGTGTTTTGTTATATATTGCAGATTGAAGGGGACAACGTTGAGATAAAAATCACTGAAAAATGCAAATGTTCTGACCCAAAGGTTTGTTTATGCATGTAACACTACTAGAAAGAAAAATATTAATTCATTATTTATAATTTGGAGAAAGCGGATGCCTTTAGCTATCATTTTTTTAAAAAGGAAATCCTCAAGCACACTTGGAAGATATTGCATGAAATTGTTGTGCACATGTCAAAACAACAAAAAATACCTAAAATAACATATTTTGTTAAATTGACCTTTTTCAAAAAATGCATAAAAGAAAAAAAGCTTAAAACAGGATTTGTTTTTTACTTTTTATCAATGTATTAAATGAATTCTCCATGCTTCATGTAGTTCTTACAGTGTTTATATGTAAATGACACAGAGTAAATAGTTATGCTAAAATAAAGTAAATTAGATATAGATGAATATAAAAATTGGTCAAAAATCGACCTTTTCATACAAAAAAGAATAATTCGGATGTTGTAGTATTCCCATAATAAAATACGAAATGTACAAATGATGTGAATTATATGATCAGGCCAGAAGCTACCCTATATAAAGTATCCCAACAAATATGCTCTTGACCTACTTTTATGATCACAGGGGTCAGGGGTGTGTTAAAATCTTCAAACAAATATTTGCAGAAACTATAACGTCTCGAACCAAAATATTTGGAAAGGAAAGAAACATTTTTATGCACACATTTCTTTAGTAAGTTGCGTTGAAGGTTAAAGTAATAAATTGAAAATACATCACTTGAAATAGATTGTGACAAAAAATGGCTCTAAGGGTGCCTTCATGGAAAATTCACAATGCCTACACTTCACTTTGAAAAATTGAGACTGAAGCGTTTTACACATAATTCTTTCTAATATGTCAATAAAGCATCATCTTTTCTACACTTAATATCTTGAATAGACTTTAGCAAAATATCGATTTTTCTGAAGTAATATCTGATTACCAGATAACGGTTTTACTCATTACACAATAAAAATCAAAGAGAGATTATTGTCAACATGTATGTTAACGTCTTAGCGACAGATATTTGTTTATAAGATTAAATAAGGTGCAATGATCTATAGAGATGCTATAACTTTAAGACAACTTTTATTGTTGCTTAGTTGACAATTCTTGCTTTAGAGTTTGAAATATTGGTATTTGTATAGAATTTGTCTATATATACAATTACTTATTGGAATATTTCAATCATGCAAAGTTCAGTTTTGATCACAGTCTTGTATGCATATTAATTAATTTACTTTATTTCAAGAATGTATATCAGAAACATACAAAAGCTGATATTTAACATTGTAACGCAAGGTAGTTGAGAAAACCGGCAGCATGACAAACAACACATGCATTGATTTTGGTGGTCATCGGTCAACTTTTTCTTTTCTTTTTTTCTTCTATGATTGCATTTTTATATCAATCATTTGCAACACAATTGCTATATTCAGTTAACACAATATCTTAACCTCCTCAGGAAGCTGCTAGTTTACCATGTGGAGCTACGTTGTGCAAAAACTGCTTTGAAAAACCCCAATGTACTGAAACATTAAATGTTTTGGGCAACAAATGTGTATTGTGCCCCGACCGCAACTGCAATGACGTGATTCCTATCCAAACACTAGAGTCTCATTTCAGTAAAAGAGAGCAGGTAGGAATTAACATATCTTGTCTTAATGTGTAAGTTACATAGCAATGGTAAGTAATGAACAAAATTACAAACATATATGTTTAACTCTTACAACATGTTAAAAAATACTTTACTATATATTGATTTTTGCGTGTAAGTCAGTGGTTTGAGAATTACTGTTACCTACTTGAAATAGTATCGTGGAATCGTTATTAATCCGTAAGAATGAATAAAAAGTATATTACGCCAAGATGAATTAACAAAGCAATCAAACACTGAAATAAACCTTTTTTTCTGAAAATGAGAACGAAACAGGTTACTTCTACTGATGTGTTCCATTTGCTTTACACACTGATGAATTAAATCATCAAGTTCTATTTTCCATTTTATGCAAACGTTATATTTTCATTCGAAGGAACTCATTCCCAAATATCGTAGCTGGAATCCATCGAAGTGGTGCCGGACACATCAGCATCACAAGGTAAGCATATATAAATCCATTTGATTTAGACATATTCCCGATATTAAGTTGATTGACGCATAGTAAAGTTGGGTTTGGTAGTGTGTCAGCCTATAATGACTGTCTGGTCATAGGTTCGATCCTTGCAAGCTGATGGATAATGTTGTGTACTTGAACCTGCTCACTCAAACTGCATAGAGTTGAGCAAAATATGGTCTGGTTCAGTAACATAGTTTCTGTGCTGTAGTATTTGACACTATAAATACTGGCTCATAACAAGCAGAACAATGCGTACAAACTGTGCACGGCTGCTCAACCCGAGTATGCTGTCTCTACTAATTATATAGTTTAAATGAAACTTATTTTCTAAATAATCATGTTATTCTACTTCATTTTTTGAACACGTTTAATATATGCTAACCGTATCTTCAGGATTTGTAAAATTAGTTTGACATATCTTGATTTGGGTATGAAACATTCATCTGCAAAAATTATTGAACATGCAAACTCGTTTGCGTTTTAGATTTGCATCACAGACGATAAAGATGCATCGCTTTGTAAACTATGCCTCGTATCAATTTTGAAAATATCTGCCGTGAAATATATAATATTGGACGGGGAAAAAACACCAGCGGATGCTATCAATACATTGATTAAGGATATATCCGAAATTGTAAGTATACGAACAATATAAAGATGTTTTTGGCTCACTATATATTCATACAGAAATTCAAATGAGGACAAAAACACTTGATCTGATATGATCTATTATCAACAAACAAAGTTCAAAAATACAAGTGTTCCACCTCCTTGAAGTCGTCATCAAATCGAGAAATCCTTCTGATTCTAAGAGATGACCATCTTGCTAGTTCCATGACCTCTGAGGTTGCAGTATGATATTTGGCATAAAAAGTCTAGAAGGCACGTATCTATTAATTCAAATTATTTAATAAAAGTTACGTTCATATTTACACATATTCATTGATATGTTCTGTTAAGGAAATGTTTCTGGAACCGGATTGGAAAAACATCCCCTGCAGCTGTAAATTATCAGTAAGTGATTTACTATTCGATATAAAAAAAAAGAGCATTTCATTAGACCTAAAAGGCAATGAAATCATCTTTATTTTGACCCTCCGTCTAATGGTTGGTTGATTGATTGATTGGTTTTACGACCGCTTCACTACCAAGCAGTTCGGTTATCCAGCAGACGAAGAATAATGGTTGGCTTTGCTTGTTAGTAAATAACAAAACAGTTGTTGTATGCCTCACCAGTCCTATTCAAAACCATTCCCAAGAAGTAAGGACACACAAGCTGAACTGTTTAATTTGGTTTGTCCAAACCAAAAAAGAATATTTTAACTTTTGACAGATAAGGCATGAAACTCTTTCACAATTCCTACTGTTCCCTTTATAATATGCTACTCGATTCAAGGTATTAAATTAACTGCATAAACGTTTTGTGAGTCTTTAAATATGGCCATCATGTAGACTTAGTCTTAGTGGCAGTAGACAAACACCCTGCATGCATCGCGCGTGAAAAGTCAAACAGTTGAAGGGTAGCAAACACCAGTTTATCATGTGACTACACAAACAGTCGTTGGGCAGCAAAAATAAGCGAGGCGAGATACGTTTAGTAATTTTAAGAATAAAATTCGCAAAACTGCTTAATATACTATTTTTATGAAGAGTCAGGTAGCAAAAGATTATGCAACCGTCTCTTACGTTTATAACGGCATGGACATCGTAATGATGTTTGAAATACGTAGTTACCACTATTTTTTAAGTTAGTTTTTGTAGTAAAAAATGTTTATTTGAATATCGATGTCATACAATTGCATTGAAAAAGGAGTTGATTTTTTTCATAGCCTGCACATTTTCGGCTCCCCTGTGGTTTGTACATGTGTGACCGATGCCTCTTTTCCCTTGGACAAAATAATAAAGAAAATGAGGTAGATTGTCCAAAGTGCAGAGAAAAGATACCACATGCATATCTACAACATAAAATGGAAAATGTGAGTATCCTTTATTAATTTCTCAATGTCTGTAGTCTAATAAATCAATTATCACATGCATTATTTCGATGTATGTACATTATTGTAATAAAAGGACTCCAGCGCAGATTTACCATCCGAATATTTGGATCTCTCATTCAAACATCAGATGTCAAGTACCATTTACTTTACCTATTCATTGCATGTAAAGATTTTAGTTTAAAAATTACTACTTCTCGTGATAAATGACATAAACAACTTGATATTTCATTCGCTGTTATTGTCATATTAGCAGTGTCATTTCGGGTACAAATTTGGTGTATGTTTTGTCTAATTCAATTGCTTTACACATTTTCTTCAGACTGATGCTTCAGCACTTTCACATCCTGGCATTGAGCATGGCAAACATTGCAAAAGACATAAGCACTGGAAGGTTTGATACAGGCTCTGCTTTTACTAGATTAAGTTATATATTGCTTTAAAGAATATGTTTAAACCATTTATTATTTTCACTATTTTGACTTTCTATATTGAAATAAACCCGAAGAGTCATGAGAAGGATGAAAGCTGCTCGTCTTTAATCCTATATATGTTGGTCATTATATCTTATTTTACTTTAATCTTTCTAATAATAATAATATATAAGTAGATATATATTAGAATATTTTATAAAATGGCTTTCTCTAAGCTTAATTTCAATAATCGTTGAACATTCATTTTCGTAACAGAATTATGCATCAATACATTTCCAGATATTGGTATGAAGTGATGTCATTTTTTAGGCGTGTTTGCAGTCAGATTCAAAACAGCCATATTGCCTGATGTGTATTGATTTCAACCGCATGAAAAAGGGACCTTCAATTTTGACAATTGAAAACAACAAAAACATTGAAAAGGTAGGCTGCATTGCATAAACGCGTTTACTGCGGGACAATTAAAAAACTAAACAAAAAATGATAAGATTTCATATACTTAAGATATTATATATGTAATTATCTGCTGTTGATATTGGTAAATAAACTATATAGCTAATGGATTATGACTTATAAACTGATGTCGGTATATAACTTTTGCTCATTACTTAAACATTCTGTCATTTCCTATGTTAACTCATGTGACCTTGGCACTTGAATCTCAAATGTAAGTTCAATTTTATGTATACATTTTTCCCCCTTGAGTAAATGTTAAGGAAGGGAGATAATTTTGAACTAGTGCTATTTTAAGGTGTTACAGTATGATTGGTTTCAGGTGTGGTCAAATAAAAGGAAAAATTTTGCAACATAACTGTAAGGTATACTAAACAAATTGTCAACTAAGTATAGTGGAGATGAACAAAATCTGTATGACGAGGACTTACTTGTATGTATAACAATATGCCAAAACGTATATTTTATTTGTGTATTTTCTTTTTTAAATGTTTCTTCTCTCTTTCCTTTTTTCTGTTGTCTGATTTGTCATGTAGAGTCAAGTATTTGGCAAAGAGTGGAAGGAGAAATCTGGAAATATAATTACTGTCTTTCCATTATTTTGTTTTTACCTGATTATAAAAATAACA
>NW_018408186.1:7784-44913 GCF_002113885.1 Mizuhopecten yessoensis | reverse complement strand
TGATAGCCCAGCTTTCTTTGAAAACATTGAGAAAACTTTTCACGATTTAAAAAATTATCATTGTATAATATGTGGCGACTTCAACTTGGTTCTTAATCCTGATTTAGATTACGATAAAAATTACAAACAAATTAACAATCCAAAGGTTTTAAAAACAATAGAGATTTTAGATCTAGTTGATATATTTAGAGAGCAATATCCTAATACAAAAAGATACACATGGCGAAGAAGTAGACCAATAAAACAAGCTAGGCTTAATTAGTTTTTAGTATCTAGAAGTTTAATTCAAAGTGTTAATAATACAAGTGTTGATTCAGGATATGGATCTGACCATTCCTTCCCAAAAATTACATTTAAGTTCAGCGAATTCCAAAAAGGTAAAGGATTATGGAAATTTAATAACTCTCTGTTGCATGACCAGGAATATCTTAACCTTGTAAATAATAATATAGCAACTATAAAAGCTCAATACTGTATCCCCATCTATAATCCTGTATTCATCAACAACATTCCTGATACAGATTTACAACTAGTAATAGATGACCAATTATTTTTAGAAACTTTGTTAATGAAATAAGAGGCAAATCAATTTCTAACTCGTCATATAAAAAAAAGCAAATTAACTTAAGAGAAAATGATCTAATAGATGAAATTCAGAAGCTTGAAAATCAGAATGATATAAATTTAGAAGAGATGAATAGAAAAAAAAAGGAATTAGAAAATATTAGAACACATAGGGTGAAGGGAAGTATAATTAGAGCAAAAGCTTTATGGATAGAGGAAGGGGAAAAACCAACAAATTATTTTTTCAGTTTAGAAAATAGAAATTTTACATCAAAAATTATTCCAAAGTTGCAAAGGGAAAATGGGGAATTAATAACAAAACAAGATGATATTTTAAAAGAAGTAAAAACATTTTTGAAAAATTATACTCAACTGTTGATAACGAAGTTGAAGAAATGAATTTAGATGACTTCCTAGATTTTGATGTGCCAAAATTGAATAAAGTAGAAGCTGACAGTTTGGAAGGACTAATAACACCAGAGGAGGCATCTAAAACCCTTAGAATTATGAAAAATAACAAAAGCCCGGTTCAGACGGATTTACTTCAGAATTTATAAAATGTTTTTGGAAGCAACTTGGAAACATTGTGGTTAGGTCAATAAATTATGGTTATTTAACTGGTCATTTATCTATTACTCAACGTCAAGGCATCATTAATTGTATTCCTAAGGCAAATAAATCAAAATGTTTTATGAAAAATTGGCGGCCTATCTCTCTTTTAAATATTGTGTACAAAATTGCATCTGGATCTATAGCTAGTAGACTTAAATTAGTTTTAGAAAAATTGATAAACTCGGATCAGACAGGTTTCATATCAGGACGTTAATTAGGGGAAAATACTAGGCTCATCTATGACATCATGCAATATGCTGAAGAAAATAATATCCATGGAATGCTATTATTAATTGATTTTGAAAAAGCGTTTAATTCGGTCCCTCGGAAATTTATAGATAAAGTGCTTAAGTACTTCAAATTTGGGAATGATTTGAGCAATTGGGTAAACATACACGCTAATCCTTGTTCTGCAATTAATCAGGGGGGTAACTTATCATCGTTCTTTAATATATAACGGGTCTGTCGCCAAGGCGATCCAATCGCACCTTACATGTTTATACTTTGTGCCGAGATATTGGCAATTCGGATAAGAAATAATAGAAATATTACTGGTATCAATATTGATGACTGTCAGATTCTAAATTCTCAATATGCAGACGACACTTCTTTAATTCGAGATGGAACAGAAAAATCTTTGAAGGGATCTGTTGAGGAACTACATTTGTATGCTAAAATGTCTGGTCTAAAAGTAAATAAAGGTAAAACCCAAATTGTTTGGATAGGTAGCAAAAAGTATAGTACTGATGTACTTCTTCCAGATATGAATTTTCAATGGGGGGTTGACAAGTTTACACTTCTTGGTATTGAATTTAATGTGGATTTACACAGAATTCCTAAAATTAATTTTGATAAAAACTAGTTAAACTTAAATCTTTAATCATGGGATGGAGTAAAAGAAAGCTTACTCCTATTAGGAGAATTAACATAATTAAGTCTTTATTAGTTTCACAGATGAATCATCTTTTTATTTCCTTACCAAATCCAGATCAAAGTTTCATAAAGCAGCTAAACTCAATTCTTTTCAATTTTTTATGGAATGGTAAAAATGACAAAATCAAGCGTAATTATTCAGAATTATTTAGATGGGGGGCTAAAAATGGTAAGCATATTGAGTTTTATTGAATCTCTTAAAATCAGTTGGATCAGAAAGATATTTTGGTCAGAGGGAAAATGGCGTATGATTTTAAAAAAACAAGTTAACTTAAATGTCTTAGCTAATTGTGGTAGTGAGTATTTAATTAAGATTATTGGGACTTATTGTAAAAATATTTTTTGGGAGGATGTTTTTAAGGCATGGTGTAGACTAAGCACTAAAGTAGAAATGTATAGAAAGGAGGATCATTCCTTATTTAAGACACCCATATGGTATAACAAAAACATAACTATTGGTAATAATGACATTTTCTATAGAAATTGGTTCAATAAGGGGATTGTGATTATCAATGATTTAGTTAAAGATATTAGAACTTGTTCCTTTTTCTCTTTCAATGCATTTTGTACTATTCATGGTTCAATAACAAATTATCTTCAGTATCAAGGAGTGATAAAGAGCATAAAGAAATACCTTAAGAATCACAATGTACCCAACAAGATGTTGAGTTACCATGGCATACCATTAAAGTTATATTAAAAAAAAAGTTCTTATTTAAAATGATATCACAGTAACAGGACACAATAAATGGGGAACTGTTTTTGAGTATAATAAGGAAACATGGAAAACAATATATGCTGTTCCATTCAGGGTAACAAATAACACAAAGTTACAATGGTTACAATTTAGAATAAATCATTACATTTTAACAACAAATTCATATTTATTTAAGATTGGACTAATAAATAACCCTCTGTGTGTTTTATGTTTTATGGAAAGGGAGACAATAATTCATATCCTATGGGAGTGCAGTGACGTACAAAGCTTTTTGACTAATTTTGAAAATCTCTTAAATGCACTTGCCATTCCCTTATCAATAAATAAAGAAAATATTATTTTTGGATGTATCGAGCTAGCAGGAATTTATAATAGAATTGACAATGAAATTATTCTTTTTATTAAGCATTATATATACAAAATTAGATGTTTGCATAGCTCACTTAATGTTGTGGCTCTGGTAAATTTGATTAAAGAATATTACAATGTTCAGAAATATATTGCTTATGGAAAAGGGGGAAAATATCTCAATAAGTTTACTAATGAATGGCGAAAATGGATAAAAGTAGTTGAACTTGCCTAAACATTGTTACTCGGAAAGTCTGACATCTCTATCTTTCTGTCTGTGTGTCTGTGTGTCTGTCTGTGTGTCTGTCTCTCTATCTCTCTGCCTGTCTATGTCTGTGTAAATTTTGTGTATGTCAGTATCTGTTGTTTTCTTTAATAGCAATAAAGGAATGTAAAAATTTGATGATGATGATGATGGCTTAGAAGAAACCAATGTGTTTTTTGTTTGTTTTGTATGTGTTTGAATATGCCATATTTATGTAAAATCTTTGAAAAATAAACAATTATAAAAAAAAAAAAAAAAAAAAAGACATCTTAAAATTAAAACTTAAGTTATCGTTACAAAATCAGAATTATACCTATTTATAAATACAAAAATAATTTATTTCATTTTGCTGATTTAGGTGCTGATGTATTATACAACTTTATCTGTTCCGAATAGACCAACTGCTTGTAAAAAACACAAACATCACAAGGTCGGTATTATTCAATATTAAATATTAGCTTATCATCCGGTATGCAAAACTTTATGGGATGTTAATGCTTATTTGATATAAATTATTCCCGCAGAATCGATGAATTATAGAGGATATATATATTAGATGTCAAATTCACAGTTGCGTAATGTGCATTGTTAAATCATTTCCATGAACTTAATAAATATTCAAACACATTTGATATAGTGATAGCGTGGTCTTCGTGGCTCACACATTTATTTTGTTTTCACAGTGAGATGATTCTGAGAATTTAACATGTCAGTCACTATTATTGATTAAGTACTGTAAAGCAATAAGTTTGGATAGAACTAATGTGTATTTCAACATAAACAAGAACGTATTGCTATACGGAACGTACTTGGTTGATAATTACTGAATCACTGTTGCTCATTCTGTGTGATTTAATACGTAGTTGTGAATATTTGAAGAACAATAGCAACGAAAAAGATATGGCAGATGAACTTATCAAAAAGATAATTGACTTCTTACCTTTAATTATTTTAACAGTTTTTTAGGGGCAAAATTTCACTCTTCCTATATGATTCGAGTCCATATTGCAAATTCCAGTTTAAGCAGCAAAACAATTTAGCGGCTGGAAATCGGCATACTTTTTTTCCTAGGGCACAGTTTTGTTAGGGAAAGAAAATAACTGCTGGGGGATAATGGGTTTTCTTTATACACTTGCATTGTTTATCACAATAAAGTATATGCACCTCTTTTATTCCACCAATTAGCGAATGTATACATTTTTGATGCATCTCTTTATGCAGGTTGTTTGCAGTTTCCCATGTGGCCCTTTCTGTCTACGTTGTATTGAATATATGGCATCCCAGTCGACGACAGATGTTCAAATTGAAAATGAGTCAATAGCCTGCGTTAAGTGCACTTCATGCAGAGATATGATCCCAGTTGCATTTCTAGACTATATCCAACAAAAACACGTAAGATCCCTATATTGTTTATTACATATTTATTTTGGTGCAGATGCATTATCGTATGTCTAAATAAATGCAATGATATATGTTTTTATCTCATTTAAGGCCAAAGGAAAAGACATAGAAATAATACCTGAAACGCACTCAAGATGCAAATGTGGAAAGGTAAATGTATTGAGAATTCATTAAGAATATTATTTTTATTTGAGTAGTAAAGGTTGCGAATTCGGTACAGTACTTCACAGCTTGAAAGTGTTTTAAATGGAAAAAAATTTACAATGGTTTTAAATGAAGACTTATTTTGATAATGTTATGGAGTTAAATTATGCCTCCGATTTGAAAAACGAAGACAGTTTTTCTTGTACCAATAAGCTTTTAAAAATTCTTCGATCATTCGTTTGACTTCAATCAAATAAGAAGAAGCTCCTTCTTCTCTAACAACTTTATACAAACAAATAAACGTGTTCAATAAGTCTGTTGGTTTCTCCAAACATAGACGAGAGAGGTAGACTTATTGAGTGAATTTATACCATTTACCATTACCGTCCCCTTTTTCTTATAAAATCGGGTCCCCCTCTTTACGAACCTTAAATACTTCGATGAAATATGCTCAAAGCAGCTTTGGCGCCATGTCAACACATGTATACCGAAGAAGAAAAAAACAGAAACCTCGACCACCCAATAAAAATCTACCTAATTGCCCTGCCGATTCAAATCTCTGTGACTTTGACATTTGGGGGACAAAGGCTCGGCGATCAATAATAAACGACAAAAGAAATTTCTGCAGAGTATATGTATCAAGATTATCTTGAAACACATCCTCCATGAAAGTATGGAACATGATTCAGAGAATAAGTGGTAAATGGAACACATCAACATTTTTTCATCTCATTAACAAAAAAATGTTTTCTCTAGAAAATTTGAAATTGCTGACGAGTATGCCACAATTATTGCTACAAACATCATTGGTTCTTAATCATTCTAAAAGATTCCAGTCATTCAAAAAAGAAAAAAAAAAATCTGAATTTTAAACCATTCAACATGGAAAGCTACAATAATGTTTTTGGTCTACAAGAACTAATTGATTCCCCCGGCAAATCAAACTACATGGCCTCCGGTCCAGATGAAATCCAAAACCAAATTCTAAAACACCCACCTGACTAGTCATTGATATGCCTCCTTTACCAATCACAAAAGCTGGCGAGGACGCTACTGACCCAAACAATTATCGTCCGATTACTCTGACCAGCTGTATCTGCAAAACTTCAGAACGGATGACTAACAACAGAATTGTTTGGTTTCTTGAGTTCAAAGACACAATAATCTCTCTTCAAAGTGGGTTTTGAAACCGAATAGGAACAGTCGATCATCTGATTAGACATTCGTACGAGAAGCCTCCGCCAAGGAAGAACACCTTGTCTGTGTTCTTTTGCCTAGAGAAGGCCCATGATACTTCGAAGCAGTATGGTATCGTGAAAGATATTCATGACATAGGTGTACCTGGAAATCTCCCTAATAATTTTAATTGCCCATCCGACACAGGAAATGGGAGTCATCTATCAGTCATACTTTTTGGTCTGAAAATCAATGACATAGTTAAATCTGTAACAGATCAAAGAACATGCATACCATAGAACGGCAACTTCAATAATGTTAAAAAAATACAAATGTTGGAAGACGAAAACGGTTTAAAAATTTCTATGTCTAAAGCTGCATGCATGCACTTCTGTCAAAAATGAAATTGCATTCGAATCAAAGTTGTTGAGCAAACCAAATTTCTTGGACTGAAATTTGATTCGAAAGTCCCCTTTATTTACATAAAACGCATCTGAAAGTGAGTGTTAAAAAGCGCTAAACATTCTACGAGTCCTCTCTCATACTGATTAAGGTTTAGACCGTGAAATACTTTTGCGACTTTATGGATCACTTATTCGATTAACACTCAATTATATTTCGATGGTCTATGGGTCAGCACGTTGGTCTTATCTGCAGATGTTTGATCCGATCCATAAACAAGGGCTGCGTCTACGCTTGGTGTTTTTCGAACCACACCAGTGAAAAGCCTTTATGTGGAAAGAAATAATCTATTTATGGCAGACAGAAAAAACTAGCGTTACAGTTTGCGACCCAACTCAAATCAAACCCAAAAACGCATGTCTTTAACCAACGCTTCAACCGACATACCTCAATATCTTCGTGCAAATATTAAAAACTTTTGTATCAACATTTGGTGTTTATCCAATTACCTACAGGAGCTCAACATAAATTTGTATAATATAGATAAATACAACATACCGGATGTTCCACCATGGATTATTCAAACACCAGATGTTGTTTTAACATTGTTGCATTGAATAAGCGGTCAATATCGCGTGCACTGTCGAAAGCACACAAATCCTCCTTCCGGGAGTGCATTTTGAGGTTCCCTGCTTATACACAGCCTTTCACTGACGGTTCCATCGAAAAAAGTAGCAAAAGCAAGAGTCTGCTGCCCTGCTCTCCACTCCACCTCGATTCGATTACCACAAGGTTCCTCTATTTTCTCCGCGGTACCACTTAGTTGATAAGGCAATCGTCTGTTCAGACTCAAAGAAACGAGACCCCAAAAACACTCTTATACAAAACTTCTCTATCGTAAAATTGCTGCTATCTCAAAGAAATGTAGAATTATTTTTCTATGGATCCCGAGCCATGTCGGAAAAAAAAGTAACGAAAATGCTGGCAGAGCAGCTAAAAAATGCATTGCACTCACAGCAACCCAATTTCTTACTATCATATGCAGATTTCAAACTCGTTATACGATTCAAAATGAATGGCATCAACGAAAGTCTCTCGAGATCAGCAAAACTTAAATCTGATCTGCCTATGCGAAGAGAATGCAGAGAGGAGGCTGTCTTTTTCTGTTCCGTACTGGTCATACTTATCTCACTCATCCTTATCTGCTTAACAGGGAATATACGGTGGAGCATACATTGATAGCATGTTCATATCTTAGATACATTCGTGATAAATGCTTTCATGAACTCTTTTCTCTTCCGTAGAACTGGAGGAATTATTCAACAATATTTAAGACATTGGCCTGTTTTATAAACTTCCATTAATCTAACTGTATTATTTCACGACATTTAAACATCATGTCTTTTCATATCAATGTTCACACGGTCTTTTTAACTAAATAATGGTATTTTGTTACCTTGCATTTTCTTTTACTTAACCTTTTTCTTGATGATGATTTTATATGACAGACTAATTTCATCTATGAGTTTAATTTTAATTTCTCAAACGTCGCCCCATACTCAAATACAAGTCTGGCCCTAAATGACTATACTTTTCATTATAATGCTTATACGGTTGCCTAGGTTTATCATTGTTACTACCCCAGCTCTCGTCTTTTATGCATCAGAAGAAAAGGTGTAGTAAAGAAAACAAATAAAATAATACATCTTTACAAAGTACTGTCAGCCGATAATAATTTGATTCAGTTGATTGAATTTCTATCATTTAAGGAAAGTTTCCTTCTTACGCTTCCCTGTGGTACATCTCACTGTGAAGATTGCTTCGTGCGAGCAAGAAAAAAAGGAACTGTGTTCACTCTTCAAAGCGAATGTATTCAGTGTCCAAACACAAAATGTGATGATGTTGTTCCTATCACTGCATTGAAATATCATTTCTCTGGAAACGAAAAGGTAATATATGTTTTTTGTGCTTGTTCTCTTATGATTATGGTCAACGGGAAATGAAAATAAAACACTTTGAATATGAATTGGGATCGAACATTTCAACAAGTAAATGTATTCGTAATGTAAAACACATGTCATTGCATTGCTTCACTGTGTAGAGTAAAAGGTGAATGTGTCAGGATTAATTAGAGTGGTGTTGTTGTTTTTTATCAATAAGTGTTTTGACTGGTGCTGCTAACCTTTCCCTTCCCTTCCCTGAGGCATCTAAATGCTTTACAGATTTCAGATAACTGGTTAGGACAAATTGGGCTACAGAGATTCATATCTCAAATTTTAAGGAACCGATTAATCAGTTAATTATTGAACACAATGTCGAGGAAGACATATTTTGGTCTTTGATCCATGAGACGAGACAAAACATTTAGATCATACTATAAGACCAGACTAGACAAGACAAGACCAAACGTTAAGACTGTGCAAATGAGGCCAGATCAGATCAGAACAATATGTGAGAGTAGACCAGAACACAAGACCAAGTTCTGGTAAGACCAACGAGACAAGACCAGATAACAAAATTTAAGAGCAGAACAATGAGAGCAAACTTTGAGATCAGAGTATAACATGTTTTTATATTATGCTAGTAGTTATAGTCTGTATTTTTTGCAGAGTCGTTTGAGTTTTCCGAGCATTTGAGCTTAGGCCTTGAGTAGTTAAAATGTTCAAAAATGACATAACGGTATTCATCAAACATCACATCATCACAATATATTTCATATGGATCTAGTTTCGAATCAATGCTTGGTTTCAGTTTGATTTCGTTTCAATCTTTCATTACACGTGAATACTGTAAAATTGCAAAAAGAAGTTTCACGTATATCTTACCGTTTCTTTTGGAAGTAATTGTGCACCTGTTTTTTTTCTCTCTCTTAAATATCACTTTCAATATGGACAATTTCAGTCGGGCTTTGAGACAGGTACGAGAAGAGGGACGTCAGGATATAAAAAGGCACGCATTGATACACAAGTAACCATTTTCTTATTATTATTTACTTTTTTAATCTTCATAAGAAAAAACATTTTATCGCTAGCTCAACTACTTTCTTAACTGAGTCATAAACCGAACTGCTTATTGCCATTCTTAGACAACTTAAAATAAAATATCATTATCAACAATATTTTATTTATTGAATTTAGGTATTATTTGCACTGCCACTTATGTTCCTCGCTATCCCCGCATTCTTAGTCCATTTCAAATGTCCAATTTGACTATGCGATTTGTACGGGAAAGCCCCATTAAATATAACGCCGATAACTTCACGTGACGATTGCGAACAAGGCAGTATAAATTATAAACACAAGCAGTGATAAAGGGGTCCAAAAAGAAATAGGAATGAGTTTAAGGTTGAACTAATCCAACTTTTCAACCTAGCAATACGATTCTTTCTAAGTCCGTTTTGAAACTGACCCAATCAGATTAGCAGTAAATATTTATCGTCATAAAATAGTTGTACACATGCCAATTTTCAAATGCACAAATCCATGTTGGCATTTCAGCATTTTATAAGAGACAAGTTAATATTTAGTACCAGGATAAGACTGAGGCAGATGGGTATGGGACTACACTCCCCTTTTTAAATGTACACGACCACGGGACAAACTTTTCTTTCAACAGAAATAGTCATGGGAATTGAACGCTTTTTTTCATAAAGTGAATGCGTGCATTGACAAGCTTAAACAATAATAAATGTATTATTATTTATAACTTCTAATATTTCCTTTGGCCACTTTATTCAAGACCATGCAGTACATGCATTCTTGCTTATCCTTTTTAACTTTTTTATACTCTCTAACACTTAGTTAGTAATTTGAGTAGATTGTGTCAGATATAGAACGTGGTTCCATCATATGTTTTCAATAATTTACATGGAGAGCATATTTGTAAATGAAACTGTTTATGATGATATTACTTATTTAATGCAATTATCTATTCTGTTGTAATGGAACATTGACTTTGCAGATAACACAACTCAAGCTTGTGACATTTTTTTTTAATGCCAAAGAACGAGCATTGTTTTGTTTTAATAAAAGATTTTGAATCGGTCCCATCACGGTTGTATATATTGCCTCGTCCCTAAGTCACATAGTCTGACGTAATTCCCATTGTCCAACACAGAAGACATATACTTTTTTGTTAAGTTTTCAATACGCCTTTCGATGCTACATGTATTTGGTAAATTAATTATGTACATCCCTTCAACTCGCAGCTGAAGCTGCAATAGTTTTCATCCACTGACACTTCTACAGAAAGACATTATCTTATAATGAAATGGTGTATTATCCGAATGCGAATCCCAATTGAATTGATGTAGTCCTTTTGATAGATATGCTTAACGAGTAAATCTTGTACATGTTGATAATTGATATGAATATGAGTTTATTTATATCGAATCCAATGAATTTAGACATAACAACGATGCAATTCATATTATCTTTTCAATAGGTCAAATCAAAAACGATGTTTATGAAATTCATTTGCGGTCACTTTATCTGTGTTGAATGCCAATCACCATATGACAACTGTAGCGGCAACAAGCATGAAGTAAATGATGCCGAAGTAAGTAAAAAAATGAAGCACTAAATACGTTAATGTGGTACCATAAACAATGCAGTCCGTCGTGGATAATTGATATTGATTTACAAATACATTTTTGTACCTTTTTAGAAAAATGATTAAGTCAATCCAGTCAGTGACAAACAGTAGATTGTGTCAGATAAAAACTGACATCCAAGGATTTATCCAAGCTCTACATAATACATGGAAAACATTGACCTGTTAACGTTTCGAAATGCTAACTTGGTGCCAACAAGAAGACATACACATGTATACATGTGTGGTCATGCTAATAAGATTCATGACAGGAAAATGTAATTTCTCCCTCATTAGACAGAAATTTACACACACTTTCAGTCAGATAGATATATTACTGTCTTACCCTGGGTTAAAGTCGGGGGGATTCAACTGTCATAATTAATTAAATTATGCAATCAACGTTTACATTTCATGAAAATACCACTTATATTTGATGTGCGAGAAAATGTTAACTCCCCACTTTTAGGGTAGGACCAAAAAAAATCAAAACCCTCGGGATAAGATTCCTAAAATTCTGGCCATAGGCTTAGACAGTTAAGAACCTTACCCTTTTGGTTGGGATTTGTCTATATTACCTCAGGGTGGTAAAAGAATATATTTGTCCCCCAGATGCTTATATATGATGAATGTTAAAATGAAAAGATTGTACGACGATTATTGTATCAAAATTGAACTGCGATTGTTGAACTGTGCATAATACTGACCTATTGGTATCATTGATGTAAGTATCATGAAGATATACCGATTCCCAAAATACTGATATGGCGTTGGTATTAAAAAAAAAAAAAAAATAATCTATTTATAAAGATATGATGTGCGAAATGAGTGTAATATGTATTAATAATGTTGTCATTCGAATAATGTTGATATTCAAATATTTCACGAGTTGTTACGGCTAACAGGTGGTAGCTATTTTATGAAATTTTGTAAAATTATCATCATGACATTCCATCTGTATCAAAGCTGTTCAGCGGTGATAACTTTTATCTTTCCTTTACTTTAAAATCGCACTGTGGATTTCTTTTGCTATTTCCTGCTAATACCAAACTTTCAAATCGGTAGGAGTCTTATTCTGTACGAGTTTTGTCATAGTTATTTTTTGTTCTTATTTCAGTTTTTGGAAGCATATCACGATTTTGGAGGAACAGGTTAGTCATTAAAATCTATTTAAAAGGTAAGGCGGACAAAAGTACAAATCCTATTATTTCATTACGTGAAAGGTTCAGTGAGAAATATTAATCTAGTTTCTTTGGTCTTTGGCTCTATTGACTGATTGTGTTTCAGGTGCAAACGACTCAGAGGGTGCAGCTTGTTCAAGAATGGTATGTATTGGGTCTTGAAAAAAATACATAACAAAAGTTAATGGAATTTTGCAAGATATTGTTGTTATTAACAACCATCTAATTGTATAAGCTTGAATGTTAATTATTAAGTATTGTTAAAAACTTATAAATATGTTTTTATATGTGGTTTATCATGATAATTATGTCGAACTGATTTGAATAGTATTGTTCTCAAGAGTTGTGACTTAAGTGATGATCATCACCAAATAAGGAATATTTCTATTTGTTAAATAAATACAAACATTATCAGTACGACCACAGTACAGTGTATTGCGAGATATCATTCTTTCTGGGGGGTTTTCACAGTAAATATGCCTCACTTAACGGTCGATTCAACATATTATTTTATTTCCACAATAAAGCTTTATCTAACTGATAAGAATGTAAATGAAAATTTTATTCATTCCAGGATGTTGTGACTTGTTACATGTGCACAAAAAAAGGGTCACTCGTCAGTAAATTGAACAAAAGTAAGTGATTTCAGTTTGATCCGTGGTCAATTAAATGAATATAATGCCATAATTTGATACCTAAACGTTTCAATAAACTTTATCTTCATAAAATAAGCCATTATTTTCCCGTCAATGTATACTGGACGCCGTGAATGTACGATTAATTACAATATATGTATTCTTAATGAATCTGTTTTTCATGCAAAACAATCTAGTTCCACCATGTGATAAAAGAAACTTGTTGAAGCTGTAAAGTCAAATGAAATGCGAACCATTATATAAATAAGATATTTGTTATATCTGGATATCTGATTATTTATACAAAGTCATATCTCTTAAATAAACTGTTAATTGCTAATCGCATTTCGTTCAAACCCTACTCGTTTCAGGTAACATTGTGAACGTAATATTATGCAAGGAATATTACACATTTATTTGACTGAAAACATATTGATGTTGCATGTTTGGAATTGGTGTGGGTTTATGTAAATGTGAATATACCTAAAAGACTTAATTAACAATGAAAATTGTGAAACTTTTTTTAATACCGTGCTACATGTACATTGATACCCCATGTATTTATTTTGTTATATTCTTCTTTATTTTGTTGTATTCTTCTTTATTTTGTTGTATTCTTCTTTTCAGTCTACTACGAAAGACCTGTTCCAGGGTCACCACGGCCTAGTGATCTTGGGGTCAGTTTGTCACCTTGTATTTGTTTCAATCCTAGGACTTAGGATTGTATGTCTCAATTTCACTCTTTATATGTTTTAAAGAATAATAATATCAACACACCAAAAAATACAAAACAAAACAACAGAAAATTTCGTTCATTATAAAAATCTTTTGCCTTTATTAATTTCTCATATATCAAGGCCCCGAATTGATGGAAGATTTTTACCTTTGAATTTGGACATCTGATGAAAAAAGGCGATTTTCCACTCTTGTTTTATTTACATGTATGTACGTGAAATTAATATAAAAAGACTTCAGTAGGAGATATTTTCATGAATCGGTTCCAGTTTTCTTCAGATTCTATTTATACTTATGTGACAACATTGCAGGCACTTCCCAACATCGGATTTACATGCTACGCAAACAGTATATTCCAGGTAAATGTATATTTTAAAAGCATCTGCTGCTTTACTTATTGTACTGATGAACATTTCTTGAAATATTATTATGTAAAATGAAGGTTTCATCAGCTAATTTTCATTCCGTGTTAAGAACCACTCCAGTAGGGGTTTTCTTATAAATAAATAATATCAAGATTCCATATTTGGATATCGTTAAAATGAGTCATAGTGTGTAGCGGTTACTAAAATTACTCACCATTTATTTGTATTTTAGTTCATTCACGTTAAATAGCCGTTTTGTTTAAATTGCATAAGTGCTTAGTTTAATTAGTCTGTCATCTTTCAACTTTTCTTGTACACCACATGTGCACATGTTCGTCTGGTGCTAAGACGATCACACGAAGTCGTTCAGTTTCGACTTTCAAATTGTGATTTTGTCCGTGTTTGTTGATATGGTATTTCATTCATGTTCATTTTACTTTTAGATTCTCAACCAAACACCAGAACTAGCAGATTGCCTGAAACAAGTTAATAGAACAATGCCAAAGGTATTTCGCATAGTTTAAGCATGTACATATGATGAGCGGTTAGTATATGTGGTATTTTTGTTTTTTAAATCTTTCGATGATCAAAGTGTAAGTATAAGCTTTGACAAGTAAGAATGTAAGCTTATTCAAAACTAAAATCTTAAAGATTAAACTAACAACAATTTTTATTCATATGTTCTCTTAATGCAGGTTGACTGATTTACAGTAAGAAGTTTTCATTTCAGTAATAATTACCATAACTTTAGTATGCATAAACAATACCTACACCCATCTTTGTAGCCCAAAAACAAAATATTCAAATTTCCTGACCTCTCTGCCGTCACGTAACACATATCACGACAGAGCCACGGAGTCTCTTCTTGCCTCCGGTGGTCCAGTAATATAATTACTCTGCCGTTACTATACGTATACCGTTAATCAGGTTCCTTTGCTTCTCGCCCGATCCTATTAGGGTCTGAGGAGCGGAATGGGTTGCTCTGGCCCATTAAGCAGGTTATCTTCACTCAGTCTCGAGTTTGCTCCGTCAGCCTGGTCTGCCTGGATTCAAAGCCTCCACTACGGTAAGGCACATACTAAAGTTATGGTAATTGTTACTGAAATGAAATTGAGTTTTTTAAAATAAAACCAATTTTCATGATGCAATACTTACCATAACTTTATGGAGTCCCACTCTGTATTCCTCACCTTGCCTCTCATCCTGGCTGCCTTTGGGCTCCATAAAAGGGGTTTGAGATGGGAGATCACTCCGTGGCTCCGTCGTCGTGATATGGGTTACGTGACGGTAGGGAGGTCGGGATATTTGAATATTTTGTTTTTGGGCTACAAATATAGGTGTAGGTATTGTTTATGCATACTTAAGTTATGGTAAGTATTACATCATGAACATTGTTTTTTCCTTAAAAAACCTCAAATTACCCGGATTGTTTTTGTTAAGAGCAATAACTACCATTCCAAACCGCGCTAATTTATGGAGATTGTACATTAACCGTGTTGTACGCTTGCTTTTATTCTACATTAATACTCCTCATTAAAAGCACTGTTATATTTAGTATTTAACACGATCTGTTTTTATGTTTCAGAAAAGTTTATCAGCGTTGCTTCTAAAGATACTAGAAGGCATCACCCACAACCGAGTACATGCTCAGATAGAACGTATTGGAGAGCTCATGCGCAGAGTTATGGAAATGTATGATACTTCTTAATCTTGTAAAGATTATTTTTTTCTCTTTTTTTTCTTGGCTCAAATAATTCTGCAATACAGTTACAGTGCAATGCCGCTATTCGTGTCAGCAATATGGATTATAGTGCATTTAGTAGCTTGGAGTGAGCGACGTGCTATTGTTTTAGAGGGATATTAATTATTCTACACGTATTTGCAATTTAAATTAATATCAGGAGACTTTGAATGTCATGGTAAAACAAACGATCGCATTTTCAGTTTTCTATTGCTAAGCCCCTGCAGATATGTTGGATGGCAATTACCATCCTCCAATAAATCTCTACAACTAGCCATAAATATTGATCCAGCAATTTATTAATATACTATAGTATACTGATTATAGGTATTCAGATTTCCAATCTGTGTTTAAACTCCGACTCCCGATACACAAACACATTCCCAAAATGAGACAGTCACTTGAGCACTGCGACAACGTAATTAACGTACACTTAGACACTCGAGCCGTAACTTTTGATCAACCTTCTCCGCAAGGTTTTGGTTTGTTTCCTAAAAAAGCATAATTATATTCCACTTCTGTACAACAGACCTATTTTTTTATTGTGACAACACTACATGTGGCTTTTACAGTGGACAGCTGAAACTGTGAAGTTCTTACATACAGACCACTGTGCAAATCTTTCAAAATGAAGTCTTCTCTCCACTGCTCTTTCAGAAACATTCTCGTGAAGTCTTTCAAAGTAAAACGAATATCACCTGTCTCCTTGTTCTCTGCTAATATCGGCCTTCCAATTGGCTTTTCATTTGAAATAATGACTTATTCTAGATGATGATATTTTCCTACCATCCATTTGAAGGTGTAACACGTGTTTGTTTCACAAGGGGTTGTTTTGCTTTAAGATTTTTCATAGTTTGTTGACGACTGTTATGATGCTAAAAAAAAACTTGGTTTCATTTGATATATATATGGGAGACAACTCAAGATTACAATTCAATATCAACCATTCCGGTAGCATACTTGAGCGATGTTTTGACAATGCCGACAACATTTATTTAAATGAATGTTTGTAATGCTTAGTGACACTACAAAACATGAAAACCATATGGCGCGGCACTGTATATCAAAACAAACTTTTGTCATTAAAACTTGAATTAAAATCGCGGTTGTTTTTAGGGATATAATGTAGATATTCGAAGGATCGTAAACTTCCAACATTTATTTTCTATGTTCCCAGAGACGACTCATTCAGGCTTTATCACCAAAATGATTGTCATTCATTTCTGATGTGTTTATTAAATGCTCTGAAGGATACACAGACTGATAAACGAGGTAAGAAAAACCATTGTTTAAAGTTTCATATTCATAAACAAGCGATATCAGAACACATATAAAGTGCATACAGTTTTTGTGTAACTGCCAATATGCTTTATTTGTCCATAGCTTGTCTCTTTGACATCAGAATATTCTTCCGTTCAGATTGTTTTTTTTAGTTCATAATATCGCAACGACAACTTGAGCATAAACTACTAGGAACGTCTTTCCTTTTGCAATCTAGGGGAAATGTAGTGCTTGCATACCAATTATAAGGTGAAAAACTGATAAACTTATGAACAATTTTCAGGATGTGTTGCAGCTCCGTCTTCGCTTTTTGAAGGACGCATGTGCAACGCATTTCGATACAAGCCATGTAATCACGTAAGTTGATTAGTATTAATGCGACATATTGTCTATATATATATATATATATATATATAACAAACAAAAAAAGACAAGAGTATCTTAGTACCTCCTTAGCGATTTCACCTCTTTAAAGGTTCATCAGGGAAACTGTTTATTTATGTTGACAGGACAACAACACAACACAGAAAGTGATGACGTTGCGTCATCTATCAAAGGTTTAACGCATTAAGTTTATCTACTATCAGACGATTACATAGAGTGTTACAGGTTTGGGATAATAGTTCATAACAGAAAGTAAATATCTTATTTGATCATACGTGCATTGTGTTTATCGATTTCTATGCCCCCGCCATAAAATGAGGGGCATATAGTGTTACCCATGCATGTCCGCCCGTCCCGTCCCGCCCCGATTCAATGCAAACACCCGCCCCGTCGTGTCCCGTCCGATTAAATGTAAACACTTAGCAACTTCATTCTTTGACAGATTTGGTCAAACTTTATACAAAGGTACAACCCTCCATAAAATGGGGGAGGGGGGGGGAGCATATAGTGTTGCCCATGTCCGTCCCGCCCCGTCCCGTTCCGTCGCGTCCCGTACCGAGTCAATGTAAACACTTAGACACTTCAATCTTTTACAGATTTTGACAAACTGTTGCTATATATAGAAAATCATCAACTGATTTAATTTAAACACTTAGCAACTTCATTCAACTTCATTCAACTTCATTCTTTCACGGATTTTGGTCAAACTTTATACAAAGGTCAAATATGGGTATACCTCTGACATCCTTTTGTTTCAGGGTTCCAAAGTCAAGGCCAAGGTCACTGTTGCTATATATAGAAAATCATCAACTGATTCAATTTTAAGACTTAGCAACTTCATTCTTTCATGGATTTTGGTCAAACTTTATGCAAAGGTCAAGTATGAGTATACTTCGGACATTGTTATGTTTCAGGGTTCCACGGTCAAGGCCAAGGTCACTGTTGTTATACATAGAAAATCATCAACTGATTCAATATAAACACTTAGCAACTTCATTCAATATGTTATGGAGATGGTAATAACATACAGAAAAAACATATGAATATTAAAATCAGCTTATCAACTTTAAGTGTAATACCTTGTTTGTGTGCATGTTTCAGGGTATCAAGATCAAAGTGTTTGTAACTTTTTATAGAACACCGAAACTAATTTCACAAGGCAGCGGGGGCATTTATGTATTACAGACATTTTCTAGGTTTTTTTAATACTATTTATTTACATGAGAAGTCAAGGGTCATATTGTTAACATCGAGAGCATATATGTGATATTCACACACAAACAAATCTTGCCTTTTTGATAATCATTGTTTACCACAAAGTTGTCAAATGATATCTTCAGTTATTTCAACCTAAATATAAGTTCTATTTCACTATTGAGATGATAGTGTTAGGTATATATAACATCATTCAATTAACTGCTGTAAATAATAGATATGAGATATAATACGTGTTTGTAGCGAACACATATATTTGTGAAAATTATGCTTTGAAAAAACGAATTCTCCTTTTTGGGATGTATATTGAACAGAAGTCAAACAAAAGTTGCCAGAGCTGGACCACCAACTCTTTAAATAGAGCACTTTTGATTCATTGGCTACTAAGCTACAGGCCAATTGCATAATTAGACAACCTGCTCTCTTTTACATAGCTGTCAATAAATGACCAGTCACCTGCTGCACAAGCTATACTATATCTATATAGTTACATAACAGCTTTATCGATCATTTTTAAAACTTTAAAACAATAAGCATATTTCACTTAAAAACTCCATGCACAAATTCGCACCAACATGCCAATTTCTACAAATGCAGAGATGTATACACCTCATAGTTTTGAAGAACATCTTGCTGCAAACATGAAAGTTTGACGCTCACGACAACATAAGGCGCTCGACTACGCTAACAATCAGTTTGTCCTGGTTTGTCTTTGACTAGTGTTACATATGGCTCCATTATTTGACTATTTTAGCAGCTGTGGTTTTGTTGTAGTTGTCACTGCCTCTATACTTGCGATGTGGTGCCGTAGATAGTGACTAACATCCACTATCATGAAACCCCATATAGTACCTATTTCACTTACGTAGTGTTAAGTATAGTTATTTACGTTATAAATATTTATCTATAAAAATGATTATTTTTTCTACAGGGTAAAAACATACAATAGCAAAAATCATTAGTGTAAGTAGCGTTGATCTGATGTTGAACATTTACATATACGTGACTTGAGCGTTAATTTTGTATGCCCACATAACATTACTATTTCAGAGTGACGGAGGAACCATTGAGGACTCCCAGATATTCTTCAGCCTAGTGATTCCAGTGCCACAACAAGTGAAGGTAATTGGTCCTCATCAAAAAGCATAATGTAGAAACTATATTTATGTTACCCTTGTCACTAAGGCGACCTCTTGTGTTTTCTTTGTACATGTATGTCCTTCACCATTTAGATTTTCGACTTCTCAGAAACTGTCAGATTTTATAAATCTTTATGATAAACATCAGCCTATGGGGTGTGTGTGTGTGTGTGTGTGTGTGTGTGTGTGGGGGGGGGGGGGGGGGAGTGGTCATGATTATATACTCAAAAAGGAACCTTCAGAAAACATCCCATCAGAAACTTTCTGCTGAATTTCAATCCTCTTTCTCAAAATACTCCTTAGATAATGTCACAATTTACACTAAAATTGGCTGACCTCAAGGGGGTTAAGGGGCGGGGGTATTAGGTGTCAGAAAGTGCAAAAACTGCACCAAGGGATGAAGATAGGGGAGGAGGTTCATAAGAAATAACTTCGTACAAAAACTTCAAACAAACAACATGTATGGGCATCTTTAGTTGTTTAATTCAGTTAGCCACTTATAAGGTCCAACGGCTTCTCGTTAAACAGAAAAATGTTGAATTTGAAAAGCATCAGAGAGAATTGATAACAATAACGGATGTCAACCTTTCTTAGACATTTAAACTGAGAGACAATCTTTTCATAGCATCATCGACAAAATTATTTTCGTGCACCAAGATGCTACTGTAAATTGTCCTTTTCCAGCAGCTATCCTAATGGATTGCTGAAACAGTCTTCATTTATTTTTAAACAATTATGAAACAAGTTTCATCAACTTTCATTAAGCACTCTTGAAGTCCCGGATCATTGCCCGTAGAGGTCTTTATATGGGAGGAAACCGGAGTACCCGGAGAAAACCAATTTTTGTTAGGCAGATGACCCCATACCTTTTTATTTTCAGTCTGGTTATCAAATCCTGATCTCCTTGGTGAAAAACGAGTGCTCTATCCACTGTGCCACCCTACCACCCAATAGCATTCATCTCAAAATCAGTCTCTCTTTCAGGAGAGTTTAAATTGGTTAGTCATAGCTAGGGAATTATTGAAACTTTCAAAGTAATTTTCAATTGAACATGAAGGTATCTTCACATGTCTGTTTTTCTTACTGATACTTACAAGACGATTTTTAACACACTTGTATGTATTTATTGACAGTCATTGACTTCAGCTTTTACATAAACAGATGTTATGTATGACCACATTTTCCAATCGGCATTATCTCAAAAGCATCAATTACCTCCTGAAATCCTTTGATATTTCATGGTGGTAAGGCACTGTTTAATATGCTACTCAAAAAACATTTTTGCGGAGCATATAGTTACCGCTCTGTTCATCCAGGGCCATAACTTCAGACTTGCTGAAGTTAGCCCAATGAAATTGTATTAATATATGTAGGATGGCAAGGCAATGTGTAACATGTACGTACCGCTATTTGGTCCCTACGCCTAAGGTTGAGGTCACATTGAGGTCAAAAATCGAATTCGTTGTTCTGACTAAAACATCTAACTTGCTGAAAATAACTCAATGACATATTAGGAATACATGCAAGATGGCAAGGCGGTTTGTCGCGTACTACTGTTGGGTCTGTATGCTAAAGGTCAAAGGTCAAATATATTGTCATTAGTTTTGACAAGCTATCTCAAGGTGTGTCGTGTAACACTTTTGGGTCTGACTGCTCAAGGTCAATGTCAAATTGATATAAGGGGTCAAATTCATCGTCAAGGCTGTAACTTATGACTTATTCAAGATGGCGCAATAACATTTTAGGGAAATATGCAAGGCAGTGTGTCCTATACAACTATAGGGTCCGTTTCCCAAAGGTAAAGGTCACATTTAGGTCAACGGTCAAATTCATTGTCCATGTCATAGCATCTGACTCCTTGAAAATATCTAAACAATATACATATAGTACATGTATGATGGACAGGCGATATGCCCTAAACCATAGTGGGTCTGTAAACCCAAGGACATAGTACAGTGCAATATATAAATCAAAGATCAAATTGATTTTCGGTTGATAGCTTGTGGCATGCTGAAGATAATTCAATGAAATTTTAGTGATAAATGTTGTATTGCCAGTCAGTGTGGCATAAGTCTTTAAGGTCTATACACCCAAGGTCAAGGCGACATTGAGGTCAAAAGTCCAATTCACTTTCTCACTCTTTCTTGTGCATAATTCCTGACTTGCTGAAGATAGCTCAATGAAATTTTATAGAAGTATGTAGAATAGCAAGGCATTGCATACCAATTGGGTTCGTGTGTCCAAAGTCAGATTCTCATTAAGCTCAATGTCAAATGATCAAATGTTTGATTGTAACACAAGTTACCTTTGCTCCTGTCCCGATGATCTTTTTGGGGAGCATAATCCATCAGTTTTACTGATTTTCTTGTTTTATACTGAAGAGAAATACATTCAGTGGTTACAGAAGTGTCAAATCCCTGTCAATTCCTGATCAACATTCAGTTTCAGCATTTTCAATATGTTTTCATTATGCTGAAACTGTACAGAAATATGAGTAAGATAATTCCATTATAAGTTTATCGAAGGTCGTTAACGTATGAGATGATATATTATATAAAAGAAAAGGGTAAATAAATCTTATATGAGAGTTTATTACAGTGAAGAAACAAACCTTGAGAAACTGTATGGAGTAAACATATGTATGAAATTGTTTTAAATTAATATTATCAGGAGCGATGGACTATTGAAAAGGGTCTTGCGAAAATGATGGAGGAGGAATTGTTTGACAAAAATGTTCTTTCCTGCAGACAGTGTGAGACAACTGGCAAAGGTTAGTTGATCACATCAAATCACTTTCGGGTCATCATAAGCAAACTATTATTTTTACATGAATAAATGGATAAATAAGTAATTAAAAACAATTCTCACTCTTCTTGGCCTTGATAGAAACACACATAGGATTTTAAAGCTAAACCCATATGCTCGGACAATTGACCCAGTACCTTTTCATGTCCGATTTGCAATTGATCTTTAGACAAAAACCAACCACCTTACCCACCTTAAGTCAATAAGAACGAAAAAAAAATCCATTCATGATTCGTGTTTATATAAAAAAATCTTTATCCTTTTTTTATCAAAAGTAAAAGTCACAACTGTTTTATAACCTTTAGGTTCAAAAGACACTTGCACCAGCAAAACACTTGACATTGTCAAGGCACCAAAGAGGTTGATGTTGCATATTGGACGTTTCAAACAGGTAATTATGATTCAACAATAATGCAAAAGTAAGAATGATGTGGATTCATGCAAATATAAATTAAAATGGAAACACAATTTATGCTTAATATTTGTTAACAACTATTACTTATTTCAGGATGAAGATTACTTTCAAGGAAGAATATACAGAAAAAACAATGACCCAGTTGTTTTTAAGGAGATCTTGTTGCTACCAGTGGTTGAAAATGGAAAGGTTGGCTCAGTTTTGGAAATTATAAACACAGAAGCAATCGTAAAGGGGTTTTCTGGGTTTTAAGAATCCCCAGCCCCAGCCAGGAAAGAATCATGTCCCCCTACGTTTTTCCCACTTTAACCTTCCTCACGCAAAGGAATTTGGAAACCCTAAGTCTCTTGACCCACTACTAAAACAGAGCAACAAAATATCATGCGAAGAATCCCTCAATAAGTATATGAAGTAATAATAATGGAATAATTGATCAATATATTACAAAATTGCACATTATATAAGCCCATTATTCTAGTGTTGTGAAAACCATAATTAAACTCAATTACTACAAGAGGCCTCTCAGGGTCTGTATTGCTCAACTGGACAAGTAAGCAGTCATGTCAAAATATTTAAATACACCATTGCAAATATTTCCTAATTTCAACTTGTCCAAAAGATCCTTTAAAGTTAATTTGGTTGAGATATGAGCAAAATCAATTTGTGCCTAGCCCCCAGGGGAGCTCCATTCTTCCATTACACAACAGTTGATTCCCTGGTCAACGTTACCAGGATACTTCATAGGAAATATGGTTATGATTGGCTTATATAGGCATATATTATAGGAAGGGATTTTCAACTGTCTCCTTGTTATGACCCAGATACTTATTCTCCACAGCAAGGCCAGACTTGATTATCCTGGGATAATTCTGGACGTATGATTGTGTTTGTCCCCTAATACCCAGCCAGTACATATTAGGCTATATGTTTGGGATCTAAACCATTTCCATGTTGTGCATGGCTATGGAAATAAATCGGCAACGGTCAAACATTCAATTAATACAACATTAAGGACTATTGGCCAAAGGATGCTCCAGATCAAATTTAGTTAAAATCCCCTCAATTGTAAGGAAAGAGGAAGGTTTGAAATATATACCTCTGTTTCAAACGTACCTGTTGCAGGGCCATGTCCCTCTGAAACATGTTCAATACCAAACTTAATAAAATTCTACTTGTCCTTTCTTGACTTATAAATTTTGAAAAGAAAAATTGACAGATGGACACTGTCAATATGTGATTTGAAAATGCAATTAAAAATGCACACCTACTTTTGTTAATGATATCAATCTATTACTATATACTGTACATGTATACATATTATTATACATGTATTTATGTTTAATATAGAAAAGGTACTTGAACATGACAGTTAAGATCTTATAGATGGTGTTCATTGTAAAACAAATAAACTGCATTCATGTTTACAGGAAAGAAAGAAGAGTTACGAGTTGTATGGAATAGTGTTACACATGGGAGGCCTTGAGGGCGGTCATTACTACTCCATGGTGAAGAAGAAGGGTACAACACAATGGTATACTTGCAGTGACTCGTCTATCTATTCAACAAAATTAGAAGATATCTTTCATGATTATTCCGAAGTGTATTCTAAGGCATACCTATTGTTTTACAAAGAAATTTAAAATGCAGCATACATCTTGCTATGAGACATGAGGGTGGTCTTTAAACAGTTATCAGGATATGAATACTGACCTTGCTAAACTTTTACAGCAGTTATGCTGTTTTGTCTAGTAGTAATCGAAAATATATTGGTTCTACTTCCAGGATTAATGGATATATGTTTCTTGATATGTATACCTGCAAAACACAATAGTTCATTGCAGTTTACACCGTTGTAAGCGTCCGGTCGCTTCTAATGGTGCCATGGTGTTGCATACTTTTTGAATGTCAGAATTCAGAGAGCTTTGTAGATTCATGTTCCATGTACATGTATAAGCCATTGAAAACATTCATACACTTGCTCAGTTGGTGATTTGCATACCAGATTTTCCCCCTTACAAAGAAAGTATGTGAATTATTTTTTAAATCTCATTCTAAACAGAGAAACTCCTATGTAAATAAAATGCAGATGAGAAGTTATTTTTTTGTGCATCTTGTACTTGAAACATAACATCAAATGAAATTTGTCCATGCATTCACCATATGACTAAAATCAAATACAGTTTACATAACTTGCTGATCTTACTTTTGTATCATTATTTTGTTACAAACTAGGTCTCATTGCCCGTAACATGTAGAATGTTTAACAGTATTTGAGTATTGGACTGGTTTAATTATGTACTTTGCTTTACCATGTAGTATATGACTTTTAATGAACAGTATATACATATATTAGATAGTATGCATTACTATGTTCACCTCTGCATCACATTTAATGCACCCGTTGATGTGTATTGGTACGTTTTATAAGTGTTTTTAAAAAAATGTATATAAGATGTAATATAACAATCTATATGAAGCTGAAATTGTTGTATATGTTGTACATAATGTTGTAGATATCTTACAACTTTTTTCCAGAATCCTTCTTTGTGTATAAGTTATGTTTTTGCTTTATGAAACATGTATTTATACATTTTAATTTTGCCTTAATGAAGAGATAAGTCAGTTCATTCATATATCTGAATTTTTTTTCATAGAAAGCATCATTTTGGATATCATAATTTTTGCACAACAGAACATATATGACAATAGCTAACTTGGAGAAAGATGGTCACTTTTGTATTAATTGATTTGGAGTCCCTGCTCCAGGAATTTTCTGTAAACAATAATAAGCAGTTCCTTGTGAAATGTGTGAGGTACATGGAGTAACTATAACAGTAACTGTAACACTGTCAAAATGTTCCTTATAATTCTTTTGATTTTCTGTGAATGAAGCAATAGAATTATTAAATACAGGTGAAGATTGATTGTGGAAATAAATGCAATTACTTTGTTATAATCTGTTTAAAATGTTCTATATGATCAGTGAAAGTTTAATGATGTAAATAATTGAGCGAGTTTTGTAAAGTCATTGCTTTTGCTCATGTATTTGGTCGTGTATCTTCAGACAATAGGAAGTGTAAATACAATGTGTGCTAATTTGTCTATTTATATGACAGTAAGTGACGTTTTTTTGTACAAAACTGGAATGTTTAGCTTACTGAGTCAACTTAAGCTTGCATGGTTTTACATAAAGTTTACTGATACATATCCTTTCAAATACAAAAAAAACCCAAAACGTTTGGATATTGTAAATATTGTAAATTAAGAAAAGTAATGACTGGACTGAAAGTTTTATCTCACCACCTCAGTGAGAACATGTAATTTTAGGCTTTGGAAGATAACCTCCATTGCATTAATGAATGTAGCAAGTTTTCTGATGTTAGATTGTGTTCCTTTTATTCCAAGAAGATATTATCATTATCCAAATAGGGTAAATTTCTATTTTTCCTTCAGAAAATGTGATTGTTTTAAAGAAATTTAACAAAGTTTGTTTTTATGGTTTTTATGAAATGAGAAAAGAGGACCTGTTTAACAACTACTGGGTAAACATGTCAGATGAAGTTTGATTTTTTGTTCCTGGTCAAATGGCCACTGACGCAGGTTTATTCTGAAAAATACCCCTCAAAAGTTCAGAAACAGTGAAAGATGTCATGCTCTAACTGATGCTGTGGATACTAATTCATACATACAAAAAATGTAGTGTCTTAATGTCCATGAGTTCATGAATGTACCCTTTGTAACTCAACTATTCAATTAAATATATTTACATTTTCTCTGCATCCTTCTATTGTAATGCATTGCGAAGGCAAATGTTTTTATGAGACTATCACATCATTTGCTATTGTAACGTCATCAATCTCTATTGTGACGTCATCAATTTCATTGTTGTCAACACTTGATTTGCTGTTCAAAATAACTAAATAAAGCATATCTATCAGGCTTTATTAAGTTTGTCATCGTTAGCAAAGTGTGTTATTATAAAAAGACCATAACCACATTTGCTTAAACATTCATTGCTTAAGTATTTGTGCTTGTTACCGTATGATGCACAAAGGCACCTTTGCCTATTGATGTAACCAATTATTGGTAGCTGAAGATATTATATTTCACAAACACAGATTTATAATATATTTCTGTTCAGAATTACTGTTATTTGATAAATACCATCGATGAGAAAAGCAAATGTATATTAGTTTAGTTACGTACAATTTCAATATAACAATACTTCATTCCTGCAATTTTTTGTCAATATTATGATGGACCTTTTATCACCTGTTGAATCTTGTTATAGTATTACAAGCAATTTTCAGACTATGAAATACAACGTTCTGTATTGCACATGTGCAATACATTGCACATGTGCAATACAGAATGTTGTATTTACCTACTAGCCGGAACTACTTTTTATGGGAATCCCCTTGTCATGGGGAACTGAAAAATATCAAAGTTTATAAAATCTTTGTATCGATCTCTACCAAATACGGAAGGTATATATGTGATAAAAGCAAGACCACACACTTGCGAATCAGAAAGCACTCATTTATTGCGCGGAAGTATATATTCACTCGTGCGCAGATGTATCGCACTTGCACTTACAAATGTGCGATAAATGGAACATTGTGTCACAGTGCTTGTTGAAAAATATTTGTAGTAAGTTTCCAAATGACTTCATCTCTACAATAAAATTGTGATGTTAGTGATGGTGGATGAATATTTTTTGACGTATACATAGCTATATAATTTATGTAAGATAGAGTTTTCATGTGGTGGAAAGCCATGTGAGATGAATTCACAGTACAAAGAAAATGAAATGATGTATGTCATGCCACAGCAAGTTTAACATCATTTTAATCTATTTTACTGAATTTTATTTTCCAGTTGAAGTTTTTTTTTACATTTATGGGGGTCCTATTTATAATATAATTTGAAGCTTTTACTTCCAGAGTAAACAAAACTGTAAAGCGCTCTTTCCGATGGTAAAGATAATTTTAAAATTTGTTCAGTATTGAGGAAGAGATTTTGCTGCAAGATGGCAGCTACATATCTTTGTAAGAAAATAACTCTATCATATATAAATTATGTAGGATAGAAATGGAGGCTTGTATAATATAATGAGTTATTTTTTGTTGCTTATATGACTTTTTATAGTCTGTTTCATGTGACAAATTTATCATTGATGTTTGTGGTTGGTGTTCTTTTTTGTTTTAATCTAATTCTGTATAGTGATATCAAAAGAAACAAGATAGCAAGGAGTGGAAATAATTACTCTCAATCAGTAGGAAGTAAAGGGGTGACACTATATTGTTTGATTTTTAATACCAAGGTATTTGTGTGATGTGTGAAATATTTTTTATTTATTGTAACAGTTACCTTGACCTCTGACCTTTAAATGTAAAACTAAAGCAATCCAAAACAAGCGTTGTTGGTAAGGAAGCCCACTTGAGCTATTGCATAGAAATCAATTTTCTACTGACAGTAACCTATACCTTTGACCTTTAGACCTTCAAGTAATTCTATAAAGTAAGCAATTTTTCGAAAGGAATATGTGTATGAAGTTTGAAAGCTATAGGCCAAAGGGACTTGAGTCATCTTGTATGATACAAGTGAACTTTGCCTTGAATTGGACGAAAAAGCAATCCCAACCAATTGCTTTCCATAGAAGTGAATGTATGGTGTTTGAGGTTTATCAGCCAAATGGAAATTGATCCATTGCACTGAAGCAAATTTCCTATTCATAATACCTGTACCCTTGAGGTTTGACTTTTAGACCTGAAAGCAATCCCAAGCATTTTCCATATGGAATAACTGTAAGTTTGATTAGCTCACCAGAACTCAAGCTATTGCGTGGAAACTGATTTTCTATTTTTAAGTATTTGAGACCGTTATCATTGAACCTGAAAATAATTTCACGGAGGCACATTTTGATTGGAACAATGTGTGAAGCTTGAGTTTGGTCAGTCAATATGGACTCAAGTTATTGTGTAAAAGCAGAGGTGGGATGGATAGATACATGCATAGAAGAGCTCAGTTACAATATGATTGAAGTTATAATTATTATAACGAAGTGTAACAACAAGTATTCAAATCATTGCTAAGTCGGGATGACTTATAAATTCAACACCAGTGATTCTAATTAGGGTCTCCCCTAGCTATTAAACTGTGCATTTGTCTGTCACATTTCTGAAATACTCCTGGTGTTCTGTAAATGTGGTACATTTTGTATATGGGTTAAAAAAAATCATAAAGTAAAGTCAAAGGGTCACTGTTGCTAGAACAGAAAAGTAGTACAGTACATGGATGCCGTCAAAAATAAATTTCATTGCACTTTTGTGGTAAACAGTATTTCGTTGATATCATACATGAGTAATGCGGTATCTGAAAATCCAAGATGGCCACAGGTCAAGGATACATATAACATCTACATTTTTTTTTTTTAAAGACAACAATAATGTTTTATTACATAACTTTGTGTAGAAGCAATGTAGTTAACTTTGATAAATTGTATGTAATTAAATTATAACTTGTTTATGATGTCAATTTAACAGAATTGACATTGACATATTTAAAGGTTTATTTGTATTGTACATTATCGTTTATACAGAAGTGTAACATTAAAAGGAAAGCTGATTTTAAGTCATACTAAGAAAATGGAATATGCATTTCAATCACCATTGTTCAACAGCAACTTTATACCAGGAAATCTCTACATTGAATTAAAATCTGGTTAAAATTGATTTATCTGTAAAAGGCTAGTTTTAATAGGGCAAATGTTTACTGGTTTACAACACCTTACCATTATTTGAAAATTTCAAGTTTGACATTGGCTTTGAAAAAATAATTTTAGAGTTAAATATTTTGACTGAGACTAACCCACAAATAAATGTAACATTCAAAATAAATATATTGCACTTCTTATACTGTGTTATGAATATTTTGTTTTCAAGTTTGTAAGTGGCAAAAGATGAAGTAAACTTTATATAACAGGAAAAAAACTATCCCAGTCAATGAGTGCAAAAATATAAGCTGCAACAAGAACTATCTCCCTAGGTGCAGGAAGGACACTAAGGACATGGATAAATTTGTTTCTTTATGCTCATTAATTAAATATATGGTTATCAGGTCTATAGGAGTGAGGTACATGTAGGTACCTGTAGTCATCTCTTCATAGCCAGGTAATAATCAAGTCAGCCCAAAGGGATGATACTGAATCTCCAAGCCACTCCTGGAAGCCAGAGCAAATTCATCTCTTTAGTTAAGCCTAGCAATTGTGTATGCTTATAGGAAAGGAAGGTGAACTATCTTCAATAAGATGGATCAGTTTGTTCACTAAAGCTTGACAAAGGGACAAGTCAGTCTTGACTCTTTAATACGTACATTATTTGTGTATGAAGTAAAACACTCTGATATTATGAATGTACATTTTTTCCATGTTATGACCAAGGGAGTATAGGTAAAGGTAATTTTATTTCACAAACTTTGTCAGGCTAAAGCCGATGTCAGGAGTCTAAGCCTTTTAGTTCTTCAGAAGATATTTGAACTTTTCAACATATTTGAACCCTGTGAACTTGAAAGAAGGTCAAGGCTACTTTGATACACAAACATTGTAAAAGCTCTTACCCAGAAAGCTACCAGCAGGATATCATGGCATTTTAGTTCTTCAGAAGTTGTTTGAAATTTTTGCCACATTTGACCTCTGTGACCTTAAAAGTAGGTCAAAGTCAACTTTTTGCTAACTTTCTAGGGCTTCAACCAAGGAAACTACCAACCAAATATCATGATTCTAGGTCTTTTGATTCGTTTTATGGAAAATTGACAACAGAAACTGGCCACAGCATTTAATTGGACCAGGGGAGCTAAAAAGCATTTTTCAGGAACATCTTGTCCAGGCTATAACTTTTAAACCGTTAAAGATATCTTGAAGAAACCTGCAGTATAACTGCATCACCTACAAATAATGTGCAATGCAGTGTCATGAGGTTACAGTGACCTTTACCTTAAGGTCAAAGGTTTAAAAAGTCTGCTAATATCAAACATTTAAAGGTGTATGCGAAAGTAATGCCAACAGTCCCTCACTGTGTCTAATTTTGCTTGAACTTAGTATACAAGTATATGATGGCAATGTAAACTCTATTCATGCATCACTTGCGACAATGGGGTCAGTTTTGAGGATCTCCCATGTAAACCTAAAGCAGCACTTGTTTTTAAACTTTCTCTAAGTGTACAAAAAAATAAAACAACAAAAAAAGATATTGTAGATCACATTGCAATTTTATTAGATTGAATACCACATTGGCATGACATTGCACTAAGGTTGAGGCAAATGTCTCACAAACTCAGTTTTATACAGATTGGCATACATGTACCTCCAAACTCATTTATCTTAGCACACAGGTAATGACTAGTGAGAATGTTATATGATTTAATCATTGACTACGAGCTGAAATTATATTTCATGATATATTTATTGAAAGTTTAAACATTTTGTAATTATAAAGGAAGCAAAGTCTTTATTTTTTAAATGTTCCAGTTTGTCATAAAAAAAGTTTTTTGACCTAAAGGCAAACAAGCCATTCAGATTGATATGTCTCGCCTATGCTCGCTTTGACCATCAATGCAAATATCGGAGAAATTAACTTAAACGCAAAAACTTAATGTTGGTGGAGATGCTGACAAAGTCAGTGGACCATGAAAGGTAGGCCGCATCCAGCATTTGATGCATGGGTTGAGATGTATCTATGGTCCAAGTTTGGTTGGTCTAGCACTTATACTTTCAGTGAAACTAACTAAAACGCAAAAAGTTAATGTTGACTCTGCCGTCACTGGAAAAGCAACACCTTAGTCTCGCTTCCACTTCGTGGTACACAAGCTTTTAATTTCAAAAGCGGTGAAATGGGATCTTTCACCAAAATTTTATCAGGTGTATAGCACTAAATTTTACCATACTATGGTGCAAATGTTACCCATGGTAGCAGTGTACAGTAGCATACGGTGGCCATGTTTTGATATTTTTATACAATGAATAACCCCTGTAATATTACATGAATCAAAATTTAAGAAAAATATCAGCACTAAAATTGGCATGTACATGATGAAGTGGACTATGTGAGCTTCATAATTTAAAAAAAAAAAAACGCCAAGAGGCCCAAGAGGGCCTGTATCGCTCACCTGAATATTTAAGCAGTCATAGCAAGTTATTCTCATTAAATATTATATTGCACTAAAAATATTTCCCTCGCAAACTTTGTTGGCTCCATCTGTTGAAACTACCAGCAAAATATTATTATAAGATTCTATGCTTTTTGATTCTTCTTCAGAAGTTGCTGACATATTTTTCCCTGTGATCTTGTAAGTAGGTCAATGTCATTTTCCTTCTCAAATTGGTTAGCTCTATTCCAAAAAGCTACCAGCCAAATCTTATGAATCCATTCCTTTTAGTTCTCAAGAACAAATCCATTAAAATGTTGTTGACCTCTGTGACCTCTAAAGTAGGTTGAGGTCATTTTCATTTGCAAACTTTGGTGAGCTCTATCCCGGGAAGTCACCAGCCAAATATTATAATTTTATGCCTTTTAATTCTTCAGAAGAAGCTGTTTGAACTGTTTGACATATTTGAACGCTGTGACCTTGAAAGTAGGTCAAGGTCATTTTCATTCGCAAACTTTGTTTGGCTCTTTCCCAGGAAGCCACCTGCCAAATATTAAGATTTTATAACTACCAGTTCTTCAGAAGAAGTCGTTTAAAGTGTTTGACATATCTGCCTCATGTGACCTTAAAAGAAGGTCAAGGTCATTTTCATTCTCAAACTTTGTTCGGCTCTTTCCTAGGAAGCTACAANGTTAAAAATCATATTATTTTGCATTTTTTGGTGTTTTTTAATGTGGTAACCATGGTTTTCACAAGTCCCAAATCTGGGGAAAACAGGTTCTGAAAAAAAGATTCAGTCTTCTAAACACAATGTATTCAAAATGTAGTTTATAAATATATATATATGTAGGTGTGTTGTGCAGGTTGAATCCACTACTCATGTTTATCTGAGATATGCCCTTTATTTTTAGGATCAGGCCATTTCTACTGTACTCTAGATCTGCTACCTTATACACATAGAAATTTATTTTTTCTTTAAAAAATGCCTTTTTTTACTTGATTCAGTTTCAATTTCTTTCGTTATTGCTTAAAACTACACAAAAACATTTAAAAAGTTACATATAGAGGTAAAGTTGATAATTAACAAACAACAAATAATTCACAGGCTATCTCCTGATGCATTCAGACAAGATTTCAGTCTGTTTCACTCAGTTCAGCACACAATATCCATGGTTACTTAAACATAAAGTTGTATTTATTGACCAGGATGCAATTTGCAAAATATCACCATCCTATCCTTTTGTTGATTGAAATAAGGTCGTTTAAATGTTTATTGACCCAAATGTGACCTTGAATATAAGTCAAGGTCATTCACTTACACAAACTTGGTAGCCCTTCATCCCAGCATGCTACTGACCAGATATCAACATTATAGGCCTTATGTTTATTCAAAAGAAGTTGTTTAAAGATTTTAACATATTTGACCCTTGTTACCTTGAACATAATTCAAGGTCATAATTCAAGTTCATTCATTTGAACAAACTTGGTTGCCCTTTATCCTAGCATGCTACTGGCCAAATATCACCCCGGGCATTTTGGTTATTCAGAAGAAGTTGTTTAAAGGTTTTAACATATTTGACCTATGTGACCTTGAAAATGGGTGAAGGTCATTTATTTGAACAAACTTGGTAGCCCTATTAAGAAGAATTTGTTTAAAGTAAAATATTGACGCTGGACAGATGGATAGACGAACGGACAGACGGACAGACGCTGCACCACGGCATAAGCTCACTTTACCCTTCGGGCCAGGTGAGCTAAAAATGGGTAAAATATCTGTTTTCATTCTAATTATACTATTTTATAGTTTTTTTTCCAATTGATTCAGCATACAGACAAAATTAGCAAAGTCAATAATGTCAATATATATTTTATTTCCTTAATTACAGCTGAAGATTTTTTCATTTTCTAGTGAAATATGTTAAATGAACAATTCCTGAGGGTCACTGTCAATTCTAGGCAAGGAAAGTAAACAACGGTTGCGCGTGCTATGGTGTCAATTGTCTGATGATTCAGAATATCTGACATTTTGGTGCTGTTCATCGGGTACAGAAAGTGTGTCTGTTGCTAGTTTGTTGTTGTTATGGGTTCCCTGAGCCCGTATTCATGAAACTTTTCTCATGCTCAAGTATGGAATTTGTGCTCAAGCCGAATTTCTTGTTCTAGTTATAAATTCATAAACAAATATTATTGTTTCAATGATTTGGAAAAACATTGGAGAGACTTAAAGCCAAAAACTGTTTTCAATGATTACATTTGATTTTGATCGTTTGACAAGATTAAAGCGAGTTACAAGAAAGTAGGTTTGAGCACAGAATCCATGCTTGAGCATGAGAACGGTTTCATGAATATGGGCCCTGGTGTTCATTTTGATATCAGTGAGCCTTGCATGATGATGTCATAGATGCACATTGATGATGTCATAGTTATGACATCACAGTAACTATGACGTCATCAAACAAGACAGAAACATCATAGTATCACTGTACTGTTTTGTTTTTTACATGCACATGATCTCAAAACATCATATTTTACCCAAAATTGAAATTTTATTCATGAAAACTACAAACCTATTAAAGTTTTCATTTTTCAGATTACCTCCCTCTGTTGGTAGTTTGAGAGCAGAATTGGTAAAAATTCACCTGTCAGGAGAATTCATATTACTCGGTCACTATTAAAGTGAGAAAGGAAAAGTATACATCGTTTTGTTCATTGTGTCATTTTCCAAACATTTAAAAGGTTTTAATTAAATTTTGGTAAATAGAAAGTGATGTATAAGGTATCAGTGTACAGTAGTGTACGGTGGCCATGGGTGATATTTGTATACAATGAATAACCCCTGTAATATTACATGTATCAAAATTTAAAAAAAAATCAGCACCAAAATTGGCATATACATGATGAAGTGGACTATGTGGTATTCATAATTTAATTATTTAAAAAACCCCACCGAATATGGTTTGAGACTAGAGTTTTGGGCATTTACAAATCCGTGTCTACACAACAAAAGCTAGCTTTTCATGTAGTCTATTTTTGTACTGACAGTACATGTGTATATTGTGAAAAATCCACCATAATGACCTATGCTAAAATATGAGTATTTCTGTTACTGAGTAGGCAATATTTAATTTCAGACAGGTTTTAAGAAAAAAATTACTACTTGCGGGGGTCAAATTTTGGGTTAAAAATCATATTATTTTGCATTTTTTGGTATTTTTGATGTGGTAACCATGATTTTCACAAGTCCCAAATCTGGGGAAAACAGTTTTTGAAAAAAAAATCAGTCTTCTCAACAAAGTGTATTCAAAATGTAGTTTATAAATATATATATACATATATGTAGGTGTGTTTTGCAGGATGAATCCACTATCCATGTTTATCTGAGACATGCCCTTTATTTTTAGGATCAGGCTATTTCTACTGTACTCTGCTACCTATATATGTTGGACCAACTGACAAAGTCATATAAAGAAGACACTATAATAACGGTTTCAGCTGAAAAGTGAGTTGGTAGCAATTGTTTTAGCTACCTCTTAAAAACAAAGTCATAAACATATAGAAATGGCATTACATTTGGCTGAAAAGCCCCTCTAAAAAAATCACTCATATAAATTAACTTCAATATTTTAGTACAACTTTCACCTCTTCCAGACATATAATTAATAACAATGCAGTAAATTCAAATTTCACAACTTAATTGTCACAAGACAAATATTAAATTCACTCAGTCCAACTACTGTATCTCTAAAAAGCATAATACATGCCAATCAATTCACATCCTAAAAATTTCTAACTTACACAAATTAATATGAAGGTATATTATTATCCCAGGAGTCAGGCGAACAACATTTTATAAACAAGAGCTGTTGGAGAACAGCATAGCTCTTATTGGTGATATATGTNTATAAGATAGCAAATATCAATAGAAACACATGTACAGTAAAACCTCTATCTTGCCTAGCTGTCATATCATTTGCCATATCTCACTTACTGCCAACATATTTCAGGGTCCCTTATTTCTCTCTTTTTTAAGAATTCCTTTATGTTTCCCTCAATTTATTGCCAAACCCCTAATATCATGCCAACATTTCTTTAACAAATGATGACAATATAACAAGGTTTTGCTGTACCTTAATGTTGCATATTTCAAAAGAATAGATGACCAAACAAAGTATGTGAAATCGGGAGACTCAGTAACTTTAATCAAATAACATGTTGTTGAGTCTCTCCATTTCACGTTGTCTGGTCATCTCTTCTTTTTAATCTATTACTCTTAATGTCCAAAAACTTTAACCAAGTCCAATTAAGCTGTTTTTCCCCCCTAAAATATGAAAATATGGTTCAGCACACTGCTTATATTACACTTCATATAAATGCCTCAACCTTATAACAGACAACAATGTATACATATGGAGTGTGATGATCAAACACTGTCTCGATAAACTTGCCTTTAACCTGAATTGGGACACTAATGCTGACATTACATTAGCTCCCCCACCCCGTTCTTTGAATAGGCAAGCTAAATAAGTTCTTTGAATAGGAAAGCTAAATAAGGGAATAAGTCCATTAACAGGGGATATAAATACTTTTTAATGTGCCTACCCTTGAGGTTAATTATATAAATAATTAAGTACCATTCAAAAAGATGCAGTACTTTTGAGGTAATGCAAACTTTATTCATAAAATATATCTTATGTCATCCAAGCAGACACACACAATGTGTAGTTAATCCATCATCTTATTGCAGCTAATCACATTAACTAATAGTTAAACAGGAATTATATCCATAAATACAGTATTTTATGGCTTGTCGATGCAGTCATTATTACCTGTCTTTCTAGGATCTCATTATTCAAATTATTAAGCATCAAAGTTCAAATTGTCCAGCTCGCCAACCAGTTCTGTGTTGACTTGAGACTCTATACTAGCGGGGATCACC
>NW_018408186.1:5787-5945 GCF_002113885.1 Mizuhopecten yessoensis | reverse complement strand
GTATCTCAATAGGTTAAAGCAGTGATCAGGTATCTCAATAGGTTATGGCAGTGATCAGGTAACTCAATAGGTTAGAGCAGTGATCAGGTATCTCAATAGGTTAGAGCAGTGATCAGGTAACTCAAAAGGTTAGAGCAGTGATCAGGTATCACAATAGC
>NW_018408186.1:1557-1703 GCF_002113885.1 Mizuhopecten yessoensis | reverse complement strand
GCAGTGATCAGGTATCTCAATAGGTTAGAGCAGTGATCAGGTAACGCAATAGGTTAGAGCAGTGATCAGGTAATTCAATAGGTAAGAGCAGTGATCAGGTAACTCAATAGGTTAGAGCAGTGATCAGGTAACTCTATAGGTTAGAA
>NW_018408186.1:0-861 GCF_002113885.1 Mizuhopecten yessoensis | reverse complement strand
CAGATGTTGAGGACAGACTTACCTGTAGTATACAGATGTTGAGGAAGGATTTACCTGTAGTATATAGATGTTGAAGATAGACTAACCTGTAGTATATAGATGTAGAGGACAGACTAACCTGTAGTATATAGATGTAGAGGACAGACTTACCTGTAGTATACANCAGACTAACCTGTTCTATATAGATGTTGAGGAGGGACTTACCTGTAGTATATAGATGTTGAGGACAGACTTACCTGTAGTATACAGATGTTGAGGAGGGACTTACCTGTAGTGTATTGATGTTGAGGACAGACTTACCTGTAGTATACAGATGATGAGGACAGAATTACCTGTAGTATATTGATGTTGAGGACATACTTACTTGTAGTATACAGATGTTGAGGAAGGATTTACCTGTAGTATATGGATGTTGAGGACAGACTTACCTTTAGTATACAGATGTTGAGGACAGAATTACCTGTAGTATATTGATGTTGAGGAAATACTTACCTGTTGTATACAGATGTTGAGGAAGGACTTACCTGTAGTATATGGATGTTGAGGATAGACTTACCTGTAGTATATGGATATTGAGGATAGACTTACCTGTAGTATATAGTTATTGATAACAGTCTTATCTGTGCTATATAGATTTTGAGAACAGACCTACCTGTACTATATAGATGTTGAGGACAGACTTACCTGTATTATATGGATGTTGTGGAGGGACTTACCTGTACTATATTTATGTTGAGGACAGACTTACATGTTCTATACAGATGTTGAGGACAGACTTACCTGTAGTATACAGATGTTGAGGACAGACTTACCTGTAGTATATAGATGTAGAGGACAGACTTACCTGTAGTATATTAATGT
>NW_018408185.1:3843-4660 GCF_002113885.1 Mizuhopecten yessoensis | reverse complement strand
TTAATGATGTTTTTGATTATTAACGATCGACGGCTTGGCACACGTCTGTGAATAGAACTCGACAGATTCTGAAGCGTCTTCAAACAATATCTCTTAAAATAATTGATAAAGTAAGCGACATCAGAAGATATGTTATTCATATGACTATGATACAACTATATATATATGTGTCAAATTTGATTTTCAAAATTTCCAAAATTATAAAAACTATTTATAATATAGTCATTTTGGACTGAGCTAACCTGATCTAGCCATGAGAAATGCAAGCACAAGTTAAATAGGTCTTATATTACTAGTATAGGTGTTTATAATAGTCATTTGGGACTGAGCCGACCTGATCCAGCCATGAGAAATGCCAGCACAAGTTTAATAGGTCATATATTACTAGTATAGTGGTTTATAATAGTCATTTGGGACCAAGCCAACCTGATCCAGCTATGAGAAATGCCAGCACAAGTTAAATAGGTCTTATATTACTAGTATAGTGGTTTATAATAGTAAATTGGGACTGAGTCGACCTGATCCAGCCATGAGAAATTCCAGCAGAAGTTAAATCGGTCATATATTACTAGTAAAGTGGTTTATAATAGTCATTTGGGACTGAGCCGCCCTGATCCAGCCATGAGAAATGCCAGCACAAGTTAAATAGGTCTTATATTACTAGTAAAGGGGTTTATAATAGTCATTTGGGACTGAGCCGACCTGATCTAGCCATGAGAAATGCAAGCACAAGTTAAATAGGTCTTATATTACTAGTATAGGGGTTTATAATAGTCATTTGGGACCAAGCCGACCTGATCCAGCCATGAGAAATGCC
>NW_018408185.1:0-861 GCF_002113885.1 Mizuhopecten yessoensis | reverse complement strand
CTATTTATAATATAGTCATTTTGGACTGAGCTAACCTGATCTAGCAATGAGAAATGCCAGTACAAGTTAAATAGGTCATATATTACTAGTATAGTGGTTTATAATAGTCATTTGGGACCAAGCCAACCTGATCCAGCTATGAGAAATTCCAGCACAAGTTAAATAGGTCTAATATTACTAGTATAGTGGTTTATAATAGTCAATTGGGACTGAGCCGACCTGATCCAGCCATGAGAAATTCCAGCACAAGTTAAATCGGTCATATATTACTAGTAAAGTGGTTTATAATAGTCATTTGGGACTGAGCCGCCCTGATCCAGCCATGAGAAATGCCAGCACAAGTTAAATAGGTCTTATATTACTAGTAAAGGGGTTTATGATAGTCATTTGGGACTGAGCCGACCTGATCTAGCCATGAGAAATGCANGTATAGTGGTTTATAATAGTCATTTGCGACTGAGCCGACCTGATCCAGCCATGAGAAATGCCAGTACAAGTTAAATAGGTCTTATATTACTAGTATAGTGGTTTATAATAGTCATTTGCGATTGAGCTGACCTGATTTAGCTGTTATAAACCACTATACTAGTAATATCAGACCTATTTAACTTGTGCTGGCATTTCTCAATTCTTATTGCACAATGAAGTCAGCTCAGTCCCCAATGATTATTATAAACAACTATACTAAAACTATCAGACCTTCCTAAATCAGAATTGTAGATCAATACACTACTAATATTTGATCATTATATTTAGGTGAAGTATTGCATCGCTTCATACCTGAAAGTGTTATGGAGCTTAGGTGCTGACAAAGGTCAGAGTTAAGGATATCCTAGATGAGTTCCATTGAAGTGGCTTTGG
>NW_018408184.1:3553-73255 GCF_002113885.1 Mizuhopecten yessoensis | reverse complement strand
TTTGGTTGACGTAGGTATATGACACAGCTGTGTGTGCCAGGTATAAGGTACAGCTGTTTGGTTGATTTAAGTAAACAAAGATCACAAACAAACAAAAAGACTTACATCTGATTGGTTAATTGTCTCCCTTGTTTGTAATTTGAAATCGGAAAAGCTCAGCCATTCAGATGTCATCACACTCCTACGAGGATAAAAAGTGACAGTGGTACTATTTTTAGTCATCAGACAAATTACAGTCAGTACATGTATTCTTATTGATGCTTTCAGTAGAAACAGCTACGCTTATATTTAAGAAGAGGCCCAAAGGGCATGCAGCACTTACCTGGATTGTCATCATTTGTAAGCTAGACATATGTGTGGCAGACAAGATAAACTTAAAGAGAGCGATATCTATAAACCTTCAAACTGCATGTTGGTCAAGCTATTTACTTCAACTAATTCACCCCTGAAATTTAATGATGAACTATTCCAATCTTTGAATTGGAAGAGTTGAAATGAGTCTTCAGGGGTGAATGAGTTAATATTCTTAAGCATAATAATTATTATATTTTTAACAAGACTTTAATACCAATATCCCTTTCTCACTCCTGTAGAAGGAAAAACATCAAATTTTGTTATCAATTACTGGTTTGAGCATCAAATCTATGACTTTTTTTGAGATATGCTCTGGAAAAATGCTCTGTTTCCTTGACAACTCCAAAAACAAGAGTATCAGTGGAACTGATGTTTGCCCAAATACAAATTTATTGGAGGCTTTTCCTGTTTGTGAATTTTGCATTTGGTTAGATTTATGATACATATTGGTAAAAATATGTTGAAATGGGGAGTTTTGAAGAAGAAAAATCATGTTTTAACATACATACATGTATATGTGTCTGGTATGTTAGCAATAACTCTATTAGTAAGGGGCAGCTGACCCTGAATATGGTACAACGCACATCACCTTAGTGTGACTGATGTACACACCAAGAATCATTATCCTAGCTTAACAGCAGGCAAAAGTATGCTCTGGACACTACATTTTAGGAAAGGGCAATAATTAAGGGGTTGTTTTATGTAATTAAGGGGTTGTGGGCCCTGAATGAGGAACCGTGCACATTGCCTAGTATGACTACTGTACATACCAAGTGAAAGTTTCATGATCCTATCTTAAATGCTAGCAAAGCTATGCTCCGGACACAACATTTTAGCAAAGGGCAATAACTCTGTAAACAAGCATACTGAGTATTGCTGAAGCAATACATGTCCCCTACCGGCCCCCGCAATCTATTAAGATGCAACAGTGACCTCAACCTAGATCTGAGGACCTTGAAACTTGAACTTGTCCAATATATTGAATTTTTTTATAATAATGTGAAGTTTGACTAAAATCCATGAAAGAATGAGGCACTAGAGTGCTGACAAAGATTTTCTAAAATAGTAATAGTGACCTTGTCTTGCCCCGATTACCTTGAAATTGTCCAAGATATTTAAATTCTTTACAATAATGTGAAGTTTGATTAAAAACTAGGAAAGAATGAAGGCGCAAGAGTGCTGACAAACTTCTTCGGACAGACAGCGAGGAAAACTTTAGGTATTCTTGTTTTCTTCTCCCTCCCTGCCACCCCCACCCAGTTTCACCGGTAAGGGAATAAAAATACTAAGAAATCTTATTTGTTGATTGTAAAGGTATCTTTACAAGTGTGTGAAGTTTGATAAACAGGCAAGGAAGAATGTTAAATAAAATTTTCTATTTATAGTAACTGTGACCTTGACCATTTGACCTTAAAACTCGAACCTGTCCAACTCAAACTTGTCGAAGATATTTTAATTCTTTATGAGTGTGTGCAGTTTGATTAAAATCCATGAAAGAATGAAGACACTAGAGTGCTGACAAAGATTTTCTATTTATAGTAACAGTGACCTTGACCTTGATCCGATGACCTTGAAACTCGAACTTGTCAAAGATATTTTAATTCTTTATGAGTGTGTGAAGTTTGATTAAAATCCAAGAAAGAATGAAGACGCTAGAGTGCTGACAAAGATTTTCTATTTATAGTAATAGTGACCTTGACCTTGATCCGATGACCTTGAAACTCGAACTTGTCGAAGATATTTTAATTCTTTATGACTGTGTGAAGTTTGATTAAAAACCAAGAAAGAATGAAGACGCTAGAGTGCTGACAAAGTTTTTCTATTTATAGTAACAGTGACCTTGACCTTGATCCGATGACCTTGAAACTCAAACTTGTCGAAGATATTTTATTTTGTTTTCTTTATGACTGTGTGAAGTTTGATTAAAAACCAAGAAAGAATGAAGACGCTAGAGTGCTGACAAAGTTTTTCTATTTATAGTAATAATGACCTTGACCTTGATCTGATGACCTTGAAACTCGAACTTGTTGAAGATATTTTAATTCTTTATGACTGTGTGAAGTTTGATTAAAATCCATGAAAGAATGAAGGCTCTAGAGTGCTGACAACCTCTTCGGACAGACGGACAGACGGACGGACAGACGGAGGGGAAAACTATAGTCCCCCCGGTTTCCCGGTAGGGGACTAATAAGGGGTTGTGGCTCCTAAATTTGGTACATTGCACATCACCTTAGTATGACTGATGTTAACACCAAGTTTCATGATCCTACCTTAAATGTGGATAAAGTTATGCTCCAGACACGAAAAGGACGGACGGACAAAGCGGTAACTATATGCTCCACCGCAAATCTTCGGGGAGCATAAAAATCATAATATCTTTAAAAAAGAAAATAATATTACACCCTACTGCAGTATGACTGACTAACATTTGGAGTATAAACATTAACTCATCCCCTATACTCTAAATTTCCTTACAGAAGATTGATATAAAAGTGTTTCAGATCTTTTCAATTCATGCAAGCAGCTTTTAGCTTTCTAAACTCAAGTATGATGGAAGGAAATTCCCAAATTTCCAAATTTCTATTTACTTACGAAGGAGGGTCTGACTTTTTTAAAAGGGATGTGCTTTCATCCATTTTATTATCCAGGTTCTGTATCTTTTGTACAATGTCCTGTCAACAGAATTATCAGAAAGTTTTAGTTTACAACATTGTGTCAACTGAATGTGTCAAATGTCTTAAAACAACATCTTGTAAGCAGAATTTGTCAAATGTCTTAAAACAACATCTTGTCAGCAGAATGTGTCAAATGTCTTAAAACAACATCTTGTCAACAAAATGTGTCAAATGTCTTAAAACAACATCTTGTCAACAGAATTAGTCAAATGTCTTGATACATTATTCTCACTTGTCAACAGAATTATCAAAAGATAACAAGTTTTAAAGATTATCACACCGTGTTTTCAGGGTTTGATGTGAGCACGTGATTAAAACAAGAGACCACAGAAGGTGGACTTGATATTTTATTCATGTGCTAGTGATAAGATTTTTTTTAGGCCTACTCGAATGATTTACAGGACTTTAGACTGCCTAATATTGTCATACCACAGGCGCGGCGTGTTTCCACCATGTTACTATTAATACACACAGCCAAAGTCAAGGCCGACTTGTTACAGAAGTGAGGCCCATTACGGGGTAATTCACCTGGAGGTGCAGCAAAGGGAATGTACGCATGTATGTATGTAAGGCTTTGTACCTTCATTTTGAATGTAAGTATGAATGTGAGTATGAGTGTTAAAGAAGACAGTGAAAATAAAGAAAGAATAATATAATTAGTAGTATTAAGAATGAGAGAAAGTATGAGATCCCTCTTGTATGAGGACACATGATTATGAAGATGCTGATCCTGGGGCTCCCCAACCGGCAGCATCCTAAATGTGCTGGGGAAGTAAAATGTTTGAAAAAAAATAAATGTTGAAAACCACAAACCTTGGAAGCACAGTGTGATAAACTGTTTATCATCATTATACTACTACTGTATATATTCCTCCATTTAAAAGGTCAACTACAAATTTCATATTTTTCATTTGACTTCTAGGCCTAATTATCATTGAGATTCACAGTAGGTGACAAAGGTACACAAGTAAGGGTTGTATATAAGGATTATACTTACGCAAATTGAGTTTTACTGGCGACGCGTAGCCGAGACAGTAAAGCGGATATTTGCGACAGTATAATCACAATATACCATAGCAAATTTCAATAAAACAGTAGGGTAATCACCACTCTAATTTATATCAACCAAAACCACCTACAGAAACGATGATTTTAAGATATTTTTGAGTGTTTTCTTCAAATTCTGGGTCTCCCTGCTCTGGATTGATGACGTCAGAAATTTTTCAAACTGAGGTGGAATCAAGTTAACCTTTTGGGGTCACGCTATTGTTCATGATGTCATGAATAATCAATTTCATGACGTTTCAGGGTTAGTCGGGGTCATCGACGTCACAAACAATGGCCATTCTGGCTTCATATGCAAATGAGAATTTCCAGACAGTATATCGTGGTTTTACTGTCGCAAATTATTTTGATTCACCAATCAAATGCCATGTTATATCTCAAATGAATTAGAATACAAAATTTACACAGAGGCACACCATGTAAACGGAAATTGTTTAAAAAGCTATTTTTAAAACAATGCTTGGCCATATACACACTTTTACGCTTTAAATCGTGTTATATTTGTATCATCTTAACACCATTGTTTTCATGATTTTTTAATCATTTGATTATAATGGACTTTTTTTTTCTGATGCGAATCGTTATTTTTTTCGGCAACGAACAATACTATTCAATGTATTCAAAACAGTGTCGTAGTGCGGGTCCCAAATGGGGATTAATTTTGGTAACAAAGTTGTTAAGTTTTTTGTTTTTTTTAATACAAGTAGATTTCACCATGACTTATATTAAAATATCCATAATTACTTCCATAAGTCTCCATAAATATATTGTGATGAATTTAAGAGTGTTTGTATCCCATTCAGTTGCCACTATAATGTTTATATTGGAGACAACAAAACGCAACATCTTGCAGCAAATTCGAAAACAATAGGTCACATGATGAAAAATGTGTACTATGCACCTATACAAATATTTCTTGCCAATTAATGGGTGCTGATTTTAGCAACAATAATTGAAATTACACGACTGTTGTGTGCTAGAATAAGTTTAGCAGAAGACAGGTAACACCAAAGTCTGTTGTCATGTGTACAGGACAACGGGCATGAGACGCATATACATTTGTCGTCTATTCACGAAAACTGGGACCAGGAAGCTCATTGATTGTCATGTGTACAAGACAACGGTACGGAAAGCGTTAAACAGATCATCAAAACATAATAATTGCTTCAGAATTTCGTTTTGATAAACCATGGCCTGACCATTTCAGAAGAGAAACGACTGATGTGGTTAATACTTACATGCATGAACTGGTAGTAGTTAGGCTTCGTCGTGTAAAACATAGGATGGAACGGTCGACCATCCCTACCAAACTGTGCCTCTGAAATTATGGCAAAAAGCTCAGTCACGATTACTCATGATTTATCTGATGTAATAACCTGACAATATAAACTCTGACATTATTATTTTCGTGTATATCTATACCACCTTCGAATTCCTTTCTCCATACACATAACTTCTCTGCACCATTTGAATTAAATTAAAATTTGTTGTAAATTAAAATTAAATTAAAGGTCTGTACACGACACCTTGTGGATGATACAAAAAGTCTCATCTAATGACTTTGATGAAGATCAAAGGAATCATGCAGCAGCATAACGGTAAAATTGACAGGTTTGGCGGTCAGGTGTAATCTTCAAAGGACAGGTATCAGCAAAGTGATTGGTCAGTTGTTTATACCTAAAACCAATCAAATGAATTACCATGAGCCTTTACTTTGTGACATAGTCCAAGGGTACAGAGAAGATAGGTGGCCTCAGATAACAGTTCAAACTTCAGGTCCAACAAAACACATGTCGACCTCATCCCCCGTCAACAACTGTATGCTGTAGCACCTTGGTGTCATACTTACTCTTTTTGTGGGGAAGGACTTCATCTGCTTCCTGGAAAATAAACAAAACGTCCATAAATCAAAGATAAGATAGATAGCAGTGACATACATAATCAATTAAAAGTCAGCTAAGACTCAGAGCTATCTAGCAGCTTATGGAGAGGACAGTTACTCAGAAAAAGGTAAACTTGACCGAATCTGAGATCCTCATTTGGTTGAGTAACTAGTCCCTAAACCGTCATATGGTGCATATGTAAGACCAGGCAATTGCTATATTTGTTGTATTGAAGCAGAAATTGACTTAGTTGACTGCAGGTGACCATATTGATATCGGATATCTTAATTGTGAAAGTAAAGAGGTCATGGGTTTAAGCCCGTGTCAATGCAATCCATTGTTGAAAACATCTTAAAACATGTATTTCAAACTATATATGTCAAGATACTCTGGTTTAGGCCATCCTTCAGAAATTATTTGTTTGTGATTTTAGATTTTTAGATTAAAAACTTAAAATTGTGAGCATGGAAACTGCAAACAACTATTTTCTTTAAGGTTGTTCTTATGCAAAATTCTTGTGATGTAAAAATTTGTTGATGTTTAAAGGGTAAGCTGGGACAAAATTTAAAGATTTCCTCGACAACAGATGTGTCAGAAAAGAAGACTTTAAAACAAAGGGTGGTCTGGTGGCGCAAAGGACAACGCACTTGTCTTTCACCAAGGCGGCTGGGGTTTGATTCCTTGATTGGACATGAAAAGGTGTGGGGTCACCTGCTCCACCATGTGGGTTTTCTCTGGGTACTACTTTTTCCTCCCACATAAAGCCCCATCCTCACTCACGTGTAAACATCTGGGCCAACAAGAGTGATTAATATAAGTTATGAAAACTTGTTTCATAATTGTTGTAAAATAAATAAAGTTTATATTGATTTAAAATAAAGAACTCACCAACAAGTGGGGATGAGCTCTTTTGTCAAACATTCCCGACGGCATGAGGTACCTGACCGCAATCTTGGCATGTTCCTTTGTGAAATCGTCATGGTGAATGCCCATCATGTTGGCAAGATGTCGTCGCCCAAGATCATAATCAGCTGTCAGATTGTCCTTCTGATTTTCTGAAATTATATATAATTACATCCACAAATGACTCGTGATGTGATGCATAACGTAACAAAGGTTTATTTTTAGACCAATATAAAAATAAAGTATCTAGGAAGTTGGTTTATATGATGACAAGCGTATTTAGTTGTATTTATACTTAACTGTTTAAGATGTTGATGGACTTATTACCAGACTATCTAGGGCTTATTGCCGGATCAAAAGACCCTCGTGAAATTCATTATAAAAGTGTCTCATGCTGCGAGGAACTTAGGCAGGTTTATATTTTTGAGTATCTGATCATGAAATCATTAAAAATGACATGTATGCATAAATGAACAGAAACGTTTAAGACACTGTTGGTCTTAATATATATGACAAACCGTATTTGACAGCTGTTTCCAGGTAGGCCTTCATGGCATTACTGATCTTCCGCGCCTTGTCTCCAGAACCAAACGGATCTACAGTGAGCTTTTCGTGTGTCGTCCCAGAGCAATGGAAACCACACTGAGATATTAAAAACACTCTGTTAAAAATATTTTCTCAAAAGCAGAAGGAATATCATTAAAATCACAATTACCTGTAACAATTAACTTAACAAACACAATAGTTCTCTATTGTCTCCCCTTTTGTCAAGTTTAGTGGACTTACTATATATACTAGACAAGAGTTGATTGTTAAACACAGGCCGGACGATATCATGATACGGATAGTATAGAAAAGTAATGAACTCATTTAGAAACAACAAAAAATGGTCATCAACTTTAATCTATCACAGAATTGACAAGAAGCAGACTATTCTCACAAATTATAGTTTTAATTAAAGCTGAAAGACAGACTTTCAAAACTTATAAAACACTCCATTTAGAAATGTGATTTTTGATGCGAGTTGGTGTAGTTGATTTTCTGACATTGAGAGCTTTCTTCGTACCCTTTTTGTATAAAGTATTATATTAGTTTACCTATTTTTGACAGGAACATGAGACTTGGAGAAAATTTCATAAACAAAAGCATGATTTTGGGAAAACAGAATGGTTTTGCAATGATTTTTGGCGAATGCAGTAAGAAATAACTAGGGGAAGAGTATACTGTAACAGGAAAGAGAATAGTGTGCTTCCATCGGGGATCGAACCTTTGATCACAAGGTTCCTAGTCCGAAGCTCTACCACTGAGCTAAAGGGAAATTCCCTATAGCTCGAAGCTAGAAGGCGAACGTAATCCTATGTACAATTAATATAAAATCTGCCACTCTTTTCCCTCCTTTTTAAATGTGTGCTTCTGCCGGGGTCAAACCCGCAATTCATATGTTCCTAGTGGGAAGCTCTACTATTGAGCTAAAGGGAAATTCCTTCTAGCTCGAAGGCGACCGTAATCCTATGTACAATAAAAATATGCCACATAACTATAACTTGTATAAGGCCCCAAATTCAATGGTATATAATTACATACACATCATAATTGAGGGTGTCATTTATACCAGGGGTCGATTAAAACCCCTAAAATGGATAATATTTCTCTCTACACTTCAGGATAAACCACAGGGGCTGGCAACGATTTATATGGGATAAGAATAAAAATAGTGAGAAAAATTACGTACGTCTGTACATAACATACAGTTACGTATTTTTCTCACTATTTTAATTGTTATTACATATAAATCGTTGCTAGCCCCTGTGTTATGTTATGTACAGTTACGTATTTTTCACTATGATTATTCTTATCACATAAATCGTTGCTAGCCCCTGTGCTTCAAGGTTAACATCAGGGTAAGTCAGGAAAATTAACCAAGGGGCGTGTTAATTCACTTAATATATTTATATATTTACAGTGAATGTGACCATTGAATTATACCTACTCTTGAGTTAAGATTAATCGTCGTTCCTTGTGAATTTGATAAAATTTTCAGGAGCTGCCTCCACGCCAAAAGCCTGGGGCTGGAGGCGGCCATATTGTTCAATGTCGCGGTCACGTAAACGCTTTACATCTACATATTTATACCATGTGTATTTTTGGCGGGAATTTTAAAAATAATTTGATTTTATCGAGATATCGTTGTATGTATTTATGGGCCCCGAGACCCCAATACGTTCTTATTTTCGTCCGCGCGTCCGTACTAATTAGTTATCTTTAATACTCGCTCTATTTTTGGCTTACCGTCTTTCTGTTCTCCTATATTTCGTCTTTTCGCCCTTAACTACGCCAGTGACGTATAATACGTATTATTATACGTCTCTGACTACGCTATTCATTACACATAGATAAAACAAATCAAGTTTATAAGCTAAACAGATATATCTGGGGGATATTGATCCAGTTCTCTTAAAATCATCATTTTTTTAATCAAATCAGTATTGCCTGAAATTTCATAAAAAAACCTTTTAAATGAATTGGTTCTAGTTTTGACATTTTCGTTACCCTATATATTTCTGATCCGTGCATCAATATAGGGTTAAAATATCATATAATGTAAACGGCAAAACCATTGGAAGGTGATAGTTTTAAAACAGCTGGAGATGGATTTCTGGTCTTGTCATGAATTTAAGCTTCCGATTACATGTTAAAGAGCTATCGTTTTCATTTAATTTCACATGCCGTTCTTGCCAAATGTCTGTGACTTGGCCATTATGTTTACAACTACAAACACACGACACACTACCACAAACACATGACACACTACCATTAACAAACGACACACTACCACTTACACATCACACACTACCACTAACACATGACACACTACCACTAACACATTACACAATATCACTAACACATTAAAACACTACCACTTACACATGACACACACTAACACACGACACACTACCACTAACACACGACACACTACCACTTACACATGACACACTACCACTAACACATCACACTACAACTAACACACGACACACTAACACATGACACATTACCACTAACACACGACACACTACCACTAACAAATGACACAATACCACTACCACACGACACACTACCACTTACACATGGCACACTACCACTAACAGACGACACACTAACACATGACACACTACCACTTACACATGAAACACTACCACTAACACATGACACACTACTACTAACACATGACATACTACCACTAACACATCACACACTACCACTAACACATCACACTACCACTAACACATGACACACTACCACTAACACATGACACAATGCCACTAACACACGACACACTACCACTCACACATGGCACAATACCACTAACACACGACACACTACCACTAACACATGGCACACTACCACTAACACATGACACACTACCACTAACACATGACACACTACCATTTATACATGACACACTACCACTAACACATGACACACTACTACTAACACATGACATACTACCACTAACACATCACACACTACCACTAACACAACACACTGCCACTAACACATGACACACTACCACTTACACATGACACACTACCACTAACACATGACACACTACCGCTAACACACGACACACTACCACTAACACATGGCACACTACAACTAACACACTACACACTAACACATGACACACTACCACTAACACATGACCCACTACCATTTATACATGACACACTACCACTAACACATGACACACTACCCCTAACACACGACACACTACCACTAACACATGACACTCTACCACTAACACATGACACACTACCATTTATACATGACACACTACCACTAACACATGACACACTACCCCTAACACACGACACACTACCACTAACACATGACACAATACCACTTACACATGACACACTACAACTAACACACGACACACTAACACATGACACATTACCACTAACACACGACACACTACCACTTACACATGACACACTACCACTAACACATGACACAATACCACTAACATACGAGACACTACCACTAACACATGACACACTACCACTAACAAATGACACAATACCACTAACACACGACACACTACCACTCACACATGGCACTTTACCACTAACACAATACCACTAACACGCGACACACTACCCCTAGCACATGGCACACTACCACTAACACATTCCACACTACCACTTACACACGACACACTAACACATGACACACTACCACTAACACATGGCAAACTACAACAAACACACGACACACTAACACATGACACACTACCACTAACACATGACACAATACCACTAACACACGACACACTACCACTGGCACATGACACACTACAACAAACACACGACACACTACCACTAACACACGACACACTAACACATGACACACTACCACTAACACATGACACACTACCACTAAGACACGACACACTACCACTAACACATGACACAATACCACTTACACATGACACAGTACCACTAAGACACGACACACTGCCACTAACACATGACACACTACCACTAACACATGGCACACTACCACTAACACATGACACACTACCACTTACACATGACACAATACCACTTATACATGACACAGTACCACTAAGACACGACACACTACCACTAACACATGACACACTACCACTAACACATGACACAATACCACTAACACACGACACCCTACCACTAAAACATGGCACACTACCACTAACACATGACACAATACCACTAACACACGACACACTACCACTAACACACGACACACTAACACATGACACACTACCACTTACACATGACACACTACCACTAACACATGGCACAATACTGCTAACACATGACACACTACCACTAACACATGACACACTACCACTTACACACAACACACTACCACTAACACATGACACACGACACACTAACACACGACACACTACCACTAACACATGGCACACTACCACTAACACATGACACACTATCACTAACACACGACACACTACCACTAACACACGACACACTACCACTAACACACGACACACTACCACTAACACATGACACACTACCACTAACACATGACACACTACCACTAACACATGACACACTACCACTAACACATGACACACTACCACTAACACATGACACACTACCACTAACACATGACACACTACCACTAACACATGACACACTACCACTAACACATGACACACTACCACTAACACATGACACACTACCACTAACACATGACACACTACCACTAACACATGACACACTACCACTAACACATGACACACTACCACTAACACATGACACACTACCACTAACACATGACACACTACCACTAACACATGACACACTACCACTAACACATGACACACTACCACTAACACATGACACACTACCACTAACACATGACACACTACCACTAACACATGACACACTACCACTAACACATGACACACTACCACTAACACATGACACACTACCACTAACACATGACACACTACCACTAACACATGACACACTACCACTAACACATGACACACTACCACTAACACATGACACACTACCACTAACACATGACACACTACCACTAACACATGACACACTACCACTAACACATGACACACTACCACTAACACATGACACACTACCACTAACACATGACACACTACCACTAACACATGACACACTACCACTAACACATGACACACTACCACTAACACATGACACACTACCACTAACACATGACACACTACCACTAACACATGACACACTACCACTAACACATGACACACTACCACTAACACATGACACACTACCACTAACACATGACACACTACCACTAACACATGACACACTACCACTAACACATGACACACTACCACTAACACATGACACACTACCACTAACACATGACACACTACCACTTACACATGACACACTACCACTAACACATGACACACTACCACTAACACATGACACACTACCACTAACACATGACACACTACCACTAACACACGACACACTACCACTAACACATGACACACTACCACTAACACATGACACACTACCACTAACACATGACACACTACCACTAACACATGACACACTACCACTAACACACGACACACTACCACTAACACATGACACACTACCACTAACACATGACACACTACCACTAACACATGACACACTACCACTAACACATGACACACTACCACTAACACATGACACACTACCACTAACACATGACACACTACCACTAACACATGACACACTACCACTAACACATGACACACTACCACTAACACATGACACACTACCACTAACACATGACACACTACCACTAACACATGACACACTACCACTAACACATGACACACTACCACTAACACATGACACACTACCACTAACACATGACACACTACCACTAACACATGACACACTACCACTAACACATGACACACTACCACTAACACATGACACACTACCACTAACACATGACACACTACCACTAACACATGACACACTACCACTAACACATGACACACTACCACTAACACATGACACACTACCACTAACACATGACACACTACCACTAACACACGACACACTACCACTAACACATGACACACTACCACTAACACATGACACACTACCACTAACACATGACACACTACCACTAACACATGACACACTACCACTAACACATGACACACTACCACTAACACATGACACACTACCACTAACACATGACACACTACCACTAACACATGACACACTACCACTAACACATGACACACTACCACTAACACATGACACACTACCACTAACACACGACACACTACCACTAACACATGACACACTACCACTAACACATGACACACTACCACTAACACATGACACACTACCACTAACACATGACACACTACCACTAACACATGACACACTACCACTAACACATGATACACTACCACTAACACATGACACACTACCACTAACACATGATACACTACCACTAACACATGACACACTACCACTAACACATGACACACTACCAATAACACACGACACACGGACATTAACACATGACACACTACCACTAACACATGGCACACTACCACTAACACATGACACACTACCACCAAAATATGGCACACTACCACTAACACATTACACACTACCACTAACACACGACACACTACCACTAACACACGACACACTACCACTAACACATGACACACTACCACTAACACATGACACACTACCACTAACACATGACACACTACCACTAACACATGACACACTACCACTAACACATGATACACTACTACTAACACATGACACACTACCACTAACACATGACACACTACCAATAACACACGACACACGGACATTAACACATGACACACTACCACTAACACATGGCACACTACCACTAACACATGACACACTACCACCAAAATATGGCACACTACCACTAACACATTACACACTACCACTAACACACGACACACTACCACTAACACACGACACACTACCACTAACACATGACACACTACCACTAACACATGACACACTACCACTAACACATGACACACTACCACTAACACATGACACACTACCACTAACACATGACACACTACCACTAACACATGACACACTACCACTAACACATGACACACTACCACTAACACATGACACACTACCACTAACACATGACACACTACCACTAACACATGACACACTACCACTAACACATGACACACTACCACTAACACATGACACACTACCACTAACACATGACACACTACCACTAACACATGACACACTACCACTAACACATGACACACTACCACTAACACATGACACACTACCACTAACACATGACACACTACCACTAACACATGACACACTACCACTAACACATGACACACTACCACTAACACATGACACACTACCACTTACACATGACACACTACCACTTACACATGACACACTACCACTAACACATGACACACTACCACAAACACACGACACACTACCACACACACATGACACACCACCACTAACACATGACACACTACCACTTACACATTACACACTACCACTAACACATGACACACTACCACACACACATGACACACTACCACTAACACATGACACACTACCACTCACACATGACACACCACCAACACATGACACACTCCCACTTACACATGACACACTACCACTAACACATGACACACTACCAAAAATAATCGTAAACATTTGTATTCATAACATACAAGGGAAGGATATATTTTCTAATGAGATCGTGATATCGACCATAAAGGAAAACCTGTGTTGTAAGTTTGTTCGTCAGCAGTCGGCATCTATCTAAATTTGCTTTATACCTCGACAGAAATTAAAGATTTTTTTTTGATATTGTACTGTTGTAATCGTTAATAAGTGACTGAACAAATATCAGTGATGTAATTATTCAGACACGGCCTGTTATATTTACACATTGAATGTACGCCTGTAAAATCTTCACACTTCTTGCTATTAAACAGCAGTAAAACACAACTGATAACCATACGGGACTAAGACCCTGGAACTGGACAATAAACTTGTATAGAGTGACGATTGAAGATGTCCGCGAACACTAAAAGACCTCTTGTCTGACACATCAATGTACACAAAATTTATGGGTGAAAGTATACCCAGAGAGGGCGAAGCATCCACTTGTCTGTCCACAATTTGGTTTCAGCAAGTTAACATCCGTTAATAATTTTTTTTCAGTTTTAATGAAACTTGGGTTGTGTATAAACAATATACACAGACTGATACCAAATTTAAACTTGAACAAAATTCACATATATTAAAAAGCATGCATACCCTGGTCAATGTTCACACTTAACAAGATAACTTGCTTGAATATATATATTGATCAATATACAAACTTAGACGATAATTGTTCAAAGTTGAGCGAAATCCATGCATAATTAATTGGCATACTGCACTCTGATTGGTCAACGGTTTTTGCCCAGTAACTTTGTCAGATGAGACCAGATTCTGAGGAAACTTGGTTAATATATGATTCAACAACAAAGGCGAAGTTCAAAGATGAGCAAAATCTGTGCATAATCTATTTAATGGTTTAAAATAATCAGTTATTGGCCAAAGAGGTATGTGTCAATTTCAGCTTTTAACGTTTGAAAGATGGACAAAGGGAAGCAATTCCTATACAAATAAATAATCTAAAGGTCTAAAATGATATATTCTAGAGAAAACTTGGTACCCTTCTTCTGATAAACTGTACAGATATACTGTATACAAAAGAAGAATAACTTCACAGTGGTACACTTTTACATACAACTAGGATTCATAACAAAATTAACAGTTAATCCTTTTGTACAACATGATGGGTACTTCGTCTTTATTTTGTTCCCCATTCCAAAAATAATATATTTATCTTGGGCCGTTTTCGTTTGAACGGCCAAACCGGTCGGGCCACAGTTGTTCGTTTATTAATTAAGGTCGGACCTAGTAATCTGATGCTGCTTTCAGGCGAGCATTGAGAAAGCCTTGCAAGGCCTGCATACATATTTGCAGGTCCGCCAGGATGTATTCCCGAAATTGTTACATTTATAAACGGTCAAACCGGTTGTTCCGCATAAACGAACAGGCTCTAGGTCTACCTTTTGCCTTAGTTTTCAGGACGTTCAGTACTTTGATTGTTTCCGTAGCTTTGCAATTGAATTCTAGAAAATTCATTGAAAATAATGTAGAATACATGCAATATCGAGGAAAAAGTACACGTGTGCCCTTTAATTTCGCCCAGGACTGTACATGTACGCATTTAGTTACTAGTTTTGGCGTACATTTTTATTCAACGGGAGGTATCCCCAAAGATTGGACAGAACTTTATGTATAAGACACTCGACATTCTGTCCATGGACCGCTGCGAAATGTACACGATGAAATCATTATCCATCGGGAGATAACTCGTGTAAACTGTGATTCCTTCCATTCCGCATTTTCTTCATGCAATCTGATGCAGAATAATTGACCAACATACCGAAACTAGAAGACAGTAGGCGAATATAAATGGACTAAATGCCGTCTCTGATACCGACACAATACTATCCATTACTGACCCAGAACGACCCAGTTATGTCCCAATAATACTTTGATACTGTGAAATATCACCTAAACAGAAGTTATTAACTTTCTGTTTGTCGTGTTTTCTCGGAAAATATGCGATTTGATGCAGAATAATTGACAACTGCAATATAATACCCAATACTACCCAATACTGCTAAATAAAAGTAATACTATCAAATATGACCCAGTCCTAAAATACGACACAGAACTACATACTTACCTTTACATATACATTACTTACATATGTACTTTCACAACAAATATCTCTATTCATTACTACTATTTCACAGTCATTATTGGCTTCTTTGATAATTATAGAGGTATCATTCTTAATAGTCCAAAACAGAGACGTGGTCCAATGTCATTTCTGTCTGTAGAACAGATTTCTTTTTAACATGTTTATGGTTATCATTTTTTTTTATGGATTTTATTGACATCTTCATGAGATCTGTCTAAACGTCTAGGTATTTTTATAGTTATTGTATGCTTAAAAAGTTGTTTCCAACGACCCGCTTTCACCATCTCCATTGCAATATTTATCATAAGACAAATTAGTCTTCTGCAAAATTTTTAATATATCCGTCCGAAGCTCTTCATTATCGTAATAATCTGGGATTTGGCAAAACTTTAGACCCTTAGATAATGTATCAATATTTGTGTGGGGAAAAAAAGAGAACGCAAAACGATGTGTTTTTTACAATGAAATATTACAATAAATCTTCAGGTAAAGTCACTTTGAAGCACTTAGGCAATTCCAAAACATTTCAGGGAGAAGCATATTCCAAAACATTTCAGAGAGAAGATAGAAGCACCGAATTAGATTCTCCGAGTCCGTGAAAAAAACCCAGAGACATAAACACTACATCAGAGACGCATGTATACATGTAATTATACGTCCCTGTGTTATCATCAAATAGAACAACCCGATTTGAATTTCAACTTTCGGGTAATCAAGGCTTAAATTCTGTAACCTGGGACTATTCTAAAATTCGTCACCTTGAAACGTACATAAATGACCCCCGCCTGCAATAACAAGCCAATTACCGCCGAAGGTTGATTGATTGATTGATTAATTGATATGTTTTACGTCCGCTTCACTATCGAGTAGTTCGGTTATCCAGCAGACGAAGGAAAGACTGGAAAATAAGTAGAAGATATTAAGTATGGAGTAAAGAGTAGAAGAGGGAGATAGGTTAGAGAAGGAGCCATCTATCCTATATGTATTTACTGTATAAGTCTAATTTTGTAAGACGGCTCCTATGCCTAATATTTGCCTGAACCTATCACTCGTCGTATAGCAGCACCAAGCCTGGACCGGAAGTGAGGTACTGAGCCGCCGCCAGCTACACCATACAGTTCCTGCCTATTCTATGAATTTTGTATTATATTTGAAGTCCTTCTAATGTCAAATTAGAGAGAAACTAATTCTAACGGTCGAAAACAAATCTAATCATATCCTCTGTTTACATTTACATTTACATTTACGGCGATACTGCAAAGGGCCGTCGAACAGCATCAACTTGCAGGTAGACTTGTGTGGCGTGGCTTCAACATTAGTTCTTTAAAAACAGGTTAAAAAGTTAAAACTATTTACAGGATCCACTTTCACTCTGCAAGATGACTGTGGAGCGAGGTCTTGAATGCCTCCACAGTCAGCTGCTCGACCTCTGATGGTAGTCCATTCCATTCCATGATGGTGTTTGGAAAGAAGCTGTATTTGTAGGTGTCGGTGTTGCATCGTATGTTGATATAGCCGTGGTTATGTTGTCTCCTTCCACTTCTGGCGTTACTGGTATGATCAGTGCGTTGGTGTTGTGGATGCCTTTGTAGAGGTTGGTTAGTCGACTTTCCTTCCGTCTCTGCTGTAGGGGTGGCCAGTGTAGCTCGATCAACATCCCGGTTACATTACTGTAACGCGAGTAATCGCCGGTTGTGAATCAAGCTGCTCGCCGCTGGACTCTTTCTATTGACTTCTGTTGGTATTTCTTATGTGGATCCCAGACTGAAGCTCCATATTCAAGGTTTGGTCGGATTAGGGTCAGGTAGGCCTTCTCTCTCACTTCCTGTTTGCATTTTCCAAGGTGGCGCCTTAGGAAGGATAGTAATCCGTTGGCCTTTGTGGTCATCTGGTTGATATGTTGCTTCCAGTCCAGGTTGTTGGCTATTTCCACTCCCAGGTATGGGTTGTGCTCTACTACTTGGAGTGTACTTCCATTGATGTTATAGTCGGCTCCTGTTGTTATGTTGGTTCGGGATCTCTTCATTCTCATCGTGTAACACTTCTTGGCGTTGAATTTCATCAGCCACTTGTTCGACCAGCTGACCATTTTGGCTAAGTCCCCCTGTAGCTGGTGGGTGTCTGCGACGGAGTCAATGATCCTGAATAGGAGGCAATCATCTGCGAATAGTTTGACAGCAGAGGTGATTCCTGCGCCGATATCGTTGACGTATAGAAGGAACATCAGGGGACCCAGGACTGTCCCTTGGGGGACCCCTGACTCTACTGGGACTTTAGCTGACGATTCTCCATCAAGTACAACTCTCTGCGATCTCTGTGTCGGTGCTTCTCGCCTATTCTTTTTCGAAAAACTCAGAGGAATCTCTTTCGTGCGAGATCGGACAGTTCTCACACGGGACACCATTTATGGCTGACTGTACTTTACCAATGTCCTCTTTCCTAAAAACCTCATCTTGTCTTTCACTTAGTTCTGTTCATCTTCCGGCTTTTTATGATTTTTATTGTACAGTGCGATTTATTAATGTTATAATTGGGTTATAACATTGATGTGGGAACGGGAGGGTTGGGGATGGAAAGAAGTGATGGGTATCAAAGAGAGTCGAGTGCTAGTTGTATGGACCGGAGAGGGGCTGGAGATAGTTTGGTGGGGGGATGGGATGGCGGTGGGGGATACTTTGGGGTTGGGGTTTACATTTATGTGTATGTGTTCATGTATACATCTACATTATGTATATATTATGTTTTATTAGGTATAAGATCGCTGTGCTTTTTGTTTTATAAAATTGGTTAGAGTATTTTGATTTATTGTATATTATTAATATTACCCCTATTAGCTGTGTCAGATAAACAGATATTGATTATTAGTTCAAGATTCGATTATCTCGTTATTCCTACCTAAATAATAGGTCCATATAGCACTTTACCGGCGCTAACCTTGTAGGGTAGCGAAAGGACCTATTTTATCGGTCGTTTTATACAGTTTATAGTGGTTATTAAGTTCTATCTTAATTTCATCCATCGTTTAGGCTTAGTACAGTCTAAAAACGGCGTACCGCTCCAGCTTGTACATAGCCTCCGACGGTCTATATATATACAATGTATATTTACATACATTCATGTGGATGTTTTCATGTATGTATGCATATACATGTCTATATTAGGTTGGACTAGATATAAGATTGCTGTGGAGTAGAAGACAGTCCTTTTTATGAACGGAACTTCCCGCAGTCGGGTGTATTATATTTAGTGATTTTATATATATTTGTACCAGCTGTTTGTATTATGATTTGATGTTTATATTGAGTATCCTTGATCTTATCATAACTTTTGACCCTGCACCCATCCCCTTGTTTTTTAAAAAGGGACTTTCCCACCTGCAGGGTGTCTGGTATAAAGCGAATTTTCGCGTAAGACTCTTCTGAGCTGCTTCCCTTGTTTGTAGGACGGCAAAGGATTATTATTTTGCCGATTGATTTCTAATTTCTGTGATATAGCATTTTAAAGATATAAGAATCTGTTAACAATAAACTTAAATGGATAAGGCATAGAAAAAAGTTGTTTCCTTTCTGGGTGATTTTCATAAAAAAAAGCCTATTAAAAACCAAAAATCTGGATTTCGTGAGACTTAACGTTTATAGATAAAAAGGAAAATTTTCATAAGAGTTATTTCCCTTTGACCAATGGTCTCAGTACGTGCATGCCTCTAAATTCTGTTCATATAGTCGATTTTGCTCAAATATTTTATGTATTGATCTTTCTTAAGATCATTAATTGATGTAATTTGAATTTTATTTTCATTTAATTCTTTTCTTAATTCTTTCCTTGCTTCTTTGAATTTGTAACAGTGCCAAAAACATGTTCTATTGTTTCGTTTGCGTTACAAATTGGACAGGTTGGTGATATTTTTTATTCATAATACTTATGTTGTCGTTAAGTTTGGTTTAACCTAGTCTCAGTCTGGTTATTGCCGAAGGTACACACCACATCCTTAGTATCGGTAACTCCGCCTTCCCGTGGTGAACTCACACGTATGATTGCAATTGGGGTCGCGTGTCCGGGTTGACAATAAGAATGGGTAATTGTATTTGACTACAAGTAAATTACATGTATATGTTTATCTTGTCAGTGAAACTTGGAGACCTAAATCATCAGCACGTCTCTGAGGTAACATATGTCTCAGATCTGTATACGTCAAGAACGTATTACGAAATGTTCATCAGTCTATGATCGGAACAGAGAAATATCTGAGCACAGAATTAGATTATCTATAGGTCCTTATCTGAACAATCAGTAACGCAGACGTTATTCACATTGGTTTAATCTAATCGGACATTTTCTTTTAGCGGTTTGTAACAAAAGTGAATGTGCATCAATTTCGTCTACACTTTCTTTGAATAACGTCCCTGTACATGTGTTAGGTCTGTCTCATGATAGACAGAGCTTGGTTTAGTCACATAATTAGACCCCAGGAATTAAGTTTGGGTTTTGCCCAACATTTTCAACTCAGAAATAACTAATAAATTAGAATTTGCATGTAGATTGTTCATGTATACTACTTTCTGGCACCAATTTTTTTTATAGAACTTAATTATTTCTGAGATTGTGACAATTATAATTTCCCTGCCGAGCAGATTTTTTTTTTTCTGAAGATGTTATACTAAACTATTTCAAAGAGTACCGACCGTAGAAAGCAAGAATTTATCGGTTATTATTCCCATTGTCAAACAGTTCAAGTGAGGCTTAGAATAGGTTTCTGAGTTTGCAGTATTTCCAGGTTATATTTTATAACATGTAGTTTAGGCGAGCATTTTGGCAATTAAATATTTGATTTATTTTGTCATAAATACCATGTATGAATTATGATTTAACTGTTTGTCTTTTATCGTGAATTTGTAGGCATACAAATGTACAAGGCCGCAACACCTAATGAAATGGATATACATGCTAGGCTTTTATGATAATAATAACATTATTATTCACCTGATAAAGTGATGCTAAGGAGGGTGCTTTATTGTCTTTGTATTTTTTTTTAATTTTTTTTAATTGGTATAATCAATCACTCCTGGTGATCATGTGTACATGAAACCACAGGTGAAAATACAGTTTTATCTATCATGAAAAGGACTTTATACCTAATTCCAACAGATGGTATAGTCTTCTCCCAACTGACAGGGTGATCACCACACCCTGACATTTAGAACAATAAGATTATTTAGGTAGAGTCAGTCCGGTGAGCTTTGACCACTGATCTGACTGGAGACCCTACTAATGTATAGGCAATAGAGGATTAATCCCCCTTTGTTTAGAGTATAAGTAGTGGACTCCTTGTTTGGGCAACACCCATAGGCATATATAGATATTCAAACTGCTGGCAAGGGGAAGTCATAGAAAATCATAGTTCAAGGGATGGTTGACATTAGAAGGAAATCACATATGAAATAGAGGAAAATCTTCTAAAACCTTGGTCCAGATAATTTTTGAACATAGAAAAAAGGGTGTTGCCCGGGCAACTAAGGCAACACCCCTGGGTCCGCCACTGGAAGCTCACGCAAGATGTTCCCTACAAAAAGGTGACATTGACTTTTGAAAGTTTTAAACTACTTATTGCACATCTACATACTGTCTGTCCATATCACAGATCAAATTTCATAAAGATTAAACTGTTGGATTCCGAAATAAGGACCAAACCCCACCCACACCAGTTTAGTTTTAGTAACAGTGATGTTGACCTTGCCCTTAGCACTTTTTTACCCTTATTGCACATCTACATATCAGTGTATTGCCATGTCTAATTCGAAAAAGTTTAAACTTTTGGAATCCGAGAAAATTTCTTTTTAGTAACAATGACCTTGATCCTGACTTTTATTTCTGCACTCCTTTTGCACACGTACATTTCACAGTGTATCACCATGTCAAATTTCAGAAAGATCAGTATTACAGATTCCTAGATAATCTCCAGAAACGAAAGTGTGGATGGACAGACAGACTGACTGACACCCTGATTGCTATAAGGCACCCACATCTTTGATGCAGGGCCCTTATTAAAGATATTATTGACTGACGACAGAAGCTGCTGTATGGCATGAATTCAGAATGATCTTTTAGACAAATAAAAAAACATTTTCTAGATACAATTATGTTTATTGTACAAATTGTTTGGATAATACACACTATGTCATGTACTTGTTTTCACAAAAACATTTGTGTGTACATGATATTTCAGTCAAACATTTTACTACCATATCCTATAATATCTCTGAAACATATTTTCTATATTTATCCAAATATAAACTTTATATATTAGAATATTTCAATTGATGTATATATTTCCCAAAAAAAAGTACTACATCATGAAAGCAAAAAACATTCTTTTCACTTGATACAAATTATTATAACACTTAAATCATCAATAATTCTAAAGTACATACAAAAGTACCATCTGTTTCATTGTTCAGACAGATAAGGTTAATTTTGTCAAGGTAACAGTCATTTGGTATATACAGAATACAGACAATTATTAAATAAAGGGAAATAACAACATTTCTTACCTTCAAAATTAAGAAGATATATTACATTTTTAAAACAATACTCCTTATGAAATGAAACAAAATAAATTCCGGAACAATTGAAAATTTTGACCAAATCAAGCTTAATTATGTAATAATGCATTCAAAGCTTTTATCTGGCATGATTATACATGTGAGAAATCATTTATTAATAACCAGCCCCTGCAGAACTGAATAGAAAATATAACTGGACCAGGCCAGGATTGGAACTGAAGACTCTCAAACATTATATTGTCACTCGAACCAATTGAATATAAAAATACAACTGAGCCAGGTCAGGATTCGAACTGAAGACTCTCAAACATTATATTGTTACTCTAACCTAATGAATATAAAAATACAACTGAGCCAGGTCAGGATTCAAACCAAGGACTCCATCCACATCATGATATTGTCACTCGAACCTATTGAGTATAAAAATACAACTGAGCCAGGTCAGGATTCGAACCAAGGACTCCATCCACATCATTATATTGTCACTCTAACCTAATGAATATAAAAATACAACTGGACTAGGTCAGAATTCGAACCAAGGACTCCATTCACATCATTATACTGACACTCTTACCTATTGAGTATGAAAATACAACTGAGCCAGGTAAGGATTCGAACCAAGGACTCCATCCACATCATTATATTGTCACTCGAACCTATTGAGTATAAAAATACAACTGAGCCAGGTCAGGATTCGAACCAAGGACTCCATTCACATCATTATACTGTCACTCTTACCTATTGAGTATGAAAATATAACTGGACCACATCCGCATTCGAACCCAGGATACCTGGTCATTATACTTTCACTCTAATCTATTGAATATCAAAATACAACTAGACCAGGCCAGGATTTGAATCAAGGCCGGGCTCCTGATAAATGTACTGTCGCTCTTACTTATATATAGAGTATAAAAATATAATTGGACTAGGTCAGGATTCAAAACCATAAAAACAAATCATTATACTATCATTCTAACCTATTGAGCATGCAATACAACTGGACCAGGTCAGGATTCGAAACCAGGACTCCCTATCATTATACCGTCACTCTAACCTATTGAGTATAAAAATACCACTGGACCAGGTCAGAATTCGAACCAAGGACTCCTTATCATTATACCGTCACTCTAACCTATTGAATATAAAAACATAACTGAGCCAGGCCAGGATTTGAACCCAGGACTCCTTATCATTATACCGTCACTCTAACCTGGATCAGGTCAGGATTCGAACCAAGGACTCCTTACCATTATACCGTCACTCTAACCTATCGAGCACAAACATATATCTGGACCAGGTCAGGATTCGAACCAAGGCCTCCTTATCATTATACTGTCACTTTAACCTATTGAGTATAAAGATATAACTGAGCCAAGCCAAGATTCGAACCCATGACTCCCGATATATACCGTCACTCTAACCTATTGAGTTTACAAATACATAACTGGGCCAGTACAGGATTCGAACCGAGGACTCCTTGTCATTATACCGTCACTCTAACCTATTGAGCATACAAATATAACTGGACCAGGTCAGGATTCGAAACCAGGACTCCTTATCATTATACCGTCACTCTAACCTATTGAGTTTACAAATATCACTGGAACAGGTCAGGATTCGAACCAAGGACTCCTTATCATTATACTGTCACTCTAACTAAAATATTGAGCATAAAACAATATAACTGGACCAGGTCAGGATTCGAACCCAGGACTCCTTATCATTATACCGTCACTTTAACCTATTGAGAATAAAAATACCACTGGACCAGGTCAGGATTCAAACCAAGGACTCCTTATCATTATACCGTCACTCTAACCTATTGAGTATAAAAATACCACTGGACCAGGTCAGGATTCGAACTAAGGACTCCTTATCATTATACCGTCACTCTAACCTATTGAATATAAAAATATAACTGAGCCAGGCCAGGATTTGAACCCAGGACTCCCGATCATTATTAATGTCACTAACTTATTGAGTATAAAAAAACATCTAAACCAGGTCAGGATCCAAACCAAGGACTCATCATATTAATTGCACTCTAACCTATTGAATCTAAAAAAACAAGAAGACCAGGGCAAGATTCAAACCAAAGGCTTTCGTCTATTATACTATCATTCATTCACTGTAACTTTTTGAGTTTAAAATACAACTAGGCAAAGCCAGGATCCGAACCAAGTACTCCCGATCTATACCGTCACTCTAACCTATTGAGTTTACAAATACAACTGGGCCCGGCCAGTATTTAAGCCGAGGACTCCCTATCATTATACTTTCGCTCTAACTTACTGAGCTATCTATAGCTACTCAATGGTAAAAGACTGGCCCAGTTGTTCTACATTTACATATATGTCAACATCATCAACATTTGTTTCAGTTACAGATCCATGAAGCGTATTTAAGTTATATTTGTTAGAACACTGGATCACAGTCATCGCGTAGAAAGTAATTTTGACCATTTCAAGCAAGTGAATTTGTTGACAAATATTTGTTATGATTTTTATTGAACAGTTTCCATTTGCTAGTTTTTCGTTGTATGCAGGTTTATCACAGTCCTCGCTAATTTCAACAGATAAACATGAAATAAGTATGAAATCCTGCCACTAGTTTTCACTTGAAATACTCATACGCTACAGAATAAAAAAAAAACAATAATAAAAAAAGCAACTGTGAATGAATTTGCTTTTAAAATCATACTGGAATTTGTCTATTTTATTACGTTTCAATTGTGCAAGAATGTTAAAAAGAAAAAGAAATTATTGAGCTTACCTAAAATTTCACTCATTCCTTATTCTTGTATTTTTGTATTGGTAGCTGCAGAGTTTGACTATTGTTTCTCATCTCATAAAACCTCAACAACTTGAACAAGAGGCCCGCTTAAAGGCAGGAAAGCTGTCAAATAAATCTATCATGTCTGATTGGCACCAAAGGAGTTAACAGTGATTCCAAAATGGGATCTGATATATAGGTTACCTTAAAATGACTATGCTAACAAGTCTGTTAAGATGAAATGTGAAATTAACTGTACACTGTTTACTCCAGACATCATGTTTAATCATAATTAATTAGCGATAGATAATCATTATATCATTAAGATTTATCAACAATTTATCACAAAGTTTACTACTACTGAGGATTCATTTGGGAAGAAATATTTCCACAGCATTTTACAAAATGCTTCAGCACATTTAAAATTACATATAACATGACAATGTTGGTAATATTCAAAACAGGATAAAACATCATATTCTTATTTCAAACCTGATACAATCCACTCCATTCAGGTCTTAATATTTTCCAAGGAAAAACTCAAAATCTCGCACCTGAAAGAGGACACCCCCTGGCCGTATTTTTTCCGGAGCTTAAAGATCGGTAAACTTGGACTGAAAAAACTCATCATATTTTATAATATTTACCGATAAAATGTGCTCGTTAAAACATTCATCATGACATGAGCTTTGAACAGAATTGTTTTAAAAAGTTTGTGTTGATTATAATTGCACGTTTCATTGAGAAATCAAAATAAACCTAGCTAAGTCATGTAGACAATGGCGGCCGTCATTATCTACAGCTGTAGTTAGTGCTGCGTACGACTGACATAAATATAAACAAACCTCCCTGTTACCTACCATACAACTCCAATGTAACACCGTTCTCCCGTCATTATCTACAGCTGTAGTTAGTGCTGGGTAAGACTGACATAAATATATACAAAGCTCCCTGTTACCCAGCATACAACTCCAGCTACTGCAGTAGTTTACGTAACACTTTCACACTCCCTCCCTCCACCACACTAAACACTGTCTCCTTGTCAGGTTCAACTCCCGCACACAGAAGATATAAAACACATTCTTCTGCACCAGAAGAACATGCTTTATTCAACACATCAACTTTTGTCTCATCATTCAAGTATACAACAAGTTTCCTAAGTTAACACGCTTGTCTGTTTCTATCATTCTGATGTCTGTCAATCAATGACCACACGTTTGTGTCCTTGTTAGGTTTTACACCTTCTGACAGAAGATATAAAACATTCATCTGCACCACGAGAACATGCTTTATTCAACACATCAAGTTTTGTTACATCATTCAAGTGTGCAACAAATTTCCTAAATAAACACTTGTCTGTCACCATCATTCTAATGTCTACTACTAATCAATGACATTACTGTGTTCTTGTCAGGTTGAACACCTTCTGATAGAAGATATAAAACACATTCTTCTGCACCAGAAGAACACGCTTTATTCAAAACATCAAGTTTTGTCTCATCATTCAAGTATACAACAAATTTCCTAAGTAAACACACTTGTCTGTAACCATCATTCCAATGTCTACTAACCAATATCAATGCTGTCTCCTTGTCAGGTTTTACACCTTCAGACAGAAGATATAAAACAAATTCTTCTGCACCAGAAGAACATGCTTTATTCAACACAGCAAATTTATCAACTTTTCTGTCATTCAAAAACCAGACAAATCTTTTAACAAATACAGGATCATTCCATACATCTAGAGAGCCAATACTAGTACCATATGGATACGTCGCACATTCAAACTCTCGGAGTAGACGCTCACACATTTCTGTATAATGATCAGATGATATGACAATCCTGTTTGTAGCTGTGTCTGAGGTTGTTAGATAACTGAGGAATTTGCTGGGACAATTCTGTATGTAGCCAATTGGTGTGACTTTTCCATACAAAAGTGCCACAGCAACATAAATAGAATCATGATTAAATCTGTACACATCCTCACCAGACCACCAATGTTTCTCCTTCACTACTAAAACTCCTAACAATTTCTCTAAATTTTCTTTTACAAATCCTACTTTCTGCTTATAATTCGATTTGGTACTGCCTTTTTCACCATCAATTAAATTGATATCAAAAGCTTCTTCCAGCAATTTTTGGTTGACATTTTGACTGTTTTGATCAAGATCTTTTACACTTATCATACCATTATTGAGGAAGAGAAACAAAAGTGCAGAACAATCTTGTAATCTTGTCATTAATTCATTCAAGAAATGAAAAGGATTAGCAAAAAATCCAACTCGTTCTTTCTGCAATTCTTCAGAATTGTAGAAAAGCTGGCAACATTGTGGGAATCCAATGTTTGGTGCGCAAGTTAAAATTTGTATTTTTTCTTTGTCTGTTCATGAAAAGTTTTCTGGCTTATACAGCTCTAATAGTATTTTTTTCTCTTCTTCAACTTTGTATGTATCAGAGCTAAGATCAATCAAGTTGTCTCTGGTAAAAATTCTTCCCATATAACGTTTTTCTAAAGAATTGAATACTTCATTGCGAACAGTAATGAGAAGAAAATTTGTCACTGTTTGCTCATCAAGAAAAAGCGTTTCTACATCTGAGACTCTTTTGTTCCACTCTTGTACATCTTTTTTAAACACATCTATCTCACCAAAAATATCATCAATAAAAGTGATCAGTTTTAAGTTTGGAGCCAATAAATCTAATTTCTTAATCTTGTGAAGCTGGAGGGGTTGTCCGACTCCTTTCTCCTGACTCAGCCAATGAAGGAGTTGAACGGCGATTGCCGTTTTACCGTCTCCCGTGTTTCCCATGATGACGACAACCCTGTTCTTTTGGAGCTTGACTTTAGCATCACAGAAACCTTTGGTGTGGTAAAACTTTTTCTCTTTTTCTTTTCTGATCTTGGCTTTGGTTGTTTCTGTATAAAAAGAAATAGATAAAAAGGGTGAGAAGTGATCAATGTGTTAAATGGATAGTTAAGAATGATACTTATATGGCTATAATCTATAAGTCAAATATTAATTACAGAATGCTGTAGGGAATCATTTGTAAAGGAAGAGTTTTGAAAGTTTCAAGTAAACAAGAAATTTTGTCATGAAATCATGTAACATTTTTTACCATATAAGTGGTGGCTGGTTAACTTGAGTGAACTATTTGAGAAAAAATTCCAAGGTTTTAACAGTGACATTCAAAATTGCAAATCAAAAGTGTTAATTAATTTAAATGATAACCAATCAACTTAAGTGAAAAGGCCTGATCCTTACATAACATGATGTCAGAAATGTTTGTGTCCAATAACGTAAAATCACAGTGAATCACAACATCAGTCAAATAGTATCAATCGATGAAAATGCGGACAACATAATGTTTATGCTATGTTCCATGTTATCCAACCCTTTGCATGAACATCCTATCACAGATGTAATTATAATTATGCCTCTGCTAGGAATTGAACCTGTGACCTCTGGTTTACTGATCTTGTGCCCTACTTATAATCTATTTAGAGAATTTCTTTTAACCCAATCAGTAGAGGGTCAGACTAGTAAGCCAGTGATCCAGTGTTTGTTTCCTAGTGAAATCATTACACTGAAATATATCCTCTGTTACAATTCAATGCCTCATGAATGAAGAAACGTATAAGCGTTACAGAACAAATGGCCCAGTCGCGTTGAATCGCTCACCTGGCTATTTCGGGAATCAAGTTGAAATCTGCTCAGTAGGTTAGGTCCAGAGCCCAAAGAATGTCCGCCCCTTTATTTGTATTACTTTTGACCACCATGGGCTATGGACGCTACCACAACAATTTGATTAAAACCTGACCAGTAGATTGTGGTTTTAACAAAATCCACAAAGTTGGCCCCTTTTGATTCCATCCATCAATCCCCAAGATTGTTAGCTCCTTTTTATGCTTAGTTTTTGATTCCCATTGTCTAAGGCTACAACTTGGTTGAAATCTGTTTTATATTTTAGGAGGATATGTCATTTTACACAAATTCAACCATTTGACCCCTTTTGACCCATCCCTCAGCCCCCAAATGTGATCAGCACCTTCATTTATAGATATTTTTATCCCTTGGCCTCAGGATGCTAAAATTTGGTTGAATTATGCCCTATAATTTGGAAGGAGTTGTCATTTAAATCAAAAGGTGATGGGACGACAGAGAAGACGACAGATGAAGCACCAACACATAAGCTCACCCTGGTACTTTGTTCCAGCTGAGCGTATCAATTAAATATTTTATTCTGTTCTTCTACATTATCAATGGTGTAGGATCTGATGACATGGCATCAGTAATCATGATCTGGTGACCTTTTAATACAGAAGTCATTATTAATTATACATTAAATACACGTGTTTGAAATATTGAGACTATTTGGAGGACATTTCAATGATTGGCTGCAATAAATTTCACCAGAATGTCACCAGTTATGAACTGACTGCTAGATCCTACACTGTAGAGAATAGAAACAGAGAAAGAATAAACTTTATCAGATTGTGGATAAATCTGGCTATCAAGAGTTACTCTTTTGGTGAACTAAGATTCTCATTCAAACATAAGTATGACTTCTTTCATATATCTTTAGATGATGCATGTTGTTCTGGTCCAAGTTTTGAGGTAATCTGCTACAATTCTTCTATAACCATGTCAAATCCAGTAGATAAGACTCACCTATCATGAGTTCTAAGTCAGGATGGATTTCTGTGAAGAAATTTATATTAAATAGGTAAGGCATAGCTTACTGAATTTAAACAGACTATTTATTACAGACAATTTTCTTACTAATTATTAATCTCATGTCATAATCTGAACTTGACAAATCTATATCCAAACCATGAATCATAATACATGTAGTGCACTAGTAGATATCATTACATGTATAGAGAACTAGTACAGGTACTTGTCTTCTGACTCACAGACACCTTATATCAATGTTATGTCAAAATAACCATGTTGTTTCTTTTACTTAAATGATTCACCAAATCACCTGGTCATCTGTTTTCATTGACTGGAATTTAATTGAAAGGGGAATAATCTCTAAATTTTACTGATCAAGCAACCTTGCAGCTGTCAAACTTACTTTTGGTATGGCTTGTGTTTGCTGTTGTGACATTCTTAGCAGGAACCAGCTCACCTGGAAAAATATGATAAACATGTATATTCACTAGTCAAGTCAACTTAATTCAAATTTCTTAAAGTTCGACAAATTATTTTCCATGATCATTCTGGAACATTTGATTATTCAGAAGACTTGGCATCTATTCAAAAGAACTATATAGAAAGATTTTAACTTATTTGCCTCTTTTACCGTAACAGTGGGTCAAAGTCATTCATGATCAATTCAACAAACCTTATTTCCTTTCCCCTATGCATGCTACTGGCCAAATATATCACTCTTGACCTTTCGGTTCCTTAGATCAAGTCACTTGAAATGTTTGACATATTTGACCCCTGTGACCTTTGAGCCGATGACCTCAGATTTGTCACAATGTAGCCTGCATAATTGGCTACAATACTCTGATGTATATGTATATACAAAATATCTACCATTTCTGAGATAACTAGCCATTTCAGTATCGTAATTCAATTGTGAACTTTGACCTCAAGACTTCGGAAAGTTGGCAGTAAAGTAGCTTTCATTAATCTCTACAATATTCTAATGTATTTGTGTATACAAAATACTGTTTCCGAGCTAATTTGCCATTTCAGTAACCTAATGTAATCTACAGAAGTCAAGGGCAATAACTCTGATAAATATTGAAGGAACATAATGGCTTTCATGGGGCCACAAGTTCATTAGAGGTATAACATGTATGCAAAGTTGCACCAAATAGGCATACATAAACCTGAAGTTGGAGTTGTGGGGGGTATCAAAATCTATATATAAGTCATGTACATCTACCACAATGACTTGTTGCAACGGTTTAAGGAAATTTTGTCTATCATTCAAAGCAGTTTCTGATTAAAATATCTTAATTATACCTTTGAAGTTATGTATATCCCTTGCTTTGTCTTTCAGTATGTTGTAAATATCTGTGATGTTTGTTGCTAAATCTTCCTGCCTGGTGGAAACATCACTGATTTTTTTTGCCATGTCTTCCTGTCTGTCAAAAATTAAACTGATGAGTTTTGCCATGTCTTCCTGTCTGTCGCGAATAAAACTGATGGATGTTGCCTGCCTGATGGAAATACCACTGATGTTTGCTGACATGACTTCCTGTCTAGCTGTAAGATAAATGTAACACAGAAATGAGACAATATGACACAATATATCAGAAATGAGACAACATATGTCACAAGATATCAGAAATGAGACAATATATGTCACAAGATATCAGAAATGAGAAATGTTTGTCAGAAGATATCAGAAATGAGACAATATGTGTCACAAGATATCAGAAATGAGAAATGTTTGTCAGAAGATAAATTTCAATCAGCTACAGTAAAACCAACTTACTTACAAGTGGCTAATTATATAATGGGATTTTCAGTCACCTTAATTTGGTGTGATAGTCTGAGACCAGTCAAATCTTTTGATAGACTACAGTTCTAGAAACAACTAGCCTGGTTAACTAGTCACAATGTGATATTACTTCATCAGTTGAATAATATCGGGTTGGTGAAATTATCACATGGACCGCTAAAATTGTCCAATTGACTAGTGGTTTTTAAAATCAGTTTCTAGCCCTGTATTAACTTCACACTTGTAACCTTAAAAGTCGACAACGGTCAAATATATTTATATGGACTTATACTAATAAGGCTAAGGCTCAATATCATTAAATATAACCATGATCATTAAAAAAGAACCTGTTTAAATATTGAATGTCTAACAAGGTTCCATTCACTAAAACAAACTTTGTAGTTTTTCATACCAGCATGCTACTGTCCAAATATCATCTCCCTGAGTCTTTTGTTTAATCAGATGAGGTATTTTAAAGGTTTATTCATATTTGACCATTTGACCCCCAGAAATCTTGATAGTGTGTCAAGGTCATTCAGTTATAAAACTTGTTACCCCTTCTTCCAAGTATGTTACTGGTCACCTTGTAACTGTTAGTAATAAAGAAATTGTTTAAAACACATTTGACCCCTTTGACCTTGTAAGTCTATCTAGGTCATTTGTTCAAATGAACTTGGTAACCCTTCATGAAGTTCATCCCGGCACACTACTGGCTGTCACATATTTTCATTTGAGGTTACTTTAAATTCCATGCAGTAAGTATGAGGTAAAGGTAGGTTATTTTCATTTCGCGGGTAAAAAAAAGCGCGCCAACTTTATATTTACCTGGGCACGCGCAGAGTTGTTTTGACAGGTGTAATGGCGTGACCCATTGTTTTCATTTCTGCTTCTGTTATTGTGAAGTATTCGGGAGTTAGCGTGAAATACAGCTCACGTTAAGTTATATTTTAATCATCGATAGATCTGTGTGTATCTCGTGAGTTAGATTGTTGATTCTGTGTATATTTGACCGTGTAATAAACTGTATTTCTTAAATTAAGTAAACAGGTGCGAAATTGTACGGAGCGTAGTGAGAGCGAATGGGTTTGTGTGGTAGTTGTTTAGATATTGAATTAGGATCATTGGTGCTTATTTATATATAATAACAAAGTAACAATAACATTATACAAATGTAATTATATATCAATGTTATTGTGGTCATTAATATATACGATTGAGTGTAGATGAGTGAGCGACGTGGTGTGTTTACACATGTTGCAGAATGTTGTATAAGGAATATAATGTCTAAAGCGTATATTATAGATATGTAATATGATAGCGATCGTTTATAATTTTTTTTATAAAAATATAGAATAATTTCAAACATTATTTGACAGACATTTGTATTATCATGATATTACTATGATTACAATTTGATTATATAATTGCGACCTGACCACCGGCACCGATTTATTTATAACTTAATTGATATATTACCTATACATGTGCCAAAACAAAAATATCTGACCAGGTGGTCGATCGAACTATTAATCGGTAATTGCAGTTTCAATCCACTCTCCGCATTCTGATCAGTACACCTGAACTTTCGTCATTACTCGAGAAACATCTACTGCTTTGCCGCCTACATACTTGTCTCTGCTTTGCAATTGAACTTATTAATTGATTATCAATATATGTAAGTAAATATAAGAAAGATGTATATTCCATTATTCATCTCCAGATTTGTAGGTATATTATTCTATTATGGCCCTTTCCCAAGGGAACTGTTCTCTTATAGTGTTGTCTGGGGAGGTATAGTGCCCGAGCCGTTAGGCAAGGGCACTATACCTCTCCAGACAACACTAAAAGAGAACTGTTCCCGAGGGAAAGGGTCATAATAGATTTAGTACATCACATGACTGTCATTTGACAATAAAAAGTAACATATTTAATAATTAACAACAAATGACAATATACGATAATTTTTTGAGTAGATCTCTTCTTGTTTGTTGCATATTCAATTCACTGGATTAAGATCACCGCTAGGTCACATACAATGTACGGTCCCCCTTTCCAGTAGGAAGGCTTTAAGGATTGCGACGTCAAACGGTGTCGCCTACTTCGTCTTTATGCATTGCTGAGCCTCTGTAAAGCAATCGGCATTCCTGGTCCCGAAATTCGAAGCCATTTTGGCAGACGACAACAATGAAGTGAAAGTAGAATATGTACAGCGCCCTCTGGAGAAGGGGCGCAACTCTTAGTGTCACGCTACTTTTCCCGCAGTCTTAGCGGTCCAATAAAAAGGTATACTAGTGCCCGTCTCCAAGTATAGTTCCCGTTGTCAAGGGCGGATGCTAACTATACCAAATAGAACAAGGGTAGTTATCCAATAGCTATCCTAGAAATTATCATGTGATGTACTAAATCTCAAAAATGCCGTCGTTGTTCCGTATCAATGACTTGACCATGTTTGCCGTGATTTTTGCCGATGTTGACTTGGATAGTGCGAACTACTTTTTACTCGGCTTAATTTCGTGTAACTCGAACAGGATTGACAATATTTATTTAATTTTGTTTGAACTTACCAAATGTTTACCGTAACAATTAAATCTCGCCTATATCTTTGTATGGTTCATTTTCCTTTTTGGATATATACCTATATAGATATTTTCCGTTGTGTCGCAGCATATATTTCTATGGAACGGAATGAAAGAAATAAAACTGAATTAGTTCCTTACTGTATGTTACATGCTGGTAATTCATTTAAAAACTGACAGCATCGTAAAATGTGTATAAAAAATACACATGTACGTAGCACTATCTTGTGTTTCGGAGAATAGCAGGAAATATTTGTCCTGTATACACGGAGTATACGAGGGCAGTTGCCTGTCTCGTGCAGAGGTTTTGACCAATCAGATTGAGGCACATGCTAAGGGTAGTTTACGGATACGTGCACGTGTAAGTTCATTCTAGCTTCGCACCTCGCACGGCGTAGTACATTTTGAAATAAGATTATAGCAGAACGGAATGAAAGAAATAAAACTGAATTAGTTCCTTACTGTATGTTACATGCTGGTAATTCATTTAAAAACTGACAGCATTGTAAAATGTGTATAAAAAATACACATGTACGTAGCACTATCTTGTGTTTCGGAGAATAGCGGGAAATATTTGTCCTGTATACACGGAGTATACGAGGGCAGTTGCCTGTCTCGTGCAGAGGTTTTGACCAATCAGATTGAGGCACATGCTAAGGGTAGTTTACGGATACGTGCACGTGTAAGTTCATTCTAGCTTCGCACCTCGCACGGCGTAGTACATTTTGAAATAAGATTATAGCAGAACGGAATGAAAGAAATAAAACTGAATTAGTTCCTTACTGTATGTTACATGCTGGTAATTCGTTTAAAAACTGACAGCATTGTAAAATGTGTATAGAAAATACACATGTACGTAGCACTATCTTGTGTTTCGGAGAATAGCGGGAAATATTTGTCCTGTATACACGGAGTATACGAGGGCAGTTGCCTGTCTCGTGCAGAGGTTTTGACCAATCAGATTGAGGCACATGCTAAGGGTAGTTTACGGGTACGTGCACGTGTAAGTTCATTCTAGCTTCGCACCTTCGCACGGCGTTGTACATTTTGAAATAAGATTATAGCAGAATGTTATGTTTATGTAACAGATGTATGTGTGGGCATCGTCATATTTAAGAAATCCCAGCATCAATTTTGTAAAAAAAACACTTAAGCATTGTCGGGCTGGTACACCTCCATATCCTGTCGTGCCTAATAAGGTTTTCAGGTTGGGTGGCGCGCTTGGTTTTACATATGTAGGGCGATGAACCATGTGAGGGTATATGTGGGAGGATTGTTTGTGTGTACGGTAAATGAAGTCAGAGTAGTTATTTTGTTAATGTGTATTTATTATATTCATATATTATATTTATGAATAAATGCCGACTCCGTCCGTGCTATCGGTCGAGCAGCTATTTGCTATTTATGTGTTGTGTTGTGTTTGCCTAGGTACGTATAAGGAGTATATAGAGGACTAGTGGAGTATCACTACTGACACCTGTTAAGGATTTACTCTTCTGAGGTTTAAATCATGTTCTGGTACAACAGGATTCTATTAATTCAACAACATATGACCACTTATAAAAGCAAGCATGCACAGAAAAACGTATCAAAATAACTTGAAACCTATTGTTAGCAAGAATTTCAAAAGAAAAAATTAAAATGACAAAGAGCTATGGCGGGTTGCTATGCCTATTTCCCCAAACGCTATGATCCGCTATAGTGCGCGGTTCCAACCGTGCACTGTTGTGACGCGTCCTCAGGTATTTCTATAAAGGTAGCTCAATCGGAATCCCGTGTCTAAGAATAGATTATTATAAACAGACGAATTCAAGGCAATGGCTACTAATACATGCGTTTCACGATAAAGACTCAACAAAATGCGTTTTTCGCCTTGTGCTGTATAAAACACAAGATCGTACAATCATTACCAACAGTTTGAAAGGATTTAGTTTTCATTACTACTGCCTACGTCATGCCGTTACATGTTTTCTTAAAAACACACATCTTGCTTTTGTTCTTCCTTTACCTTGGAATGATAAAAATACATATAGTTTTGGAATAGCATGTCTTACACGTGTATTGCGCTCCTAAGTTTGTGCTGCAGTCTTCCTGCATTTAAAACAAATGAGACTTGCCTCGACGATGCATTTTCCAGCATGTTCGGTATTATCTATGCGATAATAACACTTCATTGTTTTGCTTTGCCTTTTTTTATTTTAACTCTGACACAACAATCCCATATATTTTGTATTTCGGCAGCGTTTGTTTGCGTTAAGATAATAAATAAAAATACTAGTGCCAATTGGAGGGTAAAACAATTCATAAATATTTAAAACGATGTCTCAACTAAAAAGCGTAGCTGTAATGTACATTCAATATAGAAGATAAATCAATTGGTATGTTATTACACTATCAATAAAATGTTCTATTGATTTGAAAAATATTTATCACTTAATAAGGAAAATGATCACATGCATAAATATTTTAAAAAAAAGATATAGTGTATCCGAATGTGGATTCGAACCTTCACTGTTCACATTTTCTGGTTACAAGCTAACTGCGTTACACATTAGGCTGCATCGGATATAGACAAAAATGGAAATACAAACTGCTTTAACCCAATAACATCTGTCGCAGTTTTAAAAACTTGATCAACCCAGTTTTTCATTATTTTGAGCACTTTCCCAAAAGAGGACCGCTTTTCCGTCATACGATTTGTTTTTGCATATTACATCATGGAATCAAAAAGTTTATTCAAAAGTTGGTCCTCGGATGGGAAAGTATTGAAAGTATCTTTTTAAGTCGGGGAAACCCCTTCACTTTCATAGATATAGTGAATATGGCTATATTTGCAGTATTATATTAACAATACCGAATATCTCAACAGTTCAAAAATTCATATTCAATTGGTTTTATATCTATTCCATGCATTTTTGCTACTAAAGATTATTTACTCATCAATATTTTTTTCCGTTTTCAAAAATGCCACTTTCTTAAGCTCCAGGCAATGTCAAAATTTCACCCTTTTTAACACTTGATTAAACACTGCAATTGTAATCGCGTTGCCATTTGTAATTGCAGAAAGCAGAGACGTATATATTACATACAATACGTCTCTGCAGAAAGTTATTATTTTTCTGTACATCTTTATAACGTTCAACATAATAGCAACTATCAAAAAGTGTGTAAGTTTTATAAGAATTGGTCGAGAAATTAATTCTGTAAAGCAATGACAGCTAAAGTCATATCTAGCTGCGATAACGTAGCTGCGATAACGTTCATGTAGTACAGTAGCCTTCTGACGACGAGAATTGTTTTTACACGATGGGATAAAGTTAACATGTACTATATAGGCACAATTGTTATATTGTAAAAACATGTGGTATTTTACTGGATTGTTTGTTATGAAGCATGATATTTTGATACATTGATCAATAATAGTCACTGACTGTAGTGTGACAGTAGGCCTAGTTTGAATGTTGTAAATATCTTGAGTTGTCAAGCACTTTTTTTAAACAACGTCCATTCAAACGATATTCAATCTTATTCAAGTGTTTCCCAATGTTCAATACGATTTTCATTCAAATGTAAATACTTTACTATCTTGATTAACCGTTCGTCCAGAACCGTCCGGAGAGAGCGAGAAAGGTAATGTTTTTGCAGAGAGCGTGGTCGCTGCTAGTGTGTGTGAATGTTGCCATTTTGTGAACTCTCTTGACCGCTTGAACTATGTCAGTCGGCCGGGTCATTTGAGTGTTTATTCTATAAGAATCGTTGGAAATATCATTATGGGGTCCTCCTTAAAAGCGTCTTCAACCGACAACAAGCGTTTTCAATCGTGGTTTACATACGCCCCTCAGCAACTATTTTGTCTTGTGATCAGGTATTAATTGTTGCGTCATTTGTTTGTGAGAGTAACGTCATCAATTTTTGAGAAAACGACGTAATTTTCTCACAAAAACCAATGACGTAACAATCAATACCTGATCACAAGAGAAGATAACTCTGCAATACGCTAAGACGGAATAAGTTGCATTTTGGTTTCACAATGCTGATATGCAAGGACGCATATGATTGGTTGTCAAGTTTAACGCGTTAGTATTTAACGCGATAAAATATTGTTTGACGCAATAAACATGTAGTTAACGCTAGCGCGTTAAATGCTAACGCGTTAGGGCTTAACGCGATATAAGTGTATATCTAACGTGATAGCATTTAACGCGTTAACACTATTTTTAACGCGTTAAATTGTTGTTTAACGCGCTAAATCCTTGTTTAACGCGTTAAATGATGTTTTAACGCGTTAAATGCTAACGCGTTAGTTTATCTCGTTTTTGACATGAACGGCCTTTCATACTTAATAAACGGTTACCGTAAAGGTGTGCGTAAACTTTTCCTATGTTTTTTTCTAGTTCTTAAGTTCCTTAGATATAGTGATATAGTCAGTCATTAGGTACTGGTTTGGAAATACCACATAATTTCCCGGGGGTTTGTTATAAGCAATTAGTGACAGTTTAAAGTAGTCGTGCTCTCTATATAAAGGGTTGCGCCAGGGGCGAAGACCGTTACATATGTCTTGACAAACTACTAGAACAGAAGAACACCGGAAATCAAAGGGCCTGATATGTTTTCATTTCTTTCCATTTTGTTTGGAAAACTACGCATGATGACAAATCCGTTATGTTCCTAGAGAAATACATGACGCTTTTAAATTTTAAGATGACAATATAAGTGATAGTAAGAAAGCAGCTACAACTACGTAGTCCAGGACGGTTTTATAAAACTGGTGGATATGTGTCTGTTGTTATGCATCTCGATAACAAAGGGATTGTGGCTATTTTTAGGTTCTCTATCATAGTGATCGTTTGAAAACACCCATAGCCTACCTTGATCGTCTAGGTTACCCTGCAGTTTGTTGATTTTCTCAGCATGTCTTTGTACTATTGAACACACGCGCGGATGTATGCAACTGATTGCGGTTACAAACTTTTGGTAATTTCCATAATCAATTGTTTCGTAATTCATTAGACGTTCGAAGAGTGTTTCGATGTTTTTAATTTGAAACATATCAAACGGTGTCAGCGGATTATCCTTAAATAGAAATTTCACTTTCTCCAATTGGTCTCCAAATATTTCGGTACTTATGTTGCACACCATTTTGTTATGGAGATCTTTTAGCTCTGCATTCACATTTGATTCCATGGCAAACTGTTTCTTTACAATAGTATTCTGAAACAAAACATACAATATGATAAATATTATTTAATTTGACACCGTTGAAAAACAAGTGTAACGTAATAATAAAAATAAAGTTGATATATGTTTTTTATGTCACAAAATGACATGTTTTCCCCAAACTAAATCGATCAATCAGAAAGTCTGATTTGAAGTGAAAAACATAACAAACAACGTACATTGTCAAATATGATAATTAATAGCCTAGAAGTTTTTAGCTCACCTGCCCAAAGGGCAAGTGAGCTTATGCCGTACCGCGGCGTCCGTCGTCCGGCGTCAACGTTTCCCTTTAAAAGCCTTTATCTCCTGAACGACTGATTGGATTTTAACTAAATTTGATATGAAGCATCCCTGGGACCAGGGGCTCAATTAATTTATAAAATAAGGGTGTGGCCCCCTAGGGGGTTTAGTTAGGGGCCAAAAAGTGGAAAATTTAGAAAAAAAATAAAAAAAAACTTCTTCTTCATTTCCAAAAATGCTAAAACCAAATACTACTCATAGTTGTAAAGGCCTTTGGGTGATTTATAAAAATTGTGATTTTCATGTCTCCTAGCATATGTTTATGTGTGTTGTGACCCATATCAGTATGGCATATGCGTGTTTCAGACATTTAAATCACATTTATTGATATATTAACAATAATACAGATAACTGTGATTGTAATATAGCACTGTCTTCAAGTTTTTTTTTATCACATATGGAATAGCGAAGCGATCTCCTGTGTCCTTTACATCAGATAAATCAGGCATGTGATGAATGAGTTGTGAGATAGATACCGTCTTGCGGAAATGTACAGTCAATTACCTCGCCTTTGTTCATGTATAGTATTAACGTATTGATGTTAATTCTATTTGATTGTTTATCATCAGTGTTTAGTGTTAGAATATGTGTAGAGTATGTGATGTATATGTGTCTAGCTGATAGAAATGTAAGTGAATGTGTATGGATTGTACCTGAGATCTGCAGTTTAACTACCCATTTTTTAATTGCATTTCATTTTTTAATAAACTTATTTTTTCAACTGAAATCTACTCAGCTTCTGAGAGAACCAATAATAGTAGATATTTTTTATGATAGTGTCAAATAACAATAAAATAGCATCTGCAAACTGTAGAGGCTTAGGGCAGAAGGAGAAAAGAAATTATATATTTAATTAGTTAAAAAAGTACTATAAAGATTATAATATTATATGTCTTCAAGACACATTTTACAAAAGAACAGTAAAGGGAAATAGCATTATAATGGGGATATAAATGCTTTTTTAGCTCTTACAGAAACAATTCAAGGGGAGTTTGCATATTTTTTAATAATAATTTTGAATTTGAGATTCACAGTAAATGGAAAGACACAGAAGGAAATGTAATAGCCCTTGATATAAGCATTGAAAAAGATAGATTTCATTAATAAATTTGTATGGTCCCAATAAAGATGATCCAGATTTTTATGAAAAAATATATAGGCAGATTAATAATTTTAGCAAGCCTTAAGCTTGTTGCATAATTTGTGGTGACTTCAATTTGGTTTTAGATCAGGAAAAAGACACAAACAATTATGTAAATATAAACAACCCAAATGCCCGTACATGACTTTTTAAACTGATTGAGGAAACAAATTTAATTGACCCATTTAGACTTTTTCATACTACCTATAAAAGAATACATGGCGGAAGAAAAACCCTATAAAACAAGCTAGATTGGACTTCTTCCTCACCTCAGAAAATATTTTAAACTATATATTGAGAAGGTTAATATTTTTGTTGGTTACAGATCAGACCATTCTATAATATCACTAGAAATTAAATTAAATAACTTTGTGAAAGGGAGGGGCCTATGGAAATTTAATAACAGTCTTTTATATGATCAAGAATATGTGCAAGATATCAAAGCTACCATATATAAGATCAAACAGCAATATTCATCACCAATTTACGATAAAGATATCTGTAATATAACTGATGAAGAACTAATATTATGTATAGATGAACAACTTCTTTTAGAAACGAAATCAGGGGAACAACTATATCGTATTCATCATTTATAAAAAAAGGACGGGACAAAAGGGAAAAAAGTACTAATATCTGATCTAGGAAAACTAGAAGAAAATAATACATGGGCTACTAATTTAGATGAATACGAACAGAAAACAAACGAGCTAGAGAATATTAGAAAAATAAAAATGAAAGGGCATATGATAAGATCAAAAGTAACTTGGCAGGAAGAAGGGGAAAAAAACTTCAAAATATTTTTGCAACTTAAAAACACACAATTATGTTAATAAAACTATTGTTAAAGTTGAAAAAGAAAATGGAAAAATCATAACTAGTCAAGATGAAATTCTTAGGGAAATACAAAACTTTTACAAACAATTATATGATGACCATTCGGATAATATTGAAGATGTTAATTTAGACAGCCTTTTAGATGGTTTAGAATATGTAAAACTAACAGACAATTAACGTGTAAATTTAGAAGGCGAATTATCAGAAACAGAATTATTCTTTGCATTAAAAAATATGAAAAACTGTAAATCACCCGGTTCTGATTGTTTTACTGGTGATTTTTTATTTCTTTTTGGAATAATTTAAAATATTTTATTATCAGAGCATTGGAATTTGGTTATAATAAGGGGGAGCTATCCATTACATAAAGACAGGGTATTATCACCTGCATTCCCAAAGGAGATACAGTTAGACATTTTATAAAGAATTGGAGGCCAATTACTTTATTAAATGTGATATGTAAACTTGCTTCAGCTTGTATAGCCAACATACTAAAAACGGTTCTGGATTTTATTATTTCAGACACACAAACAGGTTTTTTAAGTTGAAGATATATTGGGGAAAACACCAGACTTATTTACGACATTATGAATTTTACTGAAATAAACAACATACCAGGACTTTTAATATTTATAGATTTCGAAAAAGCCTTTGATTCATTTTCATGGAATTTTTTAAACAAAGTAGTTGATTTTTTTAATTTTGGTGAAAGCATTAAAAAATGGATAAAAACATTATACAAAAATACCTACTCTGCAATAAGCTAAAATTGTATACTGTCAAATTTGTTTGATATACAAAGGGGTTGTCGACAAGGGGATCCTGTCTCCCCATATCTATATTATTTTTACTTGTAGTTGAAATATTGGCTATTCTTATAAAAAAACAATAAAAATATCAATGGCATTACAATCCAACAGAAAGATCATAAGCTCTCACAGTTTGCAGATGATACCTCAATAAATTTAAATGGATCTAGAAACTCATTCAGCGAAGCACTGAATGTTTAAGATAATTCTTTTCTAACCTTTGCAAACTTTAAACTAAAATTCAATATCGATTCAGAAAACTTCTTAATTTATCAAAGTATATGCCAATCAAATAAGCAAAGATATAGACAATTTAACTTTAATTTAACTGCTGAAAACATTGTTGAAAGACCATTTATGCCACACCATATCAATGTACATTGTAATTATGAAAAGCAAGAAAGATTGTAAAGACATGTATGTTACCCTAAATAATAAAAATAAATGTGCGAATACAGCTGAAATAAAATGGAAATCAAAAGAAAGTTTTAGAAACATAGACTGGAAACGATTGTATAGAATTCCTTTTAAAAGTACAACGGATACACTACAGTGGTTCCAGTATCGGTTACAAAATCGCATTCTCCCACTAAAAAAATACTTGAAAACTACTGGTGTTTTGAACAATAACCTTTGTAATATGTGTAACACAGAAATTGAAACTATAGGATATATTTTCTGGGAATGTCCTCATTCTTTCAGACTTTGGCAAGATTTGAAAAACAAAATATATCACAACTTAGATAAATTAAAAGATTTTAGATTAGAAACAGTATTATTTGGAGAGACAGAAAATGTTGCCTTACCAATTAACTTTATTATCTTTTATGCAAAATATTATATATACACTGTATCAAGAAAAAAACAAAGACTCACGTTAGATGGTTTGGTTGAGTTTCTAGCATTCCGATATAACATCGAAAACAATTCAGCCTCAAAAAAATTACCCAACAAAAAATTTGATCAAATATGGTTTGAATGGAAAGATATTTTTTAACAGATTGAAAAAAACAAGTTTACACAATCCATACATCTTTTTATCGTTGTTTATATAATTGATACTCTTTCTCTTGAAATGAATATTTAAATTTCATCTTGATTTTGTGGTGAAATACTGTAATCTGATAGAAATAAAACTGCATATATCCGGTATGTTATGGTGTGAATGGATGTATATGCTTTTTTTGTTTTGTTTTGTTTTATAATTACCTTTTTAGCGGACATAAAAACCTGTATGGAAACCGGTTTTAAAATGATATTTGAAAATTTATGTCAGTATAAGTCCATATCAATGTGAATGACCACATGCATGTGTCATAGAAATATTCATACACATGTGTGTATATATATATATATGTACATCTGACACTGTTTGCACAGTGTATTTATCATTGTTTCTTAACTGCTTGAAATTATGCGTGCATAATGACGCATCTGATTCAATGTATGTAAGTCTGTCTCAATGTATACATGTATGTATGTCTGTGTGTCTGCCGGGGTAGGTGTCTGTCTGTGTGTCTGTCTCTGTGTGTCTGTCTGTCTCATGTATATATGTATGTGTGTATGAGTATATATGTGGATGTATTTGTATGTGTATTATGTTTTTTTGTGTATACTAGACATGCTATGTTTATCCTTGTTTGTAATATTATGGTGTATATGGAATTTGTTAGGGTGTGAAAGAAGTATGTTTTGTGTTCTTGTCCTGTACTCTATTTGCAAATATTTTATTTTCCCATTGCCCTTCCTATTTATTTATTTATTGTTTGACTGATGGATGTTGATTGAGAACCCCGCTGCGTGAGGACACCATATTGTTCAGGGGCTGACTCCAGGGCTCCCCAACCCTGGCATCCCCTATCAAAATAATTATATATGTATATATATATCTGCTTCGAAGCAGTATATGTATATACATATTTATGAAAAAAATGGCTGGGGGAATAAAATATAGTAATAATGCTGCTATTAGCCAAGTTCTGATAAATTGAGGTGGTATCCATCTTGTCCGATAAAGGATATAAGACAGCTTTCATCATTAGTGGAATACTGCCCACTTGTATGGTGTAACACTTAAGAGGCACGGTAGTGTAGTGGTAGGACGCCGGGCTCGTGGTGACTTGCGGGTTCTAGTCACGTCATGACACTGTGTTGTATTTTTGAACAAGATATTTTACTCCGCTTGTTCCAGTCTACTCAGCTGTAAATGGGTACGTGGTTGGACAGTACTAGAATTGTTGAATGCTAGCTGTGAGCGCCAAAAGAGCAGCGGCGGTAAGCTCCCCCGGGAGTTAAGAAAGATATTGGCTAGTTGCAAAGGCCCAATAACCACGGGAAATAAATTGTGAACCGCTTTGAGACGTATTGTAAAGTAGTATTAACTACCAAGAGATACTAGAGGGATCTTGGCGCAAACCATGAAAGGATCTTAATCAGATCTAAAAAAGATGATCTTTTACTTGCTTTGCTCTTCAATTGCCTTACTGGTACTATCACCCAGTCCCATGCTGGAAAACCTTAACGGGAATCTTGTACATCAACTTCAACCTTTTACTGACATGTAATTTGTATTTATGACAAATGTTCCTGTATGAAAATTGCATAATTACATTTGGAGTGATACAAAATTGTAATTCTATCATAATTATAGGTGCTGTCAATGAGGGATTAATTTTTATTAGGGCAGGGTCATTTTCATCTAGGGGAATATGCATATCTTATTTGGGAAAGATCCCTCTGAGTACTTTCTGAGAAATAGAGCTAACAAAACTGTCAACATCCAAGATGGCCACCTGTTGGTCTGCCATGTTGTTTTTCAAACAGTCTCAAAAGTAAACATGCCCAACTAAAGACGAATAATAATCTACAAGTCCAATTTGAGAAAGATACCTTCAGTCCTTTCTGAGAAATAGCAATAAATATTCAGAGCAGTCAAAACCTAAGATGGCAATTGGACATTGGACAGCCACTAATTGTATTTATCCCATCAGTCTCAAGATTAAACATGCACAACTACAGACCCAAGGGAACTTACATATTAAATTTGATAAAGATCCCTAAAGTTCTTTCTGAGAAATAGCTAAAACAAACACTAGAAGCGTACCAAAATTAACAAGAAATATTGTTATGTTTACGGAGCCCCAGGGCCCAGATAATATGTAAATCATCTATTTGTTTACGGCACGTAAGAAAATACGATTTAATTCCATTTTTGGTTTTTTATCGTTTGCATTGTTCACACCGTATTTCAGGAAATTTTAGACTTTCCCTATGTAAAAAGAGAAAAAAAAAGAGCGGAGGTAATCAAGCGGCACGATAACTTTGTGTACATAAATACATCAAAGCGATAGTTTGAAATATCGTCTTACATGTGAGATTGAAACTAAACTCCAAATATTACATAATATCATATAAAGAGATAAAAACTTCTTACCTTACGTTTGGCTGGATGCTGACATCAAATTAAAGTAATAGGAATCCATAATCCAGAAGGTAAATCCATAAGAAAACGCTAATTTTTGAGACTACATCATTGGACGATTTAATTGCAAACAAGTATCACAATTCATTGTTTCATTGAGTAGTCTCTACTCGGCTTCCGTAAACCGAATTCAAATCATCCGACTTCAAACGTATTAGCACCATATTCAGGAAACATTTGCAAAGCTATTTCACCAAAATATGACACGATTTAAAGTTCCGACTAAACTGACAGGACATCATGAGTGTTTCTGTAAAGAAAGAAAAAACATTGGATTCAAAAACAAGATTCATATTGCACACTATATGAAAATAACTCTTAGAAGTACTTTATAGTTTTATTTGTGTACAGAAAGATTTGTAATGTTATTTTTATGCGTATGGCTTTTCTTGGTCTTCGTGGAATTGACTTTGAGAACACTTGCTAGACGTTTGTAGTAAGCTATTGTGTAAAGACTGAACGCAAACCACAACTTTCAGTGAGTTTTGTACCTGATACTACTTTACACCCGTGCTTTTTGCATTAATTTCCTCTGATTATTATCAGAGAGAAACAGCCATAATCGAATAAGTAGTTGACTGCCCTATTTATAGAATCGCTATCGTACACATTATGTGTTTACACATCATGAGTGTTTCTGTAAAGAAAGAAAAAAAACATTGGATTCAAAAACACATATAGATGCAATACATAAATGTTGTTTTCATACAGTTTTTCGATTCATATTGTACACTTTGTAAATCATCTGAATTAGTTTACCTTTGTAGTGTTTATATTTGTGTATGCCATGCAACATTTTTTATTAAAGTAAGCTCTTTTCAAAATAAATAATAACATTGGGCGTTAAGGAAAAGTAAACGTGACCACTATTGACTAATGAATATCTTCAAATAGGTCAGAATAGTATTACAATTATACATGATATAGACAAGAGCGTTTCCTGGTAGTATGATCAAAACCAAAAAGTAATGAAATATTCTTGAAATAATAGCCTCACATACTGCGAAGTTGATATATCTCTGGTCCATGCCCCAAATTTGAATAAGAAAACTGAACAATAACATTTGACCACCGTTTGAAAAATCGCTTCACATATGTTCGTGTAATAGCCTAAAGGAGCCTAAACGTTCATAATGTCACGAGAAATATTAAGAAGGTGCGCTGGTGCGCAATTGGTCTTCCATTGTCCTGCGAGAATCTCTAATGTGTTCATCAACTAAATTATCATAGAACTACAATGTAATAGAATTACAAATTAATTAAATAACACCAGAAACTAATGACTTACTTTTCAGTTTGTTTTCTTTAATCAATTATACCATGTTGCTGAATTTAGGCTGCAAATCAATTAACGTTATAAAAACAAAATTCATCTAAACACTAAAAGGATTGAATTGGAAATGAAAGAACACATTGAAACAAAAACGGACAGTCTAAGGAACACATTTTTGCATTCTGCAAGCTTGATTTACTAATGCAACATTGCTAAGATTTTCATATTTTTTTTTTATTTTGAAGAAAAAACTAAACTGATATTATCAGAATTCCCGAGGAATTCGTTTAGTTCAACCATCATCAGTTTCAATGTTTTAGTTAGGTAGTGTAAGTTTTGCTAACAGATTTTTATATCAACTACGATGAACGCTGTAAAATGTATATCTCCTAATATGTCTCCATTATATATGGATGTAAGCACTATGTAGATATAAGTTACGCAGTCATGTGATGTAAACCCAACAGGAACCAAGGTATATGCAATAACATGTACGTTGAAAGGATGTGACCTAATTGTCGTCTTTATAAAACCTTATTTCACGCTAGCACAAGCGAATAAGTCGTTTTCCTCAACACAATCCAATTCTCTATTTAAGAGACCAAAGAAAACATTCATAACATCTCAGATTACTTATTGTCAATGTTAGGGACGTAGTAAAATACTGGTTTAGAAATAGGCCAAATATTGTGTATATATATGTATGGATATGTTCACAGATTTTCGGTATGCAAGCACCATTTTTTAGGGCGGTGCAGGATTAAATGTTTGTTTATGAATCTCCACTGATAGATAGGTGTGCAGTAAATGCATACGTGTGTTTGTGCTGGATGTAAAGGACTAATAAATGTATGTATAGGAAAATTGGCACAAGTAGGTAGGCGTACAGCAAACATCAAAGTACAATGTGAGTGTGTTACGGTAGTACATGATAAACTTTATATTTGTTTATAATCATTCGTTCTTTTGTATATGTGTACAGTTAGTTATGCTAATAATTCCATACAGGTCTTTGGGTTAAATGTACATGAACATATATTTACATATAATGAAAGAATAGGGAAACGCATGGTAAACATTTGAGGTAATATAATGTTATGTATTTGAATGTTACTGTAAATACAATGTTTTATATTAAGTATAAAAAGGTCGTCTTAAATAAACAATCACCAGAACTTCATTAGATTATGACCGATTATTCATGAGTAATTGAAGAACATTTGACAGGACCCCCTCCCCCTCACCAATATTGCAACATGAAATCGCCCGACTCAGTATCTCTCGTATGCCCCCTAGCGCATCTGTCACAGTCAATCAGTGCCTTTCTAACGGGGGTATTGACCACTCTTCTAATAAGGCAGCCCTTAATTGGTTCGTCGAGAGTAGCGGGGGCATTCCGACGCCCCCTTATCCTCCTGTCAAGTTAGTCCCAGAAATGTTCGATTGCTGACGGTACGGCTGCCAGCCGAGTTGGTTAATATTATGGTTTTATGGTCTTGACAAACTCTGGCTACACCGCCGGATATTATCATGCTGGAAACTTAGGTGATGCTGTTGCAAAAATGGAACTGCAACCAGGCAGAGGAATCATCCTTATATCTTACGGCTGTTAAATTTCCGGCTACCACAATCAATGGTGACTTAAGAAATCACTCCCAAGACCATAATCGAACCTCCCCGAAACCTATCCCTCTCAAATAGGCAAGTGCCGGCAAAACGTTCCCTATGACGACGGTATACACGACGTCGACCGTCAGGACAACAAAAGAGTAAACCAGGACTCATCTTTGAAAAAGACACGTCTCCATTGCCTCATCGGAAATCGTCTGGGAACATGTGCCGCCAACCAAGCGATACGACGCGCCCGACGTACACGAGTGAGAGGCAGACCAACGGAAGGACGACGATCTCGCAGACCAACCACGCGCAATCGGTTCCTTACAGGTTTTGGGTGAATGTGGTGAATGATTCCTTACCGTATTAATAGTGGTTTCAAGGCAGTAACGTGGCAATTTCATGGGTGGGCAAGACAAATATCCCTGTCTTGATGTCGCGTCGTTACGCGCAGACGTCCCGATCGCGATCAGTCAGACACCTTTCCGTTGTCTCACAGACGACGGACAAGACATTCTATGATTGAAACATTCACACCGAACTGCAAAGCAACATTGTGTTGCCTTTGACCTTACCTCAATAATGCAATAGCCTGACCCCTCTAGTTTTTCCATCAGCTGTGCCATGATTGCAAGATATTCAACTTGACAGTAAATAGCGGAAGCGATGTGTATACCTTAAGGAGTATCAAGTGGTATGAACAGATATGTTGACGAACTTGTCATAATTATTCTGCACGTTTTTTTTGTTTTTGTTTTGTTTTTGTTTTTGCTTCATTTTAACACTTTCACTATGTGGCACGGTACCTTGGAGGGTTTAGTAACTTTAGACACCAGTTTGAGTGAAGGTGACCAAGATACTCGTCTGTTCGGTTTTCATAACTTAATGCCAAGCAGTTAAATAATTGTTGCATATGTTGTTCCCATGCGCTTCTTTATCCTTTCAGTATATATTTTTAGGGTCATTTGTACTAGAAGGTAGGCGCAGAATAAACATACAAGCTTGTCTATATGGTGGTACACGGTTAAATATATCTACACTGATGTTTACGGTCATTTGTACTGATACATTCAGTGAGATCATCTTGAACGAGTTTTTGATAACGTCAATTGGCAAAAATTTGTTAATCATTTGAAGATCGTTCATAACTGACTGTAAATAGAATAGAATCTCTGTTTCAATTCCTTGCATACCAGAAAAACACTTAAGTTCTTTCTTTCTACGGTGTTTCCATTTTTAAAATTATCATCGACAAAACTTAATTCCTGCATCCGGGTATATTTGGGATACTTGTACTGGTAAGTAGGCGTTCAGTATTACTGTCAGTACGGGGGATACAGGCCTCGTAATATTCATGAGTAGGAGCGTTTGTAGCATTTACGTTAACTTTTGTTATTCGTGAAAAGACAAGTATAGCAGATATGTTTGTTTTTATCTAAAAAGCGTATTGGGGAAAAACACGAGATATACATGTAGTAAATTAAGGGAGTTTTCGGGACGATACCCTAAACATGTGGTGGATTTCTAATGTTTGGCAATAAGAGGAATCCAGAACACTTTAGCGTCCTACTCACGGATTGGTCTGTTAAATCGTCATTTTAAAAGATCTATTAGAGTACATGACTATATAAAGTAGGCGGTGGCTAGAAACGGGTATTTTGGTACAAAGGTAAAACCTACGTATCTTTCTTCATAATGTCGGAAATGTATCCGAGTGTAAACACACTCTGTCGCGCCAAATGGTTGTTATTACATAAAGGAAGTATTGCGATAGATACTGCACAATCATTTGACAAGAAATCTAACAAAACAGCTCACGGTACATTTTTCTTAAAACCATCTGATATATTGGTGTCTTTATAAATATCCTTTTTACGATGACTCATCGTTTTCTTTATGAAGACTCAAAACATATGATCGTTGACCAATCAAGTTCTCCCCCAGTAGACTGTCTTTTAATGAAGTTATGACAAATCACATGATACCATAATAACAGGACAATGGTGACGTCAAGATCTAACCACGGCGTTCTAACGCATTGCTATACAGTTTTGTATGGGTATGGTTGTAGTGGTAATTACAGGCGTAGATGGCATATATCCAGGACCTCCACTGCTGTGTGTTGGGATGGGGTGACGACGCTATTACGGGGACAATTCTTTTATGATCAGATCATATGATAAACATTTCAAAACAGTCTAAGGTACGGTACACATAGTTATGTCAAAATCAAATGATTTAAATATTCTGCTTGTTTACAATGATTCAACTGGTATATCGCTATTCGTTTCCAATTGATGTCTACACACAATGTACAAAGTTTCAATAGATTGACTTGGAATAAAGCATTTATTCTTTCAGGGTTATAACGAAAGACAATGGTAGTGTCACAGAGAACCGACAAAGTAGTAGCCGACCCGATATACTATAGAAATGGCGCAATTGTAAGTAGGTGTTTGTGTGGATAATACACAGTTAGATACAGTTGTGTATAAACATGTGTACTTGATAGTGGGAACACAAGACAACACCTTAATTAATTTTACCTTTAAAATTTAGAAATTTCAGCCAAAAATAAAATTACATGCACCATACAACTGTTTCGTCCTCCTTAGGTTAATCAGTGATGCTAGAGGCAAAAATGGTTTCAATGCAAATTGGTCAAAACTACTGTTTAAGCAGAAGGTAGAGTGCAAAAAACCGCAATATCAGATCAATTTGAGAACTCAAAAGAGTAATGGTTGATTTTAAATTAATGCGAAAGATGTATATACTATGTACCGTGCCACTATTCAAAAGAGATAACTGTGGCCATCAATGTTATGGCAAACTTTGTGGATTACAGTAGTCCACCAGCAAAGTCTTTCACCTTGAAAAGATGAACGCAATATGTCTTGGATCTATGAAATTTGATCATATATACTGCATACCGGAAATTAATTATGCTGCAACATATTGTTGTACTGCCTGTATATGTACATAATTAAGAGTAAGTTAACTGTAAGTACATACAATTTACATTAAAATGCATTATTACTGGCAATAAGACGTAAATTTGATTAATCAGAAGACTTAAATGTATATAAGTATTGGTTCCTTTGTACTGGTAGGAATGTACACAAAATATAATATACCAATATTTGTTTTCATTTTATTTATTTTTAATTCTGTTTTGCTTACTTTTTATATTGGACCCATCACCACCATCAATAGCAGCTACTTATTAACAATATGGTTCCCCATAGCTCCATCTAGCCAGAAGTTTGGAAAGGTAGCTATATGCGTAAGAGTGTTTGTCTAAAACCACTGATTCCACTATCCTTAATAGAAGAAATCGAATCCTCAAATGCATATACATTTCCCCAGTAAAGTTTATTATTTCGGTTCCTTGTCTATGTTTTTACCTGACCCCGATGTTAGTGTTATATTACGGTGCGGCGATCACAACTGTCAGTACGGAGTATGCTACACATTTTATTTATTATTTTAAGGTTATTTCTTAAGTTGGTATTTTTATAGAAAGTTCAACCCTAATTTAATGATGAACTTGTAAGTCTTCTGCATCCAACGCCTTCAAGTGAAAAATGATCATTTAGATTATGTTAAATATGTGAGTGAAATATATTTTGTACAATAGATGTTGCCAAAGAATTCAGATCATGTAATTTAAACTCAACTTATGTCATACAAATCGTATATCTTCTACACCAATGTGAAGAATGGACGTTCAAATACATAATAAAGGCCTATTGGAAGAATTATCACTTGAATAGACCATTTTTCGCAACAAGCATTAATTCATATCAAATAATAACAAGAAAGAAATTTCATCAAATTCGATTACAATATAAGGCTGCTTCACCGTCAAATAGTCCCCTCCCCAAATTGATATCATGTATGTGTAAGGTCATTGTTGCTCTAACAGTAAACGTGTACTGATCATTAGAGGACCGTTTTTTAATATCTTCAGTAATTTGCATACTTGTATTGATGCAGATTTGTTTATAGAATGGTGGTTATCATCATTGAAAATTTTAGTTGCAATAACATAAATGGAAAGAAGTTTAAAAATTCTGCTAACCTAACAAGTAAGAAAAAATAAAAATAAAAATATAGAGGTACTTAATTTAAGGGACGATATCCTAAATATGAGTAAGAATACCGAACACCACTTTTGGTATAAAAGTGCACTTCATAATTGAGAAAATGGCTTTGATAAGAATAATAACTATGTATCTTTTCAAAAACGAGTCACTGTATTTGAGCTCAAAAAAAGGGCTGACGCTCAGACGAGAATTATTGCACAATACATGACTGTTTTTCAACAAACTACCACACGATACAACTATCTTTGTTAAAACCACGTCTTCCTCGGTAGACTGACTTTGTATGAAGCATTTATAAATCGCACGATAACATTATATCAGGACAACAATGATCACGGTTTAAATAAAGAGTATTAGTCATCCCAATATAGTCAGTGTACACGTATAAAAGATGTCCATCTCGTCTGAATATCTACATTGCTTCTGCGTGTATTGCGTCTATTTAGCTTTTTAATTTAGTAGCATGCACATAGGGCTGTCTGTAACAGGAGCTTGCTAGGTGCGTGTACAGTACACATTTCAGGCATACGATAACACATTTAGACATCACCAAAAGAACCTGCCAAACCTTCAAAAATATGTGTTTGACTAGAGACGTTAAAGTTTTGTCTGTGTGCTTTTAAACTTACATTTCAATAACATTTTTGTGACATTTAATCTTCTGCACCTCGCAAATCGAGAAATATAGCTTGATTAGGTACTACTACTCGACAATTACGTTAAAGTATATTATAAAATAGTAGATATTTGAATCACACTTATGTAGAGTAACCGAAGAAGGTGTACTCACGCGGTGAACATACCTTTATTGGTTTAGACGATGGTGGGACTGAGGGGTTGTAATGCATGTTTATAATACACAGTACGTTTTAGCATGTATATGGTCGTTTGTACTGGTTGCGTAAATATATACAGCAATGGGTTTTCACATACTGTTCTTACTTAAATGTATGTACATGTAGGCCTTTTTTTACCAGCAAATATTGATGTTTATAAAAAAACAGCGATAAATGATTTGAGATTTATTTATTAGCAAAAACATTGTATATTGTGCAATCTTAAGTCTATAACAGGAGCGAGGTGTATGTACAGAGTATCATTCAGGTTTTGTTCCTCGATAAAACAAAGGCACAATAAAAAAACAGGGACATCCTACAAAGTGTGCTATCGTTTGTTCGACTGGAGATTTTATAGCGTTGTCTGCGTCCTTTAAAAATTCACACGTCGATTACAATGGCTCGACTTTTTATCTTCTGGGTCTCATACGTCGAAAAACATATAGCTTGACGAGATATTGTCTCTAAACACGTATTTGATATATCATTTAGATTGATAGTCGTATCAGGTATTTCTATCACACTAACGTAAAGTCATGAAGGAAATATACTCTTACCAATGGGCAAGCACAAATTTTCAACATAGCACATTTATTTTCCGTTTTGCAAAGAAAAAGAACCCTGAATAAAAACAAATGATAAAAGGATATATATGCAAAAAATGTTTCACGAAAAGAAATATCTCACTCTGTCCAATTGGACAATAATAGCAATGTTGTTAAGTGTATAATGATTGAAGTTGAGTTTGCTTGTGTATGTGCAATCAAGCAGTGGAGTTACGGTGTTAAGTGTATAATGATTGAAGTTGAGTTTGCTGGTGTATGTGCAATCAAGCAGTGGAGTTACGGTGTTAAGAAATAAAAAGCGAGTTCGATGATATCCTGTTGATTCGGTAGCCGTTGCCTTGACCTTAACCATATGACCGCGACATTAATGTTATTTTCTGTATATTGAAATCAGAATATAAATATTTAGTTTAAGTTTCATAAAATTAATGTTCCAGATATTAATACTTTGGCAAAAAAATAATATAGAACCTACAAGTCAATTCATCAGCGCGAAAAAAAATGCGTTTTACAGTTTTATTTTCATTTTCTTAGCAAAACCCCAACCATAAATCTGTGCATCCTCTTGGTGTGTTTGGTTGTCGGTTTAATGTATGTGTGTGATAATTGTACTAGTAAGTAAGTACACAGTCAACACACTATTTAATATATTTCATATAACATGCTAGTTTTGATACCAGTTTATTTATGAAGCGTACAGTAAATAATGAAAAGAGTACTGCGAAATATATACATGTAGTGTGGGATATTTATACTGGTTAACAAGCGTACAATAAACAACAAAAAAAGAGTACAGTTGAATGTATACATGTACGTGTGGGATATTTATACTGGTTAACAAGCGTACAATAAATAATGATAAGCATATCGTTCAAGTAATTCGTCTATAAAGTAGATACAAGATGAGTTTATATAATATATGTATATGATCATATATATGTAATAATATTCTTTGGTTATCATGAAAGAAGCCTTTTACATATGTATGCAGTAAATTACACATTGTTTAATGACGCTGATTCATTCATGAAATGGTATTGATCAACTTACTGAGGATCACTTTTAAAAAATTACACCTCTAACTTAAGGAGATATCGGTGACTGTGGGAAAGGTATCTTTGTGTATGGATAAAACTTTGTACATGTATCTCCTCCAAAAGCCGCCATTTAATTTAAAAGTCAAACAAATTGGTTGACGCTCAGGCGGGAAGTAATGCACAATATTTGACGGAATTCCAACAAAACACACAAAGTACAAATATCTTTGTGAATACTCCGTGTCATATTTCGTGTCTTCATTCCATCCTATGAAGGCTTACATAATGCCCTGTACAATCGTTATCAAACAAACTGCTTCCCCGGTAGACTGACTTTGAATAAGTATCACACGTCACCAATTATATCAGGACAATAGTGATCACAGTTTTACGACGGAGTATTAGAGGACAAGATATTGTCTCTGGACTCGGGTTTCTATGTACACATATAAAAACTAAGTACCGACATGGCTTATAGGTGTATTACTACAAATGTTACGTGATAACGACTGGGGTATTCAGATTAATTATTTAGTAGCATTCACATAGAGCAGTCTAAAGTCTGTAACATGAGCTAGGTGCGTGTACACCGCTCAGACATGGAGCTTTGTAACTCTAAACATGCCAAGCCTACAATGTCTGCATGTCATTGTTGGCTTTATCTGTGTAGGTTTAAATTTTGCATTTCTACAAAAAGTGTTTGACTATTAATCTTCTGCGTCTCATATTTGAAAAAATATAGCTTGACTAGATATTGCTTCTCGAAACGCTTGTTATAGTACATGTATATTGAAAATCGTAGCTGGTACTTAAATCACACTGATCTAGAGTAACATATGAAAGAGATATGGCGGGTTGCTATGCCTATTTCCCCAAAGCTATGTTACGCTAGTGCGCGCATCCAACCGTGCACTGTTATGACGCGTCCTCAGGTATTTTCCGTGTCTAAGAATAGATTATTGTAAACAGACCACATATTTGGTATTTCGGCATTATTTGTTAGTGTTTAAGCACTTGATATAATTACTATTGCCAGTTGGAGGGTAAAACAATTCATAAATTTCATCAAAAATAGTCTTACCTACAAAGCGTAGCTGTACTGTACACGTGTACAGGGATTTGTTGACATGCTTCGATAGAAGTATGTCGCACTAAATAGTAAAGAAATTATTACTAACAAAACTGATAAATCAATAGGTATGTTATTAAAATGAAAACAAAATTTTCCATCGATTTAAAAAAACTATTGCCTTATTAAGGAAAATGATCACATGCCTAAATATTTAAAAAAAATATATAACTGAAGAAGGATTCGAACCTGCACCGTTTAATTTCTAGTCGCAAGTAAACTGCGTTACACATTCGGCTACATAGAACATATAGATGTTGGCAATTACAAACTTATTTAACCCGAGAAACACCGGTCGCAGTTTAGAGAAACTTGATCACCCCTGTTTTTCATTATTTTGAGCACTTTCCCAAAGGAGGACCACTTTTCCGTAATACGATTTGTTTTTGCAAATTACATCACGGTCACAAAAAGTTTATTCAAAAGTTGGTCCTCGGATGGGAAAGTGTTGAAAGTATTTTTTTAATTCCGGGAAACCCCATCACTTTCATAGATATAGTGTATATGGCTATATTTGCAGTATCATATTAGCAATACCTAATTTCTCAGCAGTTTAAAAATTCATATTCAATTGGTTTTGTATCTTTTGTATGCATTTTTGCTACCCGAAATGTTTTACTCCTTAATTTTTTTCCCCGTTTTCATAAATGCCGACTTAGGGAAATACGGGCAGTTTTCCGCCATACCTCTTTACTCATTACACTCGGCGAGCACACGTTTTTTGTTTTGAAACCATTTTTTTTTTACTGAAGTCTTACTCAACATGTTCAAATCCCATTGCATATAATCCTTTGTGAATCAATTTCAGTAGACTGACCACTGTCTTATTTGACCAACGAATGTAATATTATTACTTATCAGTAACAAATACGTAACTTTGTAAACAACAACAATATCAGTAGTCTACTCACTGTTTTATCTGACCAGCAGTTCAAACTCCACAACTAATATTATAATATTACTTATCAGTAACAAATACATAGCTTTGTAAACAACAACAATAGCAGTAGTCTTATCCCTGTGTTTTCTGACCAGCAGATACAATATATATATATATTTTTTTAAATCGATAAAATAGGGCAGAATATGAACAAACGTAATCTTTACATGGAAACCATTTAAAACTACAAGAAGAACAAGACTAGGTGTCCCGAAAGGTAAGCGTCTTCTTTTTAAATGATGACACCCGCTATGGCAGTGACAACAAAACCACAAGGCACTCTTATGAACATAATAAAAAAATCACAGACCTTCATATCGCAGAAAGAAATAGAATATTTCCATGCAGCAGCATCTTGGAGACCATAAAACGTGTGCGTTTCCTTCATTAACCTGCAACTTTGGGAATTCTGAGTTGTATGTTTGTTAGTTCGTCAACAGTCGACATCCATTATGGAAGTTATGATATTAGGAGCAAGCTCTTGATTACCGATACAATAGCGTCACGTTAACACCGTAAGTAGGGGGAAAAGCTGAAATATCTTCACAGTTAATTGTATAGTGTTACAAATACGTAACTTTGTATACAACAAATCAGCTGTATATATCTATGTATTTTTGTCTTCGGGTGACAGGAGGCTTGCTGCTGTCAATTACATTTCGACAGTGCTGGACAATGGGGGAGATAGAAAAGTCAGTCATAGAATAGTTTGTCATAGCTCAATAGCTACATGCAAATGAGAGGTAAATTCAACATTACGATCCGGTATATCATGAACGAATTAACAAATACACACATGTTTGCTTACATCACAAGGTAGGGGTAAGCACTATTGTGTACTGTATAAGAATGTTATCAAGGCGGTACTCAAAATTCGGATAAAATAACGAACAGTAACGCTGGCACATGTTTTGAAAACTCACCTAAAATTTTGTTTGTGTACGAATCTCTCTAAAGAACATCGGCAAATTCAGGAAGACCAGAAAAAGATCAAATTAGCAGCTATCAATGCAAATGGAAACCCGACTGTCTCCATAGAAAAGCAAGGTTAATTTGTTTCTCTCTAAAATCACCATCTCAGTTCTCATACTGTTTATAACCGAAGCAATAAGAACATCAATAACATAACTGCATCTATATCCAAAAACCAAAAACATCAAATTGTAAACAAAATAGAAACAAATCATATTTTTCAAATATGATTGCCAAAGCAATCAAATGAAGTTCACAGAAACTAGCGCAATTTAGACATTTAGTAGTCAATTTAGCATGAGTTCACTTTGTAGTGCACACACCGCGAACAAGGTAGTGCAGTAGACAAAACATTGAAGTACAATCTAGTTCAATACAATATTAATTCCAGTGCACTGCAGTGTTTATCAAAGTTTAAGTCACTGAAGTATTGATGCGAATGATTGTTGCAAAAGAAATATATATCTTTTTCCTTTGCGTTTATTTCTTTTTTGCTTCGTTTTTATGAAGCAACATAGAAACATAATTTTCTTCCTCATAGTAAGTGGATAGATTTCTAGTAAATTGCTTTGAAAACTTATACAGAACTTAATCCAATTAATAATCGTTTCAGTGGCATATCCTCTCTTAATAATAACCAATTTAAGCAGTGATGTATAAAGCTAGGTGAATCATATATGTATGCGATGTAACGATTCTGAACACTTTAGCTACGGTAATGGACCGGTGACCCGAAGTTACTCTATAACGTAATCTACGTGTACCATGTAACCTTTAACTCATTTGTGTTCTCGCCAGTAACAGTAAGTTATTAGACACAGTCCTTGGATTAACGGGACACACCCGAAGGCTCGTTGGTGGGCGATCTGTATTACAGAATCCGACATGTTTTACAAAAGAAAAATCTTTGTCCATATCATTAGATTAAAACCCACAAGAAAGCAGTATTTAGGTGTACAACTTTAGTTTAAACATTGTTTCACACACAACACAACAGAAATCGATATGTTATGTCGATTCGTTTTTCAGGAACAAATTAATTTGCCGTGCACTTACGCAGGAACATTCGGAACACCTTGCCCTGATTACAGTACATCTAAAATGACCGAATCGGTCGAGGTGTTCCGAAGAAGAAATACATAGTCTGACGTCAGTTGCGCCGCTAACGACCTAACTAAGACAGACTAAACAAGAAATACATTGAATTTTTTTTTGCAATTAAAATTTACTAGAGTGTTGATTGATTGGGAAAGTATACAGAAGTTTATCAAATTAACAATCATTTCATTGTCATATCCTCTCTTAATAACCAAGCAGTGATAACATCGTATAGGATGACATTTATTTACATTGCACAGACAAAGAATAATATGTCAGTATAATACTTACCTATAGACTACGTGGTTACTTCATATAAAGTTTTACACAGATAGACCTACTATATATCCTCAGAACTTTAAAACATACCCGTTGTTATTTATGCACTAGAAGTCCATCCTTCAAAGGAGAACCCTCTAGATTGAGATGATACCACGGACCTCCCTGATCCCCCCCAACAAAGTGACGCTATTTCAAAAATCTGAGCATATTTGTAATCACGCTATGACGTGATGGAAATTTACTGTGAAGGGCTTAAATAAAACAGCCAATGACACAAGTGTAAAACATCACATGACATAACTGGGGTCCTTTTAAGACCGGTTTTTACACCGATGCTATCAATAACACACAATACCAGGAAACATAAAATCGGTCACATGACAACAAACACTCGAAAAAGTTGTCGAATTTTTATCAAAGATTCATTACAGGTAGGTAGGTCTAGGTTTTGCATGGTAATTTTGACAACAGAGTTCATAATATTGTTCTAACGTTACCAGCTTGACCAGGGTAACTCCGATCAAGTTACAAAGTCTGAATGTGTGTGTGTGTTGTGGGGTTATTCGCTATTAAATGACATATATGTGCGTGTTTTAAATCTGATTTGGAACGGAAGGATCTTCAGAAGATGAATAGAGTTATCAATATCCTCTATCAGGAACTAATGGTGCTATCTGATCAGAATTACTTTGTAAGCATTAGTATTGATTATCGATCTTTGTTTAACGTACACAGATGTCTATTTGTATATGTTAATGTTAATGCAATTGTTAATGACATTCATTGAAATAAGGATAGGACGTTAATTCAAGGTAATAAGTGACGTACTACATTGGCATACACCAGTCAGCCTGGTGTTTTTCAATTTTAAGTTGATAGCCATTTGTAGCATACATGTTGTCATTTTAATTAAAATGCCTCTCTTGAAGAAACAGCAAAGATCACTAATACAAGCAAAAAAAGCAAACTGCACAGTATTGTTATATTAGAAAACTTTCAAGGCTCAACGACATTTTAAGTAATTTTGATCCAACAATTGGTCTTAGTTTTGCTACGGTTTCCTATATAACCTATCGAGTACGCGGTGACCCATTACTCGTTGTATCTTTGTATAAAATTACTCTCCAATCGATGTTAGGACAGTAGTGGTACTTACACGACCTAGTAGTACAGGGCCGGGAATTGCATTGCAATGGTGTAGTGGTTGGTTTTCCTTTAACGACTTCTTCTGAAGAATGGGCAGGCCTAGAGTCATAATATTTAGCTGAAAAGCTTCGCTGGTAAGAGCCCGACAAAGTTTGAGAACGACAATAACATTGACCTGCTTTCAAGGTCACAGGAGTCAAATGTGTCAAATACTTAAAACGTCTTCTTCTTAAGAACTGAAAGGTATATAATCATAATAGTTGGATGGTAGCTTCTTTGGATGGAGCCCGACAAAGTTTGAGAATACAAATTTCCTTGACCTACTTTCTAAGTCACAGAGGTCACAGAGGTCAAATGAGTCAAACACTTCAAACGACTTATTCGGAAGAACTGAAATGTATATAATCTTAAAAGTTGGCTGGTAGCTTCCTAGGATGGAGACTTACAAGATTTGCGAATGAAAATGACCTGGACCTACTTTCAATGTCAGAGGGGTCAAATATGTCAAATACTTGAAACGACCTCTTCTGAAGAAGGTATGATAAGTGTTTAATCGTTGCATAGCTCATATCATTTTCCTAATTATGGTGCATATGAATCGTTCGGCAATAAGAGGAATCCAGAACACTTAAGGGTCCTACTCACGGGTTGGTCTGTTAAATCGTAATTTTAAAAGATTTATTAGTGTACATGCCTATATAGAGTAGACCGTGGCTAGAAACGGGTATATTGGTACAAAAGTAAAGCTATGTATCTTTTTTCAAAATGCTGACATCCGAGTATAAACACACTCTGTCACGCAATATGAATAGCGACAGATATTGCACAATCACTTGACAAGAAATCTAATAAAACAGCTCAAGGTACATCTTCAAATCACCTGATATATTGGTGTCTTTATAAAAAAAAAATTGACGATGACTCATCGGGTTCTTTACGAAGGCTCAAATGATATAATCGTTGACCAATTAAATTCTCCCTCAGTAGACTGTCTTTTAATGAAGTAATGATAAATCACACGATACCATAAAAACAGGACACTAGCGATGTTCTNCATTCTAGTACGGATGATATACAGTTGTGTATGGGTATGGTTGTAGTGGTAATTACAGGCGTATATGGCATATATCCAGGACCTCCACTGCTGTGTGCTAGGGTGGGGTGACGAACGCTATTAAGGGGACAATCCTTTTATGATTAGATCATATGATAAACATTTCAAAACAGTCCACGGTACAGTAATATAATTATGCCAAAATCACATGATGTTATTGGTGTATTTTAAATATCCTGCTTGTTTACAATGATACAACTGATATATCGCTAATCGTTTCTAATTGATGTCTACACAAAAAGTACAAAGTTTCAATAGATGATTGACTTTGAATAAAGCATTTATTCTTTCAGGGTTATAACGAAAGACAATGGTAGTGTCACAGAGAACCGACAAAGTAGTAGCAGACCCAATATATTATAGTTATGGCGCCATTGTAAGTAGGTGCCTGTGTGGATAATACACATTTAGATACAGTCGTGTATAAACATGTGTACTTGATAGTGGGAACACAAGACAACACCTTAATTAATTTTACCTTTAAAATTTAGAAATTTCAGCCAAAATAAAATTACATGCACCATACAACTGTTTCGTCCTCCTTAAATTAATCAGTGATGCTAGAGGCAAAAATGGTTTCAATGCAAATTGGTCAAAACTACTGTTTAAGCAGAAGGTAGAGTGCAAAAAACCGCAATATCAGATCAATTTGAGAATTTTNCGGTGACCCGAAGTTACTCTATAACGTAATCTACGTGTACCATGTATCGACATGTACACAGTCCTTGGATTGACGGGACACACACGAAGGCTCGTTGGTGGGCGATCTGTATTTTTAACTGTATATAATGGATTTTAAATGCACCTGTGAATAGTTGAATTGCTCACATCACGCAAAGTCAGAGAATACACTTAAGTGGTATGGACTGTACCTTGAAGAAGAAGAAGAAGAAGAAGAAGAAGAAGGAACACCTTGCCCTGATTACAGTACATCTAAGATGACCAAATCGGTCGAGGTGTTCAGAGGAAGAAATACATAGTCTAAGGTCAGTTGCGTCCCTAACGACCTAACATAGACAGACTTAACAAGAAATACATTGAAAGATTTGGTGCAATTAAAATTTACTAAAGTGTTGATTGATTGGGAAAGTAAACAGAAGTTGATCAAATTAACAATCATTTCATTGTCATATCCTCTCTTCTTAATAACCATGTCAAATCGTATAGCATGACATTTAATTACCTTGCACAGACAAATAATAAGTTGTCTATATAATACTTACCTATAGACTACGTGGTGACTTCTTGTAAGTTTTACAATGATGGACTAGCCATACTTTCACAGGATGAGTGTCTTTTTACCTGTAGTCTACGCGGTGACTTCTTGTTAAGTTGTACACAGATAGACTAGCCATATGTCCTTGGAATGAATGTCTATTTTACCAAACAAACTATGTGGTGACTTCATATAAAGTTGTACACAAATGGACTAGTCATATATCCCCAGAATGGGTGTCTATGTTACCAGTAGACTACATGGTGAGTTCATATCATGTTTTATACAGATAGACTAGTCATATATCCCCAGAATGGGTGTCTATTTTACCCATAGTCTATCTGTTGGCTTCTAATAAAGTTGTTCACAGACACACTAGCCATATATCCACAGAATTAGTGTCTATTTTACCAAACAAACTACGTGGTGACTTCTTATAAAGTTTTACATAGACTAGCCGTATATCCTCAGAATGAGTGACTTCCCTGATACTCCCCAACAAAGTGACGCTATTTCAGAAATCTAAGCATATTTGTAATCACGCTATGACGTGATGGAAATTTACTGTGAATGTCTTTAATATAACAGCCAATGACACAAGTGTAAAACATCACATGACATAACTGAGGTCCTTTTAAGTCCGGTTTTTACACCGATGCTATCAATAGCACACAATACCACGAAACATGTAAAATCGGGTACATGACAAACACTAGATAAAGTTGTTTGAATTATATAAAAGATTCTTTACAGGTCGGTAGGTCTAGTTTTTGCATGGAAATTTTGACAATAGAGTTCATGATATTTCGATCAAGGAGTCCGCTCACCTGTCTATTGTTCTAACGTCACCAGCTTGAAGAGGGTAACTCCGATCAAGTTACAATGTTTGAATGTAAATCTGAATTGGAACGGAAGGATCTTCAGTGATAAATAAAGAGTTATCAATATCCTCTATCAGGAAGTAAGGATGCTCTCCGATCAGAATTACTTTGTAAGCATTAGTATTGATTATCGATCTTTGTTTAACGTACACAAATGTCTATTTGTATGTTAATGTCAATGCAATTGTTACTGACATACATAGAAATAAGTATAGGACGTTAATTTAAGGTGATAAGCGACGTACTACAATGGCATACGCCAGTCAGCCTGTTTTTTTCCAATTTTAAGTTGATAGCCATTTGTAGCATACATATTGTCATTTATTTAAAATGCCTCTCTTGAAAAACCCAGCAAAGATGACTTAGACAAGCACAAAAGCATCAATACGGGAGAAAACAGTATAACGTAACTTACGCAGTATACAAGCTTGCTAACTCTGTCCAAATGACTATTGCCTGCAAGTGGTGAGGGTCCTTAGATAAGTTATAATATTAAATTTCGTTTGCCAATTAAGAAATCGAGTTGTCAAACTGGACACTTGGGATGGACTATGAAGATAGGAACAATAAGAAAACAAAAGTATCTGTGTAGACAACACGTACATTGAATAAGAGGCCCAGAGGGCCTGTATCGCTCACCTGGATACCTAAGCAATCATGGCAAAATATTCTCCAAATGAGATCCAAGGGAATATGCCAATCCTTGTAGCATATCTGTATAAGATTTTTTATGCCCAGCAATTTTATGTATGGTTATGGGGTGGGGATCTCAACTGTTTTCAATCTGTGACTGAGAAACTAGGTCCCTAGGGTTGTGACCAGAACCCAGGATCAATTCTAATGACTGCATTTGTCTCTTTTTGCCCAGCATTTGTATATATAGTTTTGGGGTGGGGATCTCAACCGTTTCAAAGTTATGACCCAGGGGTTAAGTCTGCAAGGGTGGGGCAGACACTGGGGTCAATTATAATATCATGACTGCATTCGTCTCTTTATGCCCAACTCTTGTATAAATAGTTTTGGGGTGGAAATCTTAACCATTTCGAAGTTATGACCCAGGGGTTAAGTCTCCAAGGGTGGGGCAGTCCCCAAGGCCATCCTGGAAGCATATGTGCATTCATCTCGTTATACTCAGCAATTGTATATGTAGTTATAGGGTGGGGATCTCAACTGTTTCCAAGCTGTGACTAAGAAACTAGGTCCCTAGGGGTGCGGTCTGACCCCAGGGTCTATTCTGATATCATGACTGCATTCGTCTATTTATGCCCAGTATTTGTATATATAGTTTTTGGGTGAGGATCTCAACCGTTATAAAGTTATGGCACATGGACTATGTCTCCAAGGGTGGGGCCAGACCCTAGGGCCATCCTGGAAGCAAATGTGCGTTCTTCTCTTTTTCTCTTTATACTCAGCAATTGTATATATGGTTATATGGACGGGATCTCAACCATTTCCAAGTAATAAACTTGTTTGGGCCCAAACTCTTAGCCCGGGGGTCAACCATACCATTTGTACAATTTTGAATCCCTGCCTCCCATGAATGCTTCCAGTCAAATATGGTTGATATCCGTCTCTTAGTTCCAGAGAAGAAGTCGCTTAATTAAATAATATTGCCAAATTCCCCCCATTTTGCCCCGCCCCTCAGCCCCCTAGGGGATCAGCCCCACCATTGGTACAATTTTGAATCACCACCACCTAGGGATGCTTCCAGTCAAACACGGTTGATATCCATTTCTTAGATCAACGCCGACAGAACACCGACTTCCGTCAGTGAGATGAAACCCGTAATGGCGGATTCATGCAGGTGCAAAACACCTCAACCAACCAACCAACCAATTTCTTAGTTCCAGAGAAGAAGTCCCTTAAAACAACATAGCCAAATAACCCTTTTTGGCCCCGCCCCTCAGCTCCAGCCACACCATTTGTACAATTTTGAATCCCCGCTTCCCATGAATGCTTTTGATTAAATAGTTTGCTTACCAGTTAAGAATGAATGTATTTCAATTTTTGTGTGAAACATTGTTCTGATGTTCGAATTTATTTTACAATAAAGCATTGCTAAATTGACATTGGTAGGTAGGTGTATAGTGAACACACCAGACAATTTTGTTGAAAATGTGATTATTTGCATCTTATATGTTTGTCATGCCATATCTATACTGAAAGGATAAAGAAACGCATGGTAACAAAATATGTAGCAATTATTTAACTGCTTGGCCTTAAATTATGAAACCCGTAAGACGAGTATCTTGGTCACTGTGCACTCAAACTCGTGTTTAAAGTTACTCAACCGTGAAATGTACCGTGCCCGTGCCACATAGTGAAAGTATTAAAAAATTCAAACAAAAGTGTGCNTTTATTTTACATTTAAGCATTGCAAAATTGACATTTGTATTGGTAGGTAGGTGTATAGTGAACATACCAGTTGTGTTGAAAATGTGATTATTTGCATCTTATCTGTTTACCATGCCATATCTATACTGAAAGGATAAAGAAACGCATGGTAACAAAATATGCAACAATTATTTAACTGCTTGGCCTTAAATTATGAAACCTGTAAAACGAGTATCTTGGTCACTGTGCACTCAAACTGGCTTCTAAAGTTACTCAACCGTGAAATGTACCGTGCCCGTGCCACATAGTGAAAGTATTAAAAAATCCAAACAAAAGTGTGCAGAATAATGATGACAATGGCGTCAACACATCTTGTCATACCATGGCCACTTGTACCCTTGAGGTATTCACATCGCTTTCCGCTATTTACTTTCAATTTGAATCTCTTGCAATCAGGGCACGGCTGACGTAAGTTCAGAGGGGTCAGGATATTGCATTGCTTCTGCAAGGTCAAATGCAACATCAGGTTGATCTGCAGTTCGTCGTGAATGTTTCCACCATAGAACGTCTTGTCTGTTGTCCGAGACCATGGAAGTTTTGCCGACCAACCACAATCGGGACGTCCGCACGTAACGACGCGACGTCAAGAAAGGGCTATTCATCTTGTCCACCTGCGTAATCGCCACGTTACTGCCATTGAAACCGCTATTAATATTGTAGGTAATAATAATCGCCACATTCACCCCAAAACTGTAAGGAACCGATTGCGCAATGTTTGTCTGCGAGCTCGTCGGCCTTACGTTGGTCTCCCTCTCACTCGTGCATGTCTCTCGCGTTGTATGGCACATGCTCCCAGACGTTTTCCGATGAGGCGATTCTTTTTCACAGACGAGTCACGGTTCACTTCTTTTCGTCCGGACAGTCGACGTCGTGGGGAACGCTTCGACGACGCGTGTGTTCTTAAGAGGGATGGGTTTGTGGTGGCTCGGTTATGGTCTTGGGAGGGTACAGGGTAAAGTCACCGTTGATTGTGGTAGCCAGGAACTTATATAACCGTCCGAAGGGATGAAATCCTCCACCCCGTTGCACTTCCGTTTGTGCAACAGCATCACCTTATTTTCCAACATGAAAATGTCCGTCCCTATGAAGCCAGAGTTTGTCAAGACTTTCTCGCAAACCAAAACATTAAACCACTTGACTGGCCGCCGTACAGTCCAGTTTTCCCACCAAATCCAACATATGTAGAACGAACTTTACAGCNACAAGCGGAGTAAAGTATCTTGTTCAAAGATACAACACAGTGTCAGGCTCGTGACTCAAACACGCAACCCTTCGGTCATGAGCCTGTCCTACCACTGGACTACCGTGCCTCCATAAGGGGTAAGGGGGTGTTGGAATGCTTGGGATAAAATTAAAATACATAACGTTAAATCACCTCAAGTGCTTACCCTGTGTTTCTTTATTCTTTCAGTATAAACGGTAATGTGTTCTTGACAAGACGTTAATGCATTTTTGAAATGACATCATGAATGATGATGATTGGGGAATCAACATGCCTCCACCCTAGGCCGACATGAGGATATCTTACCTCAGGAATAGTGTTAAAACGTTTGTCCAGGTTTAGAGAGAAAATAAATTCTGTACCATAACTACATACATACATATAGAAACAAGAGACTTGGATAATCTAATTCCTTGTTGTAAGGTAAATACATC
>NW_018408184.1:2254-2729 GCF_002113885.1 Mizuhopecten yessoensis | reverse complement strand
ATTCCTTTTAACACCTAGATCCATCACAGTATCTAAACCACTGAACCGTTGTAGGGTCTTTAATTGTGAATTTTAAAAAAATCAAATAAAAAAATGAACAAATCCATTACTGCGCTCTAAGACACTGACTTTAGCTACAAACAAGCACACTGAACAGAATGGAAAAAAATGGTTCAAATTCATATTTGAAAGAAATATCATATTGTTACATTTTGTTTATATTAGACAATATATTACCACTTCATGTTATAGTCTGTTTCTGATTTCATTTTAGTCATTAACTAATAATGTGTGTTTAACCCTTTCACCACTGTAAACCATAATGGACTCATCCATATCAATGCATGGCAGAGTCTACTAAAGTTACATAGGGGTGAAAGGGTTAACAGAAGGGGGAACCACATTTATGTTATAGTCTGTTTCATATTCTGTGGCTAAAATAACAGTTTACCTACCCATAGTAAACATCTTAATA
>NW_018408184.1:0-853 GCF_002113885.1 Mizuhopecten yessoensis | reverse complement strand
ACATTATTTTGTATAAACTTTTACAATAAACTTCAGTACCAAAATTAAATGTTTTCTAATTTTTTTTTTTTTCCATTCAGGCAAAGAATATAAAAGTTCCTGTTACATTTAATTTCCATCACAACACTAACACATTCCTATACAAATAAACATTATGCTCCATATACATCAACATAACTGAGGAAAATTAACAAATATTGACGAAAAATTCAGTCTCCCTATTTATTCAAAATTATCAAAACATGCACATAATTACAAGTACCCTAAATTTGAATGTACATAGAAAAGGAGAGAAAAAACATTCACTAAAATTTAGCAATGTAATAAAAACAATGATGACAAAATATTTTCCCAGCATCTTCTTTAAAATAAATTATTATCTTATTCTTCAGAACCAAAACCATGACTTTATTTTATGAATATTCATCAAATGTCAAACTTTCGAGAAAACATCAGCTTCATCAGATTGAATTAACAAATCCATCACATTGCATATCCTTCTTTTCATTAACCCAATCATATGAATATGCATAACCTTTTTCGGTAATCTTCCTCTATGAATATGCATCATTTGATGATATATTTACATACTGGTACATAATTAGATGCAATTGGAATAATCATATTACAGGTTTGATATACATATATATGTGTCCAATATGATGTAAGGGAGATAATCAAACACGATTTTATATCTGATGGTCAAATCCAAATGATTTCTGCCTTATACAACATCAAACATTATAAAATATATTTATAACGTCATAAAATGTTTGATTAAACTTACCAAGTCACAAATATGAATAAAACAACAAACTACATGTTATATGTACAAAGTTTGTACAAGTGTTCA
>NW_018408183.1:81181-82278 GCF_002113885.1 Mizuhopecten yessoensis | reverse complement strand
TACATGTTCGTATTAGTCTTGGTTCGATGTTCTTTGTTCCCTTGTCCTATGTGGGCATTCCACTTTAAATAGTTGTATAAGTATAGGTATGTGTTGGTCTGGGTACGACATTCCCTCGTCCTATATAGATATTCCACCATTACGTGTTTGAATCTGTCCAGGTATGTGTTGGTCTTGCTTCGTCCACCATTAAATGTTTGTATCGATGTTCTTTGTTCCGTTGTATTTATACATGTTCGTATTAGTTTTGGTTCGATGTTTTTTTTTCCCTTGTCCTATGTGGTCATTCCACTTTAAATAGTTGTATAAGTATAGGTATGTGTTGGTCTGGGTACGACATTCCCTCGTTCAAAATAGATATGTTCAACCAATATGTGTTTGACTCTGTACAGGTATGTGTTGGTCTGAGTTCGACGTTCCCTCGTCCTAGATAGATATTCGACCATTACGTGTTTGTAACCGTACAGGTATGTGTTGGTCTGGGTACGTCCAACATTAAATGTTTGTATCTGTACAGGTATGTGTTGGTCTTGCTACGTCAAACATTAAATGTTGGTATCTGTACAGGTATGTGTTGGTTTTGCTACGTCCAACATTAAATGTTTGTATCTGTACAGATATGTGTTGGTTTTGCTACGTCCAACGTTAAATGTTTGTATATGTGCAGGTATGTGTTGGTCTTACTACGTCCACCATTAAATGTTTGTATCTGTACAGGTATGTGTATGTCTAGCTACGTCCAACATTTAATGTTTGTATCTATACAGGTTCGTGTTGGTCTTGCTTCGTCCAACATTAAATGTTTGTATCTGTACAGATATGTGTTGGTTTTGCTACGTCCAACGTTAAATGTTTGTATATGTGCAGGTATGTGTTGGTCTTACTACGTCCACCATTAAATGTTTGTATCTGTACAGGTATGTGTATGTCTAGCTACGTCCAACATTATATGTTTGTATCTGTACAGGTATTTGTATGTCTAGCTATTTCCAACATTAAATGTTTGTATCTGGACAGGTATGTGTATGTCTAGCTACGTCCAACATTAAATGTTTGTATCTGTACAGGTATGTGTATGTCTAGCTACGTCCAACATT
>NW_018408183.1:45257-81116 GCF_002113885.1 Mizuhopecten yessoensis | reverse complement strand
TGTACAGGTATGTGTATGTCTAGCTACGTCCAACATTTAATGTTTGTATCTGTACAGGTATGTGTATGTCTAGCTACGTCCAACATTTAATGTTTGTATCTGTACAGGTATGTGTATGTCTAGCTACGTCCACCACTAAATGTTTGTATCTGTACAGGTATGTGTATGTCTAGCTACGTCCACCATTAAATGTTTGTATCTGTACAGGTATGTGTTGGTCTGGGTTCAACGTCCCCTTATCCTATGGGTAGTCCAAGTGCTGCTGTCCGTTCTTACGTTAATGAAAGGCTTGCTGGATATATACATCGGCTCAAAGGTAAGAACACTTATTTTTTATATAGCAATATACCAATTCTTATTTATTTATCTGTTACACAGTAATTATTCTGTTCGTAATTTTTTTTAATGATTTGTTTTAAATTACTGAACAAGCTTTTCTACTTACATTTTCTAACAAGTTTTTTTTTTTTTTTAAGTTCTCAAACCTCCTTCTGTTTTTACGTTTTATAATAAGATTTATTTGAGTGTTCTCTATTCAAATGTTTATTGTTTGTAATTTCGTTACCTGATTGTTTCCCCTCTCATTCCCCTACCAGGTTTGGTTTGTTTGTTTTCCTACCGGGTTTTGGTCTAATGTTTTCTAACTTTTAAGGACCGATTGATTTCATACCGTTCGCTACTTTATTTTGCGGATCAAACCTATGCGGTTTTCTTTCTGTAATTTTACAGCGTTGAAATTTTCCAAAACGCCATTAATAGTTGATAGTTCTAGCAAACTCTGTATCAGAAGCGCTAAGCTTTTGTGACATTCATATTTCGCTTATTATATATCATGTCGCGAGTAGTATTGCATGCGCATACACTACCGCAAGTGCAGTGTACTTGGCGGATCGATTTGTGGTTAAAATGATCTTTTGATCAGAATGGTGAAAAAGAAATAGAAGTTCGAGGCCAGTCGTTTCGATTCGTGTATGTTTTAGTTAGCACACCAGAGCCATAAAACAATGTCGATATGCTTATACTTTAAATATCTTATTCCGTCTTTGCGTATTGCAGAGTTATCTGCTCTTGTGAGCAGGTATTGGTTGTTGCGTCATTTTATTTGTGAGAGTAACGTCATCAATTTTTGAGAAAATGACGTAAATTTACACACAAATCAATGACGTAGCAATCAATACCTGCTCACAAGAGAAGATAACTCAATACACAAAGACGGAATATTGTACAGAATATGCTTTTGTGCGTTACATCGCAAAAGGAGACGATAATAGATACAAACATATCGCGAATATGTATTCCAACACAAGCAACCAAAGACGATATAGCCTTTGTTGAGCATATTGAGAATTCATATATTTGCGAACAACTCACTTGAAGATTAATCGCGAAAACAAGTATACGCCGATATAAATTCATTAGCAGCATATAGCAAAAACACGATGATAAAGAAAGGGACTTATATTTCCCCGGTAATATTGCCATGCCTAATTATATGGTTATTTTCGCAACGTGAACAAACTTTTCCGTTCATTCCTTCCGCGATATCATTAAATAGGTACTCTAATTACAGAAGTACATTCTCGAATGATTTTTTAACTGTTCATTAGCATCCTAGTATCAAGTTTCAAATATATCTCTTCCAATTTAATTTTTAGCAAACATCAAATCTCATCTTCACGATGTGAAAAAATCCATATGATTTTGAAAGAAATGCTTTGTATCGTTCAAACATATAAAATGTCGCTAAAATGAAAGTAAGATTTGTTTTGATGTATTGCCGTGAACATTTTTCGATTGACGTATGGTTGATCTGTAAAATTGCATTCCTTGAGTAATAGAATTGGTAACGGCCATGCAACAACATCGTACGTAACCTGGGAACCAGATGTTTTGAAAGGAATGCAGGACAACAACACAATAGTATGATATGTACTGTGGCGTAGAGTAAGAACAGCTACGCATAGGAGTGGGCATATGGTATAAATTGTGTATCGTAATTTTCATATTTTGCTGTATTCAAAGACAGCTGTACTTAATTAAAATGTTATTGGGTTATCATGCACACAAAAATACGAAATTTGATTTATTTTTTTATATTACAAGGGCACCTGTTTGCAGAAGCTTACCCACGACGGTTTTATTTTGGATCTCATATGCACTGTGCCGTTCCTTGTTACCGTAAGTACATGAAATGAAACAAAACATGCTATTGAGTTAGGATAACTGTTATAGCCAAACACTGGAATTTAAATATGATTGCATACGAGTTGAACGGATAAAGTTTATTAGCACATAAAAAGTAGGATTGGAGATGACATAAGATGATATATTCAAAAATACCATTGTTGTTATATTTTGTTTATAAGAAAAAAAGTTTTTATTCATACTTTTTATTTACAATTTTTTATTTTTAACATCAGTTCCTAATCACATATTCTTAATGGAAAAGATTTTCGTTTTGATTGAACAACAAAACTTCATATCAAAACAAACTATGAATATTGATATCCATGAAAACGTTTACAGGACCAAAGGCCAAATATTTGCTTTGTACATCGGAACCTTGATATCCCAGACGCTGTGGTTACAGGGATGTATACACCACGATACTTTATTTATGTATACAGCTGTGCTTTGCTGTTCAATACATTATTTAGGTTTCTTTGGATAAGGACTCGTATGCTATTACTTAGTTTGAGAGCTACCAGCTTTAATATTTGGAGTTTAACACTCGTGATTACGGTCTAGATTCATAGGTAAACAACTCTAAAGATTCATAGATACAGACCGAACACATAATTCAAAAGAAAAGACATTTTTGACAGGTTTACTGGCATTTAAGAGTATCACAGCCTTCAATTGTTTCTAACCGGTAGTCTACAAGCCAATTTTTTTTTTCTAACGTTAAATACAAATGTACCTATAGATTTCATTCAATAAAATCTGTCTACAGTTACACATTTAGTGTTCCCAAGGGCATTGTTCTTATCCAGAGCAAAGGTAAGGTCAGGGACTATTCGGTCATCTGTCTTACCTTATACCAGAATGATCAAAAGGGACGAGTTGACGAATTACACAACTTCTATTTTATAACAAAATATAGTTACGAAAAACAAGTGTAAGTCATCTTTTGACACAGGCTTTTTTTTTTTTTACAAATTGCCTCTAACACACATGTATATAGGAGAACATGATACACTTTGTTAGTAGGTATACGTCTTTTTACACGGGTTTCTTGGTAACACAGTTTTAATTCAACGTATCGTATGTTTTGTTTGGATTTCTTTTTAAAACGGTTTGAAGGCCTTGTTTAAACATGTTAATGTTCCTGGATCATATAGACTTTTATTTAGGCTGGCTTAATTGTATACGTACATGGATTATCTTCCTTTGTCCCGACAGGTGGCGTACCCACCAATACTTAGTAACATCTTCATTCCTAGTTTCCTCAACTGTTGGCTGGTCCGCCGATCTCTTCAAAAACTACTGGTATGTACACAATTATAACAAGTAAATACATGTTTTTTATTTATAAAATCTTAGCTCAACGGCAAAACAAAAAACAAAAAAAAACCAAGCAAGCAAAGAAATAACCAAACAAAGAAAACAAAAGGGACTTTGACAGAACGATAGCAAAATTATTATGAAACCGTGTTTGAGAAGGAACAATTTTTAGGTATGACATTTTCTTTACTCCTTGTTTACTGTCAAGTCCAGGATGTTTTACAGTTAATTGATGATCTTTACAAAGGACATAGATGTAATCATGGTAGACGCTGAAATAGTATGACTGACAATAAAGTACATTTGATGTATCTCTGTCAGGAAACCATGATTATGAAATGTATACGTCATTAAAACGTATTTATACAAACAAAAATGTACAGATTGGAATATGTTTGTCAATTAATGATATTCATGTAATAATCAAAGAAGAGAATCGTTTGATTGAACCACATGAAGAAACTTTTATTTTTCAATCATTATGTCAACAAATCAATAATGTATCTGTTATCAATATGGATATTTCAATTAATTTCACAGAACGACCTTCACCTAACGAGACAGAGATTTCAGACAATATCAGTGACTCTGTCACAACAACTTCTGGTACTTCTCGTCACACTGTGGTGTCTTATATTTACCACGTAAGTAGAGATATTTGTAACATCGTCTTATATTTACCACGCAAGTAGCGCTATTTTTTGCATTGTCCTATATAGCATTGTCTTATATAGCATTGTCTTATATTCACCACGTACGTGGTGCTATTTGTAGCATTGGCTTATATTTACCTTGCAAGATGTGCTATTGGTATCAATATCTTATATAAACCACCTAAGAAGTGCTATTTGAGGTATTTGTAACTTAAAATCTAAACATAGCTACACGTGTATGGAATTTTGAAAGCTTTTATTATTTAAGGGTTTGAGTGACTTAAATGTGATACGTGTCTCCTTTTCATATAAACTATATTTTAGAACAATTATGAGCAAGTTCTTTTTTCATCTTATACTTATCACTATTGATGGCCCGGATGTTAGCACGAGGGGTCTTAATGTTGGAGGAAACCGGAGTATCCGTAGAAAACCCACGTTATAATGCAGGTTACCTCAAACCTTTTCATGTCCGATCAGGGAATCGAACCCAACAGCCTTGGTGAAAGGCAAATGCATTATCCCCTCCGTCAACCTAATACACATTATAAATAGATTAATACACTGAACAAATATTGTTCAAAATCTAGTTTGAAAAGCATTGTACAGTAATAGTGGTCGGATGGCGCAGTGTATAGTGTACTCGTCTTTCACCAATACGTCTTGGGTTCGACTCCCCAATCAGACGTGAAAAGTTATAGGGCAACCTGTTCGCCTACATGGATTTGGTTAATTTACCTGTAAGAACTCGAAACATGACTGGCTTGATGTTGTGTATGTATATTTAATCTTCATTGACATAACTAACCGAATTTTTATTTAAGGATTTGTGGTATACAACACATACAGCGAGGTAGTAATGGCCACGAACTGTCGATGTTCGAGGCCATGTACTTTGTGATCGTGACCTTCAGCACTGTTGGGTACGGCGACATCTCCCCAGATACCTGGCTCGGGCAGCTCTTTATGACCTTTATGATATGCTTAGCCTTCGCTTTTATACCTAGACAGGTAAGTAAAATAATGTTTCTCCCGACAGGTTAGTTTTCTTAGATATCCAGCCACAGTAACGTAATACTACATTTTCCCTTACAGATACGTAACCATAGCTAGGTAACACGGATGTATATCAAGTGGCGCAAAATCACTTTCATAGTCAATTGTCAATAGTACAATACCAAAACAAAATTTCCCGAATGGATTGAGGTATACAGTAAAACCTTGATATAATGCCCCTAGTTTCATTTGCCACCTCGTTTTACCACCAAGTTCCTCAATTTATCTCAATTTATCGTCAGACCGCATTATAATGCCAACATTCTCTGGACAATTGGTGGCAGTATCACGAAGTTTTGTATATTTTATGGGAGAACGTGAAACTGCTTTAAATGCGAATATAAGAAAAGAACATAAAAAGATAAAGACGTGTTCATAAAAATGTATGAAGACATTTTTGACTGGAGAAATCATGATTTACATTAATTGGTATTCAGCGAAATGTTTCACTCGATTGCATGAAGCAAAGAGGTGTGCAAACGCATAGGACAATGTTAATGCTTTTAAAGATATAAGATATAAGATATAATTGAAGATTTAGGTCAAAGAAAGTCGTACTATTTTTAAATTGCGAACTGTATTTTGTACACAGGAATTTACTGTTTGATTGAAGTAGTCATAAATCGTAATCTCTTCTACAGTCACAGACATTGCTAACATACACTTCACTGTTTAAATGTAACAAACACTATCATCTAAATGTAAAATATACTATCATCTACAATGTTCATTGTACTTTACTATTATCTATAATGTATTATATACAATGTATCATACACTGTCATCTAAATGTAAAATATACTATCATCTACAATGTTCATTGTTATTAACTATTATCTATAATGTATTATATACAATGTTACATACACTAGCATTTAAATGTAAAATATACTATCATCTACAATGTTCATTGTACTTTACTATTATCTTTAATGTATTATATACAATGTAACATACACTAGCAACTAAATGTAAAATATACTATCATCTACAATTTTCATTGTACTTTACTCTTATCTATAATGTATTGTATACAATGTATCATACACTATCATCTAAATGTAAAATATACTATCATCTACAATGTTCATCGTACTTTACTATTATCTATAATGTATTTTATACAATGTATCATACACTATCATCTAAATGTAAAATATACTATCATCTACAATGTTCATTGTACTTTACTATTATCTATAATGTATTATATACAATGTAGCATACACTGGCATCTAAATGTAAAATATACTACCATCTACAATGTTCATTGTACTTTACTATTATCTATAATGTATTATATACAATGTAACAAACACTAGCATCTAAATGTAAAGTATACTATCATCTACAATGTTCATAGTTATTAACTATTATCTATAATGTATTATATACAATGTAACATACACTAGCATCTTAATGTAAAATAAACTATCATCTACAATGTACTATACTATTATCTATAATGTAAAGTTTACAATATAATAAACACTATCATCTAAATGTAAACTATGCTATCATCTACAATGTACTATACTATTATCTATAATGTAACATTTACTATTATTTTGCAGAACAACATATAATCCTCAATGTATCATACACTTGTCAATTATGGACTTGTGTTGAGGTGAAAGTGCAGTTTTATGAACATGATGAAGTAACATTGACCTCGGCAGTCTTTAATTTTTATACTAGATATCAAATAATGCTTAAATAACTAAAAAAGATGGAACGTATCTAAAAAAGGGGAAAAGTACTGCATTTTGCCGATAGCATTGTGATTTCACAAATGAAATGACGTCATTAAACAATACTAAGCTGTTGCTTCTTAAAATAGCAAGACTAAGTTAATACCACAAATCACCGACCTCCACGTGATTATGATCCAATTAATGAGGCTGTAGGATATCCATGTTCGTCTAATATAACCATCAACATAATACAACATAAATAATCATCAAAAATGTAATATATACAAAATTACATATACTTTGTAGTTCATAATGTAATAAATGCAATATTTCATAAATTATCATTCTTAATGAAATATAAATACTATCACGTACAATTACTGCATTTTATCTATTATTAGGTTGAAGGCATAACCTCTACGTTAAGAGAAAGGAAGAAAATCGGCGGGGAATATAGTCAGAGCCACTCAGCGGGTCATCGACATGTGGTTGTTTGCGCAACCAATCTCACTGCCGAAAGCATCATGGATTTTCTTATTGAATTTTATGCCCACCCGAAACTTGAGGTAATATAAAAAAAAATATAATCTTTACATTCTAATAAGCTAATATGGTGTCATATTCCTGCTACCAGTTGATTTAAGTCGAGATAATAACGTCATTGAAATTATCAAGTTTAGTCGACATGTCGTGATTTTTTCCTAAGGCTACATATTCAGTTATTAATGCTGACTTAAGAAGATAGTTTTCATAACGCGTCGACTTCATTATCACAATATCGGGATAATGATACCTATCAGGATATATGACACGAGAGGCATGTTACAGAATTAAACATCTTTAAAATTTATGTACTTTGCAACAAAGCGAACATTGCTAAATAACATTTACACAGTGATCGAACTCGGAACCCTCACACTTCCTATGCTACACCATGCCAATGGTATCCTCGAACCAGCAAAATATATGACAAATTCATTCATAAGGGGAAATCACTCTTAGTCAGGAGTACCGCTTTGATTGTTTCTTCTTCTATAGAAACAACAAAAAGTGGAACTCATTTTAGTACTTGTTACCGATATAGTGGTTCCGTTTACCTAAGAACCTATACTAACAAACCCGTAAAACCGTGTCGATCAGTTATTTGTCTTTGACGCATAATTGAAACGTTACAAGAGCTCTTCCTTGAAACATGGACAAGTGTACCGTTTTTACACTTAAGCTTTACCTTAAAGAGGATAATCAGACTTAGATATCGGTGAGCAATTTCCAGAACGGTTCGATGGCTTGTTAAGTATCTGGTGATGATGCTACTATTTTCTAGTGACCTGATTAGGATATGTTATTGTTCTGTTGGTTGTCAATTGCTATAAAATAGTGATAAATATTTAAATCCTATTGACTGCTTTTTCTTTTGCCAAACATTTTTTTGAAATTGATATAAAGCTTTTATATTCCAGGACCATATAGTAGTCCTGCTAAGCTCAGAGGAGAGGGACACTAGCCTACAGATGATTTTAAAGGACCCCAAATGGGCCCACCGCGTTATATACATGCGTGGTTCTGCTTTAAAGGACATTGACCTCAAGCGATGCAGGTAGCGTAGTAAAAGAAATAATAACTATGGCTATTTGTTGCCTTGGAACTTTGATTATATAATAAAATGCATGTATTTTATACTGTTTTCCTATAATTCCTACCACTCATTTAACACACTTGTATACAAAAGGACTAATGTCTTAGGTTTGTTAGATTATGTTCGTCGTCCTTTCTGATTTCTTTCTTCTTGCGTACCGTTTTCTTCAATGTTAGATATAAACACATAGTATACAAAACACTAATGTAAGTGTTTATACATGTATATAAATATATTGAAGAAGTGAACCGCTAATTATGCCCTTTGCAATATTAGTTATTTTTTTAAAGTTTGTAAAGATTGATGAATGTAGATCAAAGTCGAATTAAAATCGTCAAATTTACATTTTCCCTCTGCTTTCTAGAAAACTGCTCAATATGTGAACAATGCAGGCGTGAATATGTAAGGACTTTTTAAGTAATCAAAGGGATTTTTATTTACAGAATTCATGAAGCTGATGGCTGTTTCATTCTCACACCAACAGCCTGTAATAACAGAGATGAGGCGGTAAGTAACTATTGCCATATCTCTTGTGAGCATATCATGTCTAATGACCTCCTTCTCGGGTCCGTCGAAAGGTTTCCATGCTTTCCACTATGTTGTAAGGAAAATTACCATTTCTCTGTTAAAATGCTTCAGTCTTGCAGATATATAAGAACAATTTTGGTTTGAATAATTAGGTTTTGACTAAATTATTCAGGATACTGCAAAAATACATGTTTTCCTGGTTTTCTAATTTGAACAGTTTTCGTTTAAGTATTACATTAAATCATGATTGCATTAATTGGAGAATCTGTATACAGTTTTCTGTTGTAAGTATTGTGAGTATGCCCATTTATAAATGTACTTATATAGAACATTTTGATAAAACACTAAAATTTGAGAAGGCCAAAATAATTACTGGTATTAGAGTAAGCGGTATCCACGCAGACTTTAAATCTTAAATATATTTATATATGTATTCATACAGGATATTGATTATTGTTTCACATTAAATGAAAATATATTATGTTATAATTAATATGTGCCTAATATTAGGATGATAAAGTGTCCAGGCTAGAAGGAAAGATATATACAAGACCTTTAATATTAACCATAATTTTTTGATAAATGACATGTAATGCATATTAGAATATGAAGCGGTTGTCAAGTGATAACATCTTTATTAATAATACATCGCTTTGTGTAATTTATTCAGGATCAGCACACTATTTTACGGTCGTGGGCTGTGAAGGACTTTGCACCAAAATGCCGACAATACATTCAGCTATTCAAAGCGGAGAATAAAATTCATGTCAAGTTTGCTGGTATGTATAACACCAGTTCAGTGATACACACTTATAGAAACATTTTGACAAAATTATTCTGATACATGACAGCTAACATCGAATCCACTATTGTTGATATGTTACTGTCAAATACAATTAACATATACATGTAATTAGTTTTCAATGCAAACTGTTGCAAATGAGGAATATACAATGACGTCTAACCCTTTCAGCTCAAAGTAATTCCGTCATATATAAGGCTATCTTTTTAATTCCTTTGTGTACCACTTACATCAAACACTTTTAATTTTGGGGTACTTTGTATACAAAACGTTTCGTTACATACATAAAGGTTATATAAAGAATGAACAATAAACGATAGAAAGTTCACACACGTAATAATTGCACTAATTTGCGTTTCATTGATAATGATATGCAAAGATATGCACATGCAATCAAAGGGACAAACTTTGAAATATATATTAAAACAGCATGAAATATTTCATCACTGCAGATAGTAAAACATTCTATGAAATATACATGACAGAATAATTGAACTTTTCCTTTTCGGGACCACATTTTAAAATACTGATCAACACATGACAGTAAAATTAACTTTTCCTTTCCGCGTACCACTTTTGAAATTACTGATATACACATGACAGTAGAATTTAACTTTATGTGTTTACACCGTGACCATATGTATACTCTGAAATTACATAAAATAAGCATAAAACATTTCTGCACTGCGACCATAGTTTTAAACTGAAACATTTATAACATTCGAAGTGAACATTTCTATACCGTAACTGTATTTACACATAAACAATATATGTGACAGTAGAATTAGCTATTTACGAACCGTGACTTTATTTACAAAATAAAACATAATTATATGAAAGATGCATCGAACATTTCCGCACTACGATCAAAGTTTTACACTCGAACATACTTGACGGTACAATTGAACATTTCTGCACCGCGAACATACTAACTCAGTGAAATATACATAACAGCAGCATTGCAGATTTCCTGTCAGCGACAATATTGACATTAACATATATTTGAAGATAACATTGAGCATCTTCGCATTGTGACCATATTGACAGACTTGCATACGTGTTACACCAGCATTGATCAGGTCCCGATTGCTAATAGCTTTAAGAGAAAAATAGCCAAAAAATCAACCTAAATCATATCTTTCCCATCCCAATTTGTTAGAAATGTTATTGACTAAACATTAGTGTTCTCTATACAGACGAGAGTAGCCTACAACGTGAGTAAAATTAAGTGATACAAACTTGACCATACCCTATTCTGACTTTATTCCCGTTGCAAACCAAATAGTATCTGGATAAAGTCTATGAACATATACATCAACTTGTAAAGGACATTGTTTTATTAGCTGATTTATGCAAGCAATGACAAAGAAAAAATCAACAAGGTCGTTCCGAGCAAAGTCGAAATGTTAATTTCATGAATACGAGGACCATGTTATATTTCATCTTTTATCATATCCATGTTTTATATATATACCCAAATTACTACCGATATATTTCTTTATTATTGCCAAAGAATGTAAAGCTGTTTACTTGATATAAAAGTTATTTACCAATCTGTGCTATATATTCCGAAGTGTTAATCTTTCCCTGTTATATATATCCAATATGCCCGTGTGTATAATAGTTGTGCATATATGTGTGAAATGAACAGTCAGGTTTTGTGTTTGTTTGAATTGTTAACCCCCAAATAAGACAACCGTTAGCAGGTAGTAAGGATAGCATTAGCCTGAATATTACATGTCCAGCATGCAATATTTCCGAAATAAGAACTTAGCTGAAAACGCTCTTATAACTAGTCAATCAACGTTTGAAGGACTGTGCTACTGATTTTTCAAGAAAAAACAAAGACATGTTTCAATTTAAAATATTTTACTGTTTTAAAACAAACGGGATTAGACGACAGGCATAGCCTATATAAGTCTTTTCCCACATAGACATATCCAACAAGGATGATTTATCAATATGAGGAACATGTTGTATCGAACTTTTATGTTTCCCTATTTCATTTATGCTATTGTTAAAACAATAGAAATATCATTTTCATATTTCCAAACAATGAAGGATTTGTACTTGGTATTCAAGTTCCTTAGGTTTTTGTGCGATCTATCCCAGTGTGTTAACACACCTAGTTTTTGTAACCATCGTTTATAATATTTTTCATACAATTGTTTCACGGTTTTTCTGGTGTTTGCGTTCATTTGAATTGTTCAACGGTGAATCCCCAAACAAGACAACCATGATACATCAACCTTATCATTAGGTGCTAAGCATGCATTTTTGTGTGTGTGATAATATTCCTTTTAAAATTGGTTATTTTGGTATCTATGATATAACAATATCAATTTAAACTCGTTTCTGTATATTTTGCTTTAATATATATATTTCAAATATTTAATCGGAAACACTTCTAAGATTAGACAAAACGATACCAGTATTTCACGTGGAAAAGCGCGTGAAGGTATTTATAGTCATACTGATATATACATAATGTATGTACCTTGCTTGTCATGATATGTCCCTTTATTGAAGAATATGTAGAAATGAAATATATTGTAGCATGACATGCATAAAACATTCATGTTCCAGAACACATTGTATGCAATGACGAATTTGAATACGATCTCCTTGCAAATAAATAAATACTCAATTCAAGCTTGTTTATGTTCATTATTTCATCGGAAACACTTCTAAGATTTGATAAATTGATAAAGGAATATCTTTTTTTCACGTGGTAAAGGGCTTATTTGAAGTAATACATATAGAAATGTATCATTCCCGCATTGGTATGTACCTTAAGTTGAAGATTTTGTAATTATGCAATATATTGTATCATGAACACATATATAACTATCATGTTCCAGAACACGTGGTATGTGAGGACGAATTTAAATACGCTCTCCTTGCTAATAACTGTCTGTATCCCGGTATGTCCACGCTGGTCACTCTGCTGCTCCACACCACCACTGGAGAGTAAGTCGCTAGTCAGCAGATGTTTCTGATATCAGCATTGTGAACACAACTTGGTACTGTAAAGATATATTCAAAATATATATGATTTTTCATTGCTGTATACATTGCCTTTCTTCAAGAGTTCCATGATAAAAGAAATGTATAGCAAGTAGTGTAAACTCGAGAAATGCAAATACACTCGATACATATGCAATAGATCAAATACTAATTTCTGATAAATTTATTTTAATAAATTCAAATATATTTGAAAGATATTGAATCAACACCAATAAAATGTAATGTGTAAGACAGATTAAAAATAATCCACTTTTACATTTCGTTTAAGTAATTAAATATCAACAATGTTATAATACATATTAAACTAAATGACCGGGAAATACTTAAAAGTAGTTAAATGAAATCCTTATTATTTATGTAAATCAGCTATTAGCGTTAACTATTGCAATCAAACCACGATATCACTATTTATATAATTTCAAAGTATCCTGTTCAGTTTAGTCGTTCATTGATTGATCAAAGAATTGTGTCAGCTTTGATACCATTGAAAAGATAAACACCACGACTCTCCATAAACTTATTGTATTTGTGTCTCCTTAATCGTGTAATTGTAAATTACTTCGTTTAACTGTTTTGAATGTTTCAGACGATAGATTAGAGCCATTTCGTAGAGTTGGATTTACATTGAAGAAATAACTTACATTAACATTGCTTATTTTTATTCCAGGGCGGGGCTTATTGGTCAGGAACCATGGCAACAGGTGTATGGGCGGCATTCTAGGAACGCTGTGTACCACATACAACTATGTAAAAGCATGTTTTTCAGAGGGTACAGCGGGCAGAGTTTTACCTGTGCTTCCGCAGATGCACATAAACGGTTTGTACATGAAAAACTGAAAAATAATAATAAATCGCATGGACGTATATTTTTTATTGGGATATGATTAAATGGAGAACAGAAATAAATAAATAAACTAATATGTCAAATAAGAGAGGAAAGCAATGACAAAAACGAAATTACGCGGAGCACCTATCATGGTTCCCCCGATAGATCCAGGAAAGTATCAATTTATATAGTTACTTTTCTTTTACTAATTTTTATATAACTGTACGTTTGTTTCACGCGGATTCAGTTAGCATAAATGATCATATATACAGTAACCTCCCCTTAACTACCTTTTGGATACACCTGTAGCACAGTTATGTCAGGATATTTCCGTTCACCAGGTAGCTCAATCGGTATGAGCAATGGTTTTACAAACTGAAGTTCAGGGACCGAATCTCGTTTTAGCGACGCCGTATTTTTACACTCAGAACACTGTTGTTGATAATTGTTTGTTGATTTTTTTTTTGTTTCTCCTAAAAGTCCTGCAAAGTATTATTTGTTTGTTGGAAATTATTTATAAATACACATTCACCATTTGATATAGCGCCCTATCTAGCTTACATAGCGTGGAAGGCCGGAGTGCATCCTTAAGATGTTTTTTTTCTACACGTGTAGTATATCTCCCAAACTAATAAGCTAGCAATAAAGCAAGTGTTATTACCTCTTTTATTATTTTCATTTCAGGTTTGGGGTTTGCTTGGTGGCTGTTTTAGACATCACAAAAACAGACCCACGTTTACAGCTAAACCCTGGCGCAGACTACAAATTGAAGGATTCTGATTATTGCTTTTATATTGCGGAGTTTAAGGAGGAATATGCCAAAATATGTTCTGAAGCCAAAACAGATCAGAAACAAACAGGAAATGAACCAAGTAAAAATCTAGGTAATTCAACAAATCGATTTTGATATTTTGTCAATCTTTCAACCTTGTTATCAGTAATGTATTTTTGTATTATTCAATGTCTACCGTAACATCTAGGAATTTTATTCTGTCAAAGAAACAATGATCTTTGATATTTGCAACATTTCAATTCGCCATTTGGAAATCAAGTCAAAATGACCGATATAACATTGTTGAAACAATAACAAGAAAACCCCCTCAAAACTGGGTAAATTGTTTATTTACAAGGTGAATAAGAACAGGTGTTCCAGAAGGGGTAAGCGTTGGCAAGTAGCTGACAATTGTGGTTATATTTTAGGTACGTTAACAAAGAGATGAATGTGGTGTTTTACTTGAGTAACATTTTATTATTTTTTCATTAGAACAAATATCGGAATTATTAGAGAAACTGCTGCAACAGGATCTGAATACACTCCAAGACGAACAGGAAGAAAGCGTCTTCAACAACACGATCACGTGCCAATGGGGTCTGGAGATAGCACGACGAATGCGTACAAAATCACCGGAAACCCGTTTATCAGACAGTGATCCTGACGAAAACGGGGTGGACACTGAGGTTGACACCCACGGGAAGACTGATCCCGGGGTTCCAAAGGTCCTACAAGTGTATGAAGATATGGGACAGGAAAGGTTCGTACCGCTTACTTAGTTTTAATAATGGATTGCACTCCCACTGCAGGAAAAAAACACTGGCAAATTTCACTGAAGTGCATAAAGTAAAACCTCTTTAATTTCGTTTTTGATATAACTGAACCTCGAATTGACAAGAGTGATAACGTTGTCTGGATGGCACAGTTGGTAAGAACGACTATTTAATGACCAGAATTCCAGGATATGAATCCTGGTCTTGTCCTGTTGAATTTTTACACTCAGAATCAGAGTTCAGCGTCATGAAATTATTAACATCGTACACAGTAACAACTTGTAGTTTCTTTTATGTTTATTTTATCTTCATTATTTTTTCATGTAAGTTCCGCAAGGTATGTTATTCTTTTCAGGAATGATTTATAAAGCTATATTAATGCCAGGAAATAATCCTTCATCAATAATTGCAGTTTTTGACATTGGTACGGGGATCCAACTTCTTATTTTAATCACTCAAATGTGCTTCTGCATGTAATAAGAATATTTATCAACATTTTTATCGTATTTTCGAATCAGCATAATTAACGTAAACGTTTTGTTTTGACATTTTTATTCCCCGACCGTAAAAAATCAGGGGATAAAAGTGGTCACATGGAGTTCGTCATACCGTCTGTCCGTAGCGCTTGTCCCGACGATAACGTGAGAATGCCAAATTCTAACTTAGTGTGCAGGTTGCCGATGTTGATGCGAAGAACCTTCTGATTTTTTGCGTGATTAGCTAGAAGTCAAGGTCTCGGTTGCTAAATTTAGAATTATGCCTGGTTGCGCTTTCCGGATGATAGCTTTAGCAAAAATGATCATAAAAAAACTTAAAACGTGGTGTGTGGCTTGTCCGAAGGATGCAAAGAATCCTATTGATTTTGAGCGTGGTCAGTCGGAGGTAAAGGTCACCGTTGCTAAATATAGAATTCTGCTTGGTTGCGCTTTTTCGGATGATAGCTTGAGCGCAAATTATCATAAAAAAAGTTAAAACGTGGTGTGTGGCTTGTCCGAAGGATGCAAAAAATCCTATTGATTTTGAGCGTGGTCAGTCGGATGTAAAGGTCACCGTTGCTAAGTATATGATTCTGCTTGGTTGCGCTTGTCCGGATGATTGATAAATTGAGAACGAATGATAATAATAATAATATACAACATTTCTATAGCACCCTATATAATATGTAAAATTACTCTTAAGCGCTTTAAAACATATGGATAATAGTAATGGTTTTAATTGTGAAAACAAAAAACAAAGGCTTACAATCACTTTAATACATTTAAACAAGCAATGTGCCCATAATTGAACAAATAAAAGGGTGGTATTTACATGACGCCTTTGCAAAGATTCTAAAATGCAGACGTGAAGAGGTGAGTTTTGATGTCCCTCTTAAACTTTTGGCCAGGGTATTTGACTTCCTAATAGCAGATGGTAAGCTATTCCACAACGTAGCCGAAACCCTCCCAAAGCATCTGTTTCCGTAGGTCACAGTTCGAGATTTTTGAACACACAAACAGAGATTGTGACTCCAACCGCAGTGATCGTGACGGCTGATGCAGGGTAACAATCTCCTGTAGGGACTTAGGAGCTGTTCCATTCAGTGCCTTGTATGTGTACACCAGAATTTGGTACTGCGACCTGTATCGTACAGGTAACCAGTACAACGATTAAAGCACAGGTCTGATGTGCTCTCTTTCGAGTACGAGTAATTAGCCGTGCTGCAGTGTTCTGGACCCTTAAAGACGCAGATGCAGACGACTAGATAGTTTATCAGATATACCTCAGAACAGGGCGTTACCATAATCCAACCGAGAGGTAACAAGTGAATGCACCAAAATTTTGCATGCATCTGCAGTTAAAAATCGCCGAATACAGCCGATGTTCATGATCTGGTAGTAACAGGATTTTGCGATAGCGTTCACTTGTTTCTCCATGTTCAGTGAACTATCTAAGTATATTGTACCCCCAGGTTAAGTCACAATAATTCTGGCACCGACCTTGAGCTGGAGAGCCATTGTTTGCTGCCACTTTGTCACTGAACTTGCTAACACAATGATAACACAAAGTTTAAGTATGGTGTGAGGGCTGCTTTGGTAGATGTAAAGAACCCTTTTGATTTAGAACTTGGTGCACTAGAGGTCAAGGTCAATGTCGCTTAATTTAGAATTCTTTTTTGTTGCGCTTGTCCAGGCGATAACTTTAGAACGAATGATCGTGTAAAGTTGTTCAAATTTAGTATGTGATCCGCCGTAGGGAATGAGAAGATCCTTATTGATTTTGGACGTGATCCGACGGATGTATCACTGTTAGTGGTGTGTTTCATTATTGAATCATTGGAAATATACACCAAGTCATTCCTTTTCATTTCACAATTTCCAAACCGGTACAGGTCTTACACGCTATCGCGTAGTCTATTCGCCTTTCGAAATCCGATTAAAAACCACTAACATTTATAATTTAGATCAACTTTTGTAAGTTACAGCTTCTTTCTAGCCATGAAACATGATAAGACAAACTGGAAGGGTGGTGGTAAGATATAAAATCGGTTTTAGGTATCAGAACCTGACCAATCACTAGGCTGATAGCTTAATGACAGCCATTTGAAAACTACATAGTAGTTACTCCCAGCTTAAAAGCCTATCATTTTCGCCTTTACACTGCCGTGATATTTAATTGGTCTTTATCTAAGTCATCAGGCATGTCAACTCGTATAAGTGCTGTGAAAACAGTTTTCGATTGTGTCATGACATTTTGTGGAACGAAACCCATGGATTTTAAGGAAGATAACTTCTAAAAATTATCATTTTAATATTGTGGTCAGACTGATAATACATTTTTGTAATTCAATTGTTTTAATCGAACCAATAGACTTTTGATATTTATTTCAGCATAATGACAGGCCCACCTCCACCAACACTATATGCCAGTAAACAAAAGACGTTATGTCACGTGATGATATCGCCCCGCCCCGTATGCTGTTTGGAGTGGGGGACGGTATGTTTTCATCCTGATCACTTGGAATCTTACTATCCTGGGATTTTTTTCCTCGAAATATGCTTTGACTGGATGACAATATATGGGAAAATATGTTTTATGCAGGGAAATGTAGGAAATTAGAAAAAATCTGCAGTGAAAATAACTATTGTCTAAATAAACATAGCCTAACCAGTGATGTTTCTTTCATAAATGAAAATGTCGTCCTGTATGAACAAGAAGTAGTACTAGTCAATAAATAACAATTCGAAAGGAATAAATAACTGTTACAAAACTATAAATAGTACGACTGATGCCACATGTGGTGCTAGAAACAGTGGCACTTCCGGAGTACGTGGCTTGGCTTTCGGTGTTTTTATCGATGTATGATAATAGTGTCTGTATAGATTTTGTGCTCATTTCATAACTTTCAGTAAATTTGTAATGATTCAAAAGAAAATATGATTTCAAATACATATTCAGCAGTTTGTTTTTAAGCTCCTTACAAATCAAATCAAGTATGTTTTTAACATATTTATTTTAAATGGTTATATATCACACAGTGCCAATTGAATAAGCTTATCGGTGTCATGAAAAGATTAACAAGTTTCTTGATCAAGGAAACCACGATTTCAGCTGTAGTATTTCAGTATTTATCACAGATGGAAACACTCTCGAAGTTTTTTAGATACTTTACAATCGACAGATTTTATGGCAGTCATTATGCGGGGTTCCAAATGTGGTACGAACTAATATGATTTCAGAATTGGTAGCTACAACAGGTCATGAAGTATACCAATCACTTTCCGATAAAAAATAGGGAATTGTATCGTATATCATTACTGCATAGTGACTTTAACAAAATTATATTTCAGTAAAATTGTAATTGTCCATGTTTTTAAATTGTAACAGGACTGTGAGCACTGTACGTACAAGAATGCACGCGATGGCAGATGGACGAACCAGCTGATTATACTGGCAGCAGAACACGCATGCGTCGGGATCCACAATTTTATCGTCCCTCTCCGGTCACATTTCATCAGTATGAACTCCCTCAGTCCGATCATTCTGCTTTTGAATGAAAGGTTAATTATTATTTCAAAAACATTGTTTTCTACTACCTTATATCAATACATATTCAATTTTTATCTGTGAAATATAAAGTTTTGTCGTGATAAGTAATAGATAGTACATTTTTACCAGTGAAATATGAAGTTTTACAGTAATAAGTAAAAGATATTACATTTTTACCAGTGAAATATATAGATTTACAGTGAATGTAGCATATAACATTATTACTGATGAAATGTAAACTTTTTCACTGATTAGTTATTATAATTCATGAAATATAAGTTTACAATTAAACCGCTTCCCGTGGATTCTTATCAATTCCCTTCTTTCGATACATTATCAAACCCCTTTTAAACGTCCATCATTTTCTGAACAAATGGTGACATGGTATGGAAAGTCAACAGTTTGCAAAAGAGACTTAAGAAAAATGGTTACACTGCTTTGTATTGTAGTGTAGTTCTTTTGTTGCAGACAATATCTATTACCTAATTTTAAAGGTGCAATCAGCTATGTGTGTCGTACGTTCATCTTTGCAGTACTAAACACAAATTCCCTTTCACTTACTACTATTCTTTGTGGTTTAGTTGTGGAAAAATATATTTGTGACTAAAAATAAAAAAGTCAATTTTACAGTGTTTTTTCTTTAATGGATTAGTAACCTAACGTGTTAACTTTGGAAAGGTGTAATTATAGACATTATAAAAGACATTCCTTTGCATCCAGTAAATAATTATGGATGAATAATATCCTTTAATATATATTTTGTATCGTTAATACAGGCCGACGAACCTATTTTTGGAAACAATAGGGCATTTTCCTTTAGTTTACTGGATTCAGGGAAAGATTACAAGGTTGGTTTATTATTTTTTATATTTTTTGTTTATACGTCAAGTATCATCTTATCTGTTGATATCATTAATTCATACAATACTCATTCATAAAGAACATTTGAATTTTGAGTAATAAAGTATAGTCCAATTTCATTCCTTTTTATAATACGTCCCATTTATTCAATGCTTTATTGGCTGTCTGAACTAAGAGGAGGTCCACCAATCTGTACTCTGTTGATTCGAATTTAAATTCATTGTATAATTTTCACCTTAAAGTCAATTTTTAACTCACATACACGATCTTAACTATAATTTACAATGTCAGCTACCTGATGAGCCCATTTTCATGTCATTGTGCAATATTTTAATTCTTTTTAAACTAGTATAGACGATCTGATCTTAGCCGGGATCCACAAAGTCAGCCATCTGGTGATAGTAAATCACGAGACAAAATCAAAAGAAATGGAGAAGACTATGGTGGACTCTGAATCTATAGTCGCGGTTCAAACAATTCTTAAGTGAGTGTTAATTATGCATTGTGTTTACATCTTTATTGCAACAGTTTGTTATAAGTTTTGCTCCATTGTCACTACGCAAGTTCTTTATATGATAACGTGACATGTACTTGGATTTGACCTAGGTTTGAAAGACTGGTGTCGACGATGATGAGGAAGACGCTAAGTTTTGCAGGATCTTATTATTCTAGGTCTTTTTCAAGGATATCCATGTTAATATTTCATTTGTTTTTGTATTTTGCCCTTGTTTTATCAATTTTGAGTTCGTATACAATTTTTGAGTCATCGGTATTCTCCTTTTTTCATCTATATATGTTATAGTTGTTATCGCGAAACCCCAGAACCAAAGTATGGCACACAAGGCTTGGACAAACGTCACCAAATGTCTTTGTGGTCAATGAATAAGATCATATTGATATTTATGTTAAACGTGACACGATGTATTAACATATGTTGTTAATATCCGGTTGTATACTGACGTCATTTTGACTACATTGTATACATCGGTCTTAAAGACAAGATAGCACTGTATTAAAGTCATTGCTCGGAAAACAGGTTTTCAGTGAAACTAGGAGACATCACGTTTTCAATTTGCATATATGAGATTTCAATAAAGTGATATGTTTTCGATGACCCTTGATACAGGTTAAATGAAAAAGGAGCGTCGTTGCATTATTAACATGTATTGGTTGTCTCTTAGCACATATGGTATCATAAACATGTTGGTATTTAGAGCTATTGTGACTGCATGTGCTGCACACAGGGGCACTCTTGCCCCGTAAAATTTACGGCTTTTACTGTTAAAATATCGATACTGGCCAAGTGTGAATTTCGCCCTTCATATTTATTACACCTAGTATGGCGTGTACCACATATTCGCTGTTGTGATTAATTTGCCGTTTTACGGAAGGGAAAAATAGGTAAACGTTTACTGGTACACATATTATAGAGTTATAGCTGACGTTAAACTTTATTAATTCTAAATATTATCAGCAGAACAAGGGGGACACAGTCTTTCACTTCTTAAAAGAAGTAATAGGCTGAACGTAAGGGAAAAAACAATTTGATGAGCTGATTGTAAATCATTAGAACTATCTTTCAGATGCTAAATATCCGTCACCAACAATACAATAATTTGCTGAATATCCGTCACCAGCAATCAAATAATTTGCTGAATATCCGTCACCAGCAATCAAATAATTTAAAGCCCGATTGGATAAACGCTGGAACAACCTGTATGTTTCAATAACTAAATAACTATATAACGTTTCGTATTGGGGACTAATTTTAATCCGATCTGGATACATAGGCAACCATGCCTGCGTCCAGCATTATTATATCATTATATGGAATATTGTATCATTATGTTATTTTTTTAGACTATTTCCAAACACCAACATCATTACCGAACTCAGTCAGGCTTCCAACATTCGCTTCATGCAGTTCCAGGCTAACAACGAGTATACTCGCCAAGTGTCTAAACTGGAAAGGGTAAGAAAGATATCTTCACCGTATTGAATAAACACATTTCTTTTATTCGCTGTATTCCACATGGTGATGAGGCACAAACTTAAAAAAATGATTTTTCATTCTTTTGCCTTTAAGAACCATTGGTGAGTCTTAAATAAATAAAATGACTATATGTAGCAGTACACATGTGTCTGTAGTAATAATGTTAATTTTTACCGACGTGGTTAGCATGTATGGCGTTAAGAACCTTAGCTGACATTTCAAACTCTCTAAGACCAAACAAGAATTGAATAACAAGGCAATTCTCATAATCGCATACAGTCACATCGAAGGTAGTCAAGGGGCTGACTAGCTTATATAGATAAAGTTTTAGATCTGGCCACATCCGGTCATTGTGGTAATTCCTATGTCCGGTATTATGTTTGATGCATTAGGCGAACAGTAATTGCGGTTTATAATTTTCATAGAGAATAAAGGGTATGTCAATGGTGTATCACTGAAGTAATTTTTCTAGAACTCTTTGAAGAAGATTTTCCTGGTAAAATATGCATGTGTTATTTTATTGCAGAAACTAAAGGAACGAATGAGTTCCACGTTATCCCATATATTCCGAACTCCGTTTGCTGCGGGACAGGTCTTTAGTGCCAGTATGCTGGACAGTCTTCTGTATCAGGTTTGTCGTAAAATCGTTTTTATCTGAATAGAAAATGTAAAATATATGTTTTAATATACTTTTTATATCGAGGTAAGGGTACGATATATTTTAGACTTTCTCTTGACAATACTGTTCTTTAGCAAACGAACTATATAATCATCATTGGATCGTGAACACTTTGTTGTTGTGATATATTTTTTGTTGAAGAACTGATTTTGCATCGGAGAAATATTATATTATGATTATTTCTCTCTATTTAAAAGAAAATTAATGAATTTTCGTTACATGCATACATTGTATTACCATTCTAGCAACAAAATGTCATTGCAAGTTGAAGTATTATTTTGGACTTTGGAGAAAGGAAAACGTGAACAAGTTTTTGACATGAATAGTCGGATTTTGTTTAGTTATTAAAAAGGTTTTAATCAGTTTTAGTAAATAATCCTTATGTACACAGCTAGTAGTCATTTTTGTGATCACGCCTTGCTTTGCACATATCATGACATTTACATTCCATAGCAAAACGCAAGCGATATTTCAACGTTCCATTTTTTGGCATTAGAAGTCCGTTTTTTCAAATTGTGAGAAAATATGCTTTTTACAAAGTGTAAAAACCCTTTTTTTAAACATCGATAAAAACAAATGTTGTTTTGAAAACTGACAATACAACATTAATTGAAAATGAATCAAATCGACAAATTTCTACGAAAACACAATTGAACTACTTGTTTTTTTCTTTCAGACGTTCGTTAAGGGTTATCTGATTACATTTGTACGACTGTTACTGGGAATAGATGCCGAGGACAATTCTGGTCACTTATCAAGTGTAAGTAAAAACGATCAGCAAAAGTTGCACATTTCATTTGTTTTAAGTTTTAAGATTCGACAGCATATACTATACTCTTCTGCATTGGTGATGATCGTTGACGTGGAAGAAAGTGTTGAACGGTGGTTTAATTTTTCGAGATGCATATTAGGTTGTCTTCATATTGATATATTGCACGGAGGCTGGAGATATTGAGGGTCAGAGAGGGATCCACTGATGCATTGAGCCAATGCAAAGAAAAGGAGATTTATTACCTCTGGCCGCATATTTCCACTAAAAAAACCACTTAAATTTTGGGGCTGAGCTATGTGAAGGCTTGTCATTGATCCAGTATGTGTGCTAGGATGAATATTATATATAAATATGCAATTAGGGTTTATATGGAAACAAATATTAAGAATATTTTTAGTTTTTTCTTCGCCTCATTTGGACTTAACATTTTACAACAAAAATCACTGGAGACAAACTATTTGGGTCAGTTCTGTGAGTGTTTTACGCTGTGAATGCTGATAGTTTGCATTGAGTCTCAATAGAGTATAACAATAATGTAGAAATGTAAAATATAAACTTCATAAACTTTATCTATTTTACAACAATTGTGAAACAAATTATTTCAACTTATATTAACCACTTTTGTTGTCCCAGATATTAGCGCGTGGGGGGTCTTATTGTGGGAGTAAACCGAAGTACCCGTAGAAAAAAAACACCTGGTCGGGCAGTCACCCAATAACTTTTTCACGTCCGATCGGGAAAACGAACCCCGACCGCCTTTCACAGTGCACTATCCACTTAATAACCCAAACACTCCTACAATAATGTAGTGGAACCGCTGCTAGGATTTATTTTTATTCAAAACCATTAGTTTGTGAAGAAAATTAAAGCAATAGTTCGATATTTGATTATGGATTATGGGATGAAGATGTTATTGTTTGTTTTTTATATAGATTCGTGTTAAAAACATGACTTTGGCAAGGTACCGGACATTTGGAGAACTATACCACGGAATGGCTACCACAACTGGGGAAGTACCTATTGCTATTTATAGAACAGAGAAATCACTATCCGGAACACAAGGAAATGACGTAAGATTTTTAAATGGTCTGAATTCAGCAAAAAAAATGTTCTTATCTGAAAGCATCAGTTATTCTATCGCAGTTATGCCTTACTTGTAAGAATAATTAAATGATTTTTTTGAGGAAGTCCTATGTTTAAAAAGTTCATAAATACAAATAGCTCGTAATCAAGTTTTCGAAAATTTCCTTTATAGCGTTCGCTATGAAATACAAATTGTAACGCAGTATGTTGCTATGTTAACATGAAATTTGGTCGAAGATGCTAGACTGTCATTGTCGACATTATTTGGCAATCGTCAATTAACGATTAAGGGATTCCACATGATATCTTTATATATTTAATTGTTTTAACTAGCTTACTAAACAAAAATAAAGGTGGTAATGATATTTTATTTTAAACACAGGACATCTTCAATATATTATAATGTTTCAAATATTTTAATGATACAGTTGTGGTAATTTAACTAATATGTTTCTGTGATGTACCGATTTGTATACGGACACGGCTAGCAGTGTGTTAAATCAAAAACAGAAAACAAAAAAACAAGATAACATCGAAATGTAGGCAAAATCGTTAATTTGACTGAATCACCGTCATTCACATAGTGGTGTTCAGGTTTGTGTTTAATTTTTTTGTTTAACATCGGTTGGATTATTGTGAAGTTAACCCTAATCCCTGAGTGTGTTTGTTTTACATTACTTTCGTATAGTACTGGTGAACCGATTAATCTTAAGAATATGCTTAGATTCTTGTGAAATGGGGATGTTTGCTGCTGGCACATTGTATATCCTTGTCACCTGTTGTGAAATTGATTATCAATTAAGGGAATATACTGGCAAACGATGTATATGTTCTTCGTCGTCTTCTATAAGTATTTGAAGCAGGGTCCTTTTAAATGTTTTTTTTTTCCATTGTGCTCCTACCGGCAAAAACAGAAACTAAATCTTCCAATGTTTCGGATTCCACTAGTGATCTCTAGGTGGCTCTTTATCCTTTGCAAGCATTGAAAAAGAAACTGTTGTTTTTTTTTTTGCTCAGGGCACAGTTAATAACAATGAAGATGGAAAGAAGAACGGACTGATTGAAGCACACAACCGCCCATCTCTCCCGAAGGGACCCTTCCTGGGCAATCATATGCAAAACAGCGATATGAACGACCTTGTGAGGAATCGGCTAGAAAGTCTCGGAATGGACTCGGATGATTACGGTATTTAAATAATATCATGAACATCTTTAACATTTTAATTGTGATTTTGTCTTAAAACAAGTCCATTGTATTGTTAGAAAATGGCAATCTGTTACGTTTTCGTTTCTGAAATACGGTAAAATTTGATGTTTGTATAAGCACTTATTTGGCTTACGACCCTATTACATAGAGCACAATACTTGGTCCACGACCAGAGCGTTTCTTACTAATTGTGATGCATCATGACCAATTCCGTAAGAATGAATAGAGACTTGATTATACTGAAAAAAATTGTCCCTGCCAAACGAAATAGTTTTGATTGGTGTACTTGGTTAAAAACCACTTGTTCTTTTACAATTCAAGTAATGTATTTTCTTTTGTGAAATGAACAGTACAATGTAGATTGTATGTGTATTAACCAAAAATATTAGAATATGAAACAAATCAATTTATCAAACAACTGTATATGCACAACAAAGGTGTTCCCCTTAAGACAATATATAAAAATCGAAATTCATTCATAACCCGTTCATAGGAGATTTTAAGATCTGTTCACGTGCACAGAATCCAGCATATGAGATTGTGAGAATGTATTGAAATTTGTTTATATATTTATAGCTCATATTTAAAGCATTTAGTGAAGCAGATTCAATAAAATAATTTCATGCTGACTTTGATGTTTGTCTTCGTTTTAATTTTCAGTCGTAGACGACTTGAAAGACAATGAAATTTCATATGTTATACTTAACCCAACGCCAAAGAGAAAACTGAGAGTTGGGGATAGTGTGTAAGTTTGATATAATAAGATTACCTATGAAGCTTTACTCCAGTATTTACAAGGCGTTAACTGATCAGAAGTCTGAAACGCCTAGAACAATAACATTCCCTATACCTTTAAAGGGTGATATAAGTTTTGTACAGTTAGTTACACATTATGTGTTTGTACCAAATAATCATATACATAAATCACACTGTTGATCGTTTCATATTCGATAACTGTTAAAGTATTTCTGCTCTTTGCAATGTTGTGACAACAGTTAAATGCTTAATAAAAAAATTTGTTGTGCGTGTAATCAATCATATAGGTATCAACAACAGATACATAACCATCTTATTTTCGTACATAAATAAGACATTATCTTAGGGAGAAAGAATAACACTATTGAAATTGTGTTACGTGGTGTGGTTTCAGATATGTGGTACAGCCAAGCAGTATGGCAGCAATACCCCACAAGCAGCGGTGGAATCGGGCGAGGTCAATCAGACTAAAAAATAAAGAACAAAATGGAAACGTCAGGACTCCACGATCCACGTCACCTTATTCGACCACCCCTCGGTCAACTTCTCCAACGTTGTCGTCTCCAGGGTCCTCGTCCCCAATTACACTCGATGCTAACGAAAAAGGGCAACCACCGAGAGTGAACTTTATCTCGCCTTCTCCTAGTCCAGAACAAGATAAAAGCGGAAGATTTACTATCGTACCTTCCTCCGAACGACTAGGAAAAACACGAAACAGCATTAGTTAGTGTGAGTGTGTGTCTTTGTTAATATCGTCGTTGGTTATGCTTTTTTCGAGTTATTAAGTTTTCGAAATTTGTCATGTTTTTCAACATGTACGGTTAACATGTAGCTGAACAAAGCGATGAGCAGGCATTAACGTCTCTGGTAATCGGTAGACTACCACCGTGTTTCTAAGAGTTATCAATTATAACTTCTTTCTTTATAAAGCGATTGCTGTACGTATGCTGCCGCATTTATTTTTGTATTTCTTCACGATTCCGAATATTGTAGCTAATCATAATCTTTATCACCAATTAATAGCGTTACCCACCAATTTCGACTACGAATACTGAATTCCATAATGAATAGCCATTAGCCTGTCATAATTTTGTTGTAAATATTAACTTAAATGATCAAGAAATATTCGTGATCAAAATGATTGTTACACAATAAATAAATAATTCAATGTGGGCAATATTTAAACGCTGTTGAAATAAGTATTCGAGCATAATGATAGACATCCTAAATACACCAGGATTATCGTTTTTCTTACGCTGTCTTCTCCCCTGGAATATGTCATAACCAAATAGCAGGCTCAGTGTGTGCTACTTTGACAAGCTTTGCAGTCATTTTGGAAATATGTAATATGAAAGTTTTTATAAAGGCATACACCATCGTCTCATCGTTGTACAGGTAAACAATATAAATCACTCAATCAAAGCTTGACAAAGGGACGTTTACTACGTACATTGTTTGTTTATAAAGATAATTATAGAAACTGTATCAACCTTTCGTTGACTTGAGACCTCTCAATTAACTAGCCGCGTGCCTTCAATTTTACCATTACATATTTAAGGGGGGCAGAAATCGTAGGTGAGCGCAACATATGGAATGTCAAGGCTGAAAGCAAGATAATATCAGAAGTGACTGTTATATGGGCATTAAAACAGATGGCACAAGATCCCACCGGTTTATCGCACATGATCAAAGGCTTACAGTGACCTTTATAGTGTCTTGTTTGTTAAAATAAGTAGATTTTTATCGAATACGAACTTTTGTTTTATTAAGTAATGTTGGTTTGTTCTTATATAAGAACGCAAGAATTATTGTGAAATTAGTTTAGAATTTCTACCAAATCAACACCCTTGAATCGGTGTTGGATTTCCCCAATTTAAATACTCAGGTATAGTTCTCAGTGTAAATAATTGAATTTCTCTCAATAAAAAACCCCATTAATGTTAAAAAACCCAGGTATATTTTTGGATTGGTATCAATTAAATTTCAATGTTTATCGCAAGATATAAATACAAAAGTGTACCACTGTATTGTTTCCGATGTCTAATTTATAATTGCCAAGGCATAATTTTTGCAATCTTTTGCAAAACATCACTCACAAAAATCGTCTTTTGCTGTGAATTTCTCTTATAAATGCCAAAAAATAAAAATAAAAATGTCATTGTCATACATTCAAAATACCATGTCATTGATAATCGAATGCCAAACTGTTTTAGCTCACCTGGCCCGAAGCTAATGCCATGGCTTATCGTCCGTCGTCCTGTTTCCCTCGTCCGTCAACTTCTTCCTTTAAATCGGTACTGGTCCTTAACGGCTCTGAGGATTTTGACCAAATTTAGTCAGGAGCATTATTGACCAAAGGGTTCTCAGTTTATATAAACGGAGGGTATAGCCCCCTAGAGGCAGAGGGGCGGGGCCAAATAGAGGGAAAATAGGTAAATCTCCAAAATTCTTCTTCCTATCGACCAATATAAGGATTTTGATCAATTTGTTATAGAGCATCACGTTGAATAACTCCTGATTGCATTATCTAAAAATTAACAGGCTCAAAACAGCCAAATACATTCCGATCTTTTCTTTTCAAAAAATAATTGCTTAAATCACAATTGTTTTATGTTTTTTATGTCTCGTGAATTTGGCTGTTGGCGGTCCTCGTCGGACCTGTTTGAGTGACTGCTTTAATAAAGCGTACACACTCTGCCGGTAGGCCTATCGATGTCCGCATCAGTCCGATTTGCAGACGATCATTAAACTACTTTAAATCGTGTATTTTATAAAAAAAAAAATGAAAGATTTATCCGCATATAAGATTTAATCTTTTTTGAAAGTTATTGTTGTGAAAACAACATCGTTTTATCCCAATTCCATGTTCTGCCCATGCCAGGCGACAACAGCTATTTGCCACATGCTTTCTTATTAATTCCATGTGTTGGCATGGTTACTTAAACAGCGTGTATGTATATGCACCTGTCATTGTTAGACCATTTAGATTTACAGGTGGAAATATGTCAGTTGTAGCTTGGTCAATGATTTATTATACTGAAAATGATCATATACAAATGTAGGAGATGGGATGACTTTCATGTCATTTTGACATATTTCTAGTTTTTGAAGGGATTTTAATCAAACTTCTTCTAGAGTATCTAGAGCACCCCCAAACCCACACCAACCCCTAAGGTCCAGATCAATCCCTGAAGGCTACCTCCTTGGGACATAATATGGACACTCATTTCTTGGCGTCTTATCCTCCAAAACAGATTTACATGTAGTTCTTCTTGCAACTTTGCTTCTTGTACTCTTTTGATAACCCTGTTTGCTACTCAGCCGGTTTTGAATTGAAGTAAAATACTAGATGAGCTATTAAGGCCCCTGTGACTCTTGTGATGGTAACTATAACAACCAAAATGTTCTTATATCTTCTATATATCCTGCCGTTATTGGATTTTGATTTAACTGTGTCAATTTCGTTACGAAATAATTTAAATTGGTGCGTCTCCGATATCACATTCATCCCACAGGCTTTTAATTACTACAGCATTCCAATAAATTCAACATATCTAACTTAACATAACAGTATGGCGTCAGTTGGCGGCAAATGTCTGAAAAATGAATTATTAATTGGTGCAACACAGGATACGTTTTTTATGATATCTTGGGATAGAACTTCTAATTATTTGTCTGAATGTAGTTCTGAACAAAAAGTTACTGAGGATTTAACGAGAATATTTTCGAAAACTGGCATGAATAATTAACAAATGCTTATCGAACAACTTCCTGATTGACCTGCCTATGCCTTTATATGTGACTGCTCGTTGTTTGACGTGTCTTCCCCTGTGTGTGTGTGTGTGTGTGCGTGTGTTAGGAGGGAGGGGGGGGGGGGTTTGATAATGATTCTTCCACAACCTTAAATTACTCATTCGCCACGTCGTTGTATTGTTAAGTGTAGGGGCTTGTACTGTCTAATATACGCAAAAATGTTCGAGTGATTTAGATATTTATAAATGTTGTAGTTTTACTTTCATAAAATATAACAAGTGCATATAGTTACCGATGTGTTCATTTACCAATTTAATGTAATGAAATAGATATTCCTGAATTTCATAAATCAATTTCCAACATCACAAACATTCCGCAGCCGTTATATCAACAAACGATTTTGTAAATTACATGATGCCCTGAATTATCGAATTTAGTTCATTTTGATTAAGAGCATCTTGCTAATTTCGCAGGTTTTTTAAAAAGAATTCCGTCAGTTATTCTATTTCACAGTGTCGCTAATTTCAATCGTACAAATTTCTTTTCGTTCTAGTTTTAAACTGTTCCCTTAGTTTTTATTTCTTTTTACTTACTCTACTAGGTATTGTTTTAGTCTAGCCTAATTTGTTGTCGGTAAGGACAACTTCGTTAGTTTTTGAATTGGACAGATGCATTAGTACTTGCTTTAGACGACTTCATTAGTTCTTATTTTAGTCGTGCCTAGTCAGTTCTCGGAAAAGACAGTGCTAATTATTTTTAATTGACAGTTAAATTAGTTTTTTAAACGTCTCCATTAGTTTTTGTTTTAGACGGCTTCATTAGTTTTTGTTATAGACAGCCATATAAGCTCTTGTTTTAGATGCCCCCGTCAGGTTTTGTTATACAGCCCTGTTAGGTCTTGGCCAAGACGAGTCCGCCGATTCCTGTTTCAAACAGTCTCGTCAGTTCTTGTTCTAAGCATCTAAGTAAAGTCCTGACCTGAACAAATTCATTATTATTTCTTGTTTAAGGTAGAAGTTTTGTTTACTTTTACTTTAGATAGTTCCGAAAGCATACCACTGCTGTAAAAAGTCAGTCCTGTTAAACAGTGGAACTTTGTCTTATTTTATATAAATATCCCGGCGCCAGTAGAGTTTCGTTTAAGACTGTTACATTATTTTTGTCTTAAACATTCCTTAAGTTCTCAATTTTATATGTAAACAATTCAATACTTTGATAGCTTCCCGCTGAGTTTATTCTTTGTCAACAAGTAGTATTAGTTTCATTGTATTGTAAGCGCTGTTATGTGTCTTCTGAAACTTTTCCTATATTTCCTCCCTTTAGTTAATTCGGGTTTCCCCCTTAAGACGTCATCGTTTGTTGAACTTGCTTTATACTCTTCTGGTAGTTTGAATAATTGAGATTCCTGCCAGTACCATTAGGAAAAGAGTTTTAAATGTAATCTTTAAATTAACATTAAGTATTGTTGATACTGCGATTCGGTAGTATGATGATATAGCATAATTTAGCTATTTTTTAAATAAGTATTTTCCTCTCATTATTTTTATAGATAATGCTAAAATATTCTTGCCTTATATGATAAACAATATGCAAACATACTCGTTGTCCTTTGGTTAAAAATCGATAAAGTAATCGGTGATTATGTTGTGAAACCGACTATTTTACTATGTGTAAATATCAGTAATATAACTGTACATTTTCTTTCACTAAAATTAAAACCATTTCCGAAGCAGTACATTTAGGCTTCGGATGCAGGATTGCTTTATTTTAAAGTGAATACCATGATCTAATTTCTCCTGATCAATAGATTTGCCTGCATTATTTAATGTTTTGAAGAAATAACAGCGAAAACCATTAAAAAACAACGAGAATATATCTATGCAAATGACGTCAAACTGTATTTATAGTTTGTTGTCATTGTTTGATTTTTCATGAACCAAATGATCTGAGATTGCTATTATATCGTTGATACCTGATGTTTTGTTGTTAACCATATTGTTATGTAAACCTGTCATGAAATGATTATCTTTTGTATGATTTTCATAACCAAAATAACGAATAAAAATTTGTTCAAGGATATTACTTTTTTTTTTATATATTTTGTCTATGTAATTTAATTTTAGGCTAATCCTCCGATCTTTAAGTTTATCATTGGAGGAAGAACCGACATTATCGCATATCTTAAAAAAGAAAGACAACACATAAAGTGAGGACGTAGTATACAGTATCACAGTTTTTGGCGCGGTATTCTTACTTCTGATTGGTTTGAATTACCCAGCGATGAAATCACAGCACTAGGCTGTGTTTTATACAAAATTAAACAAAATGAATAAATATTCATTGACAATGACCATAACAGTGATGCCTGCGTTTTTAGATTAAATTATGAGGGATAACCATACTTATTTTTGGGATTATACGGTATATTCCGAAAAAGTAACTTTGTGCACTTTGTGCATAAACAATTACGTGAATTTAAAAAAAGTGCACACATTTTTTCGGTATATACCTTATACCCAAAAATAATCCAAGTTATTTCCTAATTATTTTTAACATATTGTCAGGTATTTCAAATCCAGGTTTGTATCGCAGACCGCCTTTCAGCGCTCCAAACAACATGCCCACCTATCTCGTCCTGTCTCACTTAGACTACTAATTTATTTCTTTTAATTGAAATTGATCATTTCAGTAAATCCATGACAATTTTGGGGAACACAGAAGAAGAACAACTTTTAGAGTATATAAGTGTAACCAACAATATTTGTCAAATGAAATAAACGTGCTCTAAATAACAAATAATTTATGAATGAAAATAAATATATAAATGAATATCGATAAAAATGAATATTACGAAAACACAGAGAGCAGACTGCGTTCCAGACTCATATAATTCCCTACATCCCAAGTGGCAGTTGCATGATACTTAAGCATTGAACTGTTTTTGTATGATGTTTATGATCTATTTGAATGACACGGCTTTGCAAGCAAACAACATAATGCGCGCTATTTTAACAAACACTTCAATGTTATTCCACAATTCAGTATAATTACAATTGCGTATGATATGGCTATAGGGTGATTTAAGTTTTTCAAAAGAACTCTGAGCTGAAAGTTAGATTTGAAATTGTTTCGATTTTTCTCCGGAACAAATTTAGCGCATGGATAAATAAAGTGAATACCGTAAATCCGACCTTGCCCTCCACGAGGGAGTTATTTTTGGAAGTTAATTCGAACTTTTCTCTTTGCTCATTTTGTGAAGAATCCATACGTGAATTTATTTGTTGATTGTATGGGAATCTGACTACAGTCTGTAGTGTATATAACAGCCTCGTTATTTGACATGTCGTCAGAAACAGTGGCTGCAAGACGCGTGAAACTGATAGCGTTTGAAGTAAGTGATCTTGCGACGGAGCACAGGGGTTCATTACAATTGTCTGACATGTTTATGTTTGCTGTGACTCATATCAGTAGGTCTGTAACATATGTGTCAGTAGGTCTATACAATATGTGTATTTCAGACATTTGTAACGAACCCCTGTTGGTCAGTGTAGTGTAACAGACGATATTTTCGATAAATTGCATAAGCGTTAAAATTGTTTCCATTGCCGGCATTGGTAATTTCAACCGATGTGCATTTTGTACGATATTGCAGACCTTGGTCTTGTTTTTTTGTTGCAATAAAAGTATTTTTTATTTTATTTTTTATTTTGCACATAAATTTACAATGATATTGTCAAATCTCACAATGCCTAGCGATATTTCAGAAGCCGTCATGTTTATTTACATTGGATATTGTAGTTCCGGTCAGTGTTGTATTAATACGCTGAGAAGTATGCCTCGTGCTGCATGGTAATTAAAGTCCCATCAACGACACAGCTTTCAAAGAGGCTTTATAGTGACAATGCCATGCAAATGTAAATATATATGATTGACGTCACACTACCATATTCAATAACGCCGGTTGTACTAAACCTTTGGACATTTTACTCTCATGACGATCATACTCTCCCTGTAATATAACATGTTGTTAAATGTTTAAAATATTCTTATTTTATGTCTATATTAAAAGTCTTCGAGCATAATTTTAGTATATTTGCTCTATACTAAATATTTGCGGGAAGACTATATGTATTGACCCCAGTCCTAAAAAAAATACTGTAATATTTCAGTATTCCAGTTCATATTGAGATTTCTTGTTTAAGAAAATAACTCTTGATTAAATAGTTACAGTTTATATAGTGTTACACCAGCTTGGATATAGCTACAACTTTCACTCATTTACAAACATAGAAAGGGTCTGTAGTGTCAGTGTGTCCAGTAAGTCGTACAGCAAAACAAATGATGAAAAACAACAGGTGAATAAGTCTAATAGAAATGGTATACATCAGTCACATGGTTGTCTCATATTATCTAATAAGGATTTGTAACTCAACGCTACACGTTTTCAATTTAGAATTAATGACCACCAGCACAAATAACGGAGTTTTGTGAAATAGTATGCTGGAGAAGAAAATTGAAATGGCTTTCTACTTTAGATACACTGATATTGATTTCACGAGAGTTTGTGGTCTATGCATTACTGTTTTTATTAATTACTTTAAAAGTCTATTTTAGAGATCATTTATTTTCCTAGATTAAATGGAATTGTCAATTTCGCTGGCCCCCCCCCCCCGCAATATGCAACATAGAAAAGGTTTAGGGGGTAAGGAAAGGATAAATACATTTGCTACACTGAAATATTATTTTGTTGGTTGTCTTACGAGGAGAAACTGAAACCGCGAAAATAGCAAAACAATCATACTCGCTAATAAAACCATCTTAACAGTATTGTCGTAAACTATATTAACAAATTGATAAACATCACATGTTTTATCTCATTGTCATAACTTTGATCTAGCTTAGGAAGACGAGAACAATAGCATGTCATAACTATTTACACCTTTATATCATTCTAGGGACACGGGCTGAACAATACAAATACATATGAAAAGATTGACAGTTGTCTGCCGTGGTTAAGAAAATGTTGGCAGTGTCTGCTGTAGTTAAAGGCATTTTGAAAATTGTCTGTTGTGGTTTAGGACATGTTAAAAGTTGTCTGTTGTGGCTAAAGACACGTTGACAGTTGTCTGTTGTGGTTTAAGACGCGTTGACAGTTGTCTGTTTTGGTTTAAGACATGTTGACAGTTGTCTGTTTTGGTTTAAGACATGTTGACAGTTGTCTATTGAGGCTTCAGAAACGTTAACAGTTGTCTATTATGGTTTAAGACACATTGACAGTTGTCTGTTGTGGTTTAAGGAATGTTGACAGTTTTCTGTAGTGGTTTCAAAAACGTTGACATTTGTCTGTTGCAGTTTAAGACACGTTGACAGTTGTTTGTTGTGGTTTAAGACACGTTAAAAGGTGTCTGTTGTTGTTTCAGAAACGTTGACAGTTGTCTTTTGTGGTTTAAGAAATGTT
>NW_018408183.1:25164-43552 GCF_002113885.1 Mizuhopecten yessoensis | reverse complement strand
GACATGTTGTCAGTTGTCTGTTATGGTTTAAGACACGTTGACAGTTGTCTATTGTAGCTTCAAAAACGTTAACAGTTGTCTATTATAGTTTTAAGACATGTTGACAGTTGTCTACTGTGGTTTATGACATGTTGTCAGTTGTCTGTTATGGTTTAAGACACGTTGACAGTTTTCTGTTGTGGTTTAAGACATGTTGACAGTTGTCTGTAGTTGTATCAAAAACGTTGATATTTGTCTTTTGCAGTTTAAGACACGTTGACAGTTGTTTGTTGTGGTTTAAGACATATTGACAGTGTCTGTCGAGATTTAAGGCATGGTGAAAGTTGTCTGCCGAGGTAAACGTCATGTTGACTTTTGTTTGTAATGGTTTAAGACATATTGACAGTGTCTGCGGAGGTTTAAGGCATGTTGAAATTTGTCTGTTATGGCTCAAGACATGTGGAAACTTGTCTGTTGTGGTTAAAGACACGCTGACAGTTGTCTGTTATGGTTTAAAACATTTTGAGAGTTGTCTGCTGTGGTTTTAGGCATTTTGAAAATTGCATATTGTGGTTTAAGACATGTTGACAGTCGAGGTTAAGGGAATGTTGACTGTTGTCTGTCCAGTTTATAGAGATATTCACAGCATTAACCGAGGTTTAAGACATGTTGTCAGTTGTCTTTTATGGTTTAAGACACGTTGACTGTTGTCTGTTGTGGTTTAAAAAATGTTGTCAGTTGTCTGTCGTGGTTTCAAAAACGTTGACATTTGTCTGTTGCAGTTTAGTACACGTTGACAGTTGTTTGTTGTGGTTTAAGAAATGTTGACAGTTGTCTGTTGTGGTTTCAGAAACGTTGACAGTTGTCTTTTGTGGTTCAAGAAATGTTGACAGTTGTTTGGTGTGGTTTAAGACACGTTGACAGTTGTCTGTTGTGATTTAAGACAAGTTGGCAATTGTCTGTTGTGGTTTAAAACATTTTGAAAGTTGTCTGTTGTGGTTTAAGGCATTTTGAAAATTGTCTGCCGAGATTAAAGTCATGTTGACTTTTGTTTGTAATGGTTTAAGCCATATTGACAGTGTCTACCGAGGTTTAAGGCATGCTGAAATTTGTCTGTTATGGCTCAAGACATGTGGAAACATGTCTGTTGTGTTTAAACATGTCAACATGTCAACCACATTGACACTGTAAACGTGTCTTAACCACAGCTGACACTGTAAACATACCTTACGTACAGCTGACACTGTCAACATGTCCCAACCACTGCTTACACTGTCAATGTGTCTTAACCACATCTTACACTGTCAACGTGTCTTAACCACAGATGACACTGTCAATGTGTCCTGACAACAACTAACACTGTCGACATGTCTTAACCAATGCTTACACTGTCAATGTGTCTTAACCACATCTTACACTGTCAACGTGTCTTAACCACAGATGACACTGTCAATGTGTCCTGACAACAACTTACACTGTCGACATGTCTTAACCAATGCTTACACTGTCAATGTGTCTTAACCACATCTTACACTGTCAACGTGTCTTAACCACAGATGACACTGTCAATGTGTCCTGACAACATCTTACACTGTCAACGTGTCTTAACCACAGATAACACTGTCAATGTTTCTTGACCACAACTTACACTGTCAACATGTCTTAACAACAACTTACACTGTCAATGTGTCTTAACCACAACTTACACTGTCAACGTGTCTCATATGTAACGACAGCTGAGACTGTTAACATGTCTTTACCACCGTTGGTACTGTCAACGTCTCATAACAACAGGTGACCCTGTCAATGTCTTTACCACAGCTCATACTACTAATGTGCCTTCGACGCTGACGTCATTTTGAAATTCTGAAAACATACCAAATTTCCTATCATATAATATTATAAGTAGTATATGTCTATATATGTCTACCAACATGTCTTTTGTCAAAGACGCCATCTCCAAACATCGTAAACAAATCCATACTCTACAAGCATGCATATATATGCAAGACCACAAACTTGTGTTTTTCTAACGAATCAGAAGGGACGAGTGTATTGCGCGGACGAATATATTCGTACAATTCAGCAAGTTTCTTAAATAGAGAGTCAGGTAATAAAAAAATTGTTTCATTGGTACTGGGTTCGGCCTTGGGCATCAGTTCCCTAGGACTTCCCTGCTAACGAAGGTCAATGCTTTGACTGTTCCCAAATACCAAGGAAACAATTGCATACTGCCAACATGTCTTAAGCATAGCTTATACTGTTAACATGTTTTTACTACAGCTGACACTGTCAATTTGTCTTAACCAAATCTGACACTGTCAACATGCCTTTAGCACAGCTGACACTGTCAACATGCCTTTAGCACAGCTGACACTGTCAACATGTCTCAACCACTGCTTACACTGTCAATGTGTCTTAACCACAGCTGAAACTGTAAACATGTCTTAACCACAGCTGACACTGTCAATGTGTCTTAACCACAACTGACCCTGTCAACATGTCATAAGCCATGTTGATGTGTTATCTATGGTTTAGACATGTTTACATTGTCAGCTAGGTTTAAGATATGCTGACAGAGTCAGCTGTGGTTAAGACTTTTTTACAGGGTCAGTTGTGGTTAAGACTTTTTAACAGGGTCAGTTGTGGTTAAGACATGTTGACAGTGTCAGCTATGGTTAAGATATGTTGACAGTATCAGCTATAGGTTATGACATGTTGACAGTGTCAGCTGTTGTTAAGACATGTTAACGGTGTGAGCTGTTGTGAAGACACATTGGCAGTGTCAGCTGTAGTAAAGACATGTCAACAGTTTCAGCTGTACTTAAGACATGTTGACAGTGTTAGTTATGTTAAGCCTCGTTGACAGTGTTAATTATGGTTAAGACATACTGACTGTGCCAGTTGTGATTTAGACATGTTGAATGTGTCAGCTGTGGTTTAAGACACGTTGATAGTGTCAGCTGTGCTAAAGGCATGTTGACAGTGTCAGCTCTGGTTAAGACATGTTGACAATGTCAGCTGTGGTTAAGACACGTTGACAGTGTAAGTTGTGGTTAAGACATTTTAACAGGGTCAGTTGTGGTTAAGACATATTGACTGTGCCAGCTGTGATTTAGACATGATGACAGTGTCATCTGTGGTTTAAGACACGTTGACAGTGTCAGCTATGGTTAAGACATGTTGACAGTGTCAGCTGTGGTGTAAGACACGTTGACAGTGTCAGCTGTGCTAAAGGCATGTTGACAGTGTCAGCTGTGGTAAAGACATGTTGACATTGACAGTTGTGGTTAAGACATGTTGGCAATGTCCGCTGGTGTAAAGACATGTTAACAATGCCAGTGTGGTTAAGACATGTTGACAGTGTTGGCTGTGCTTAAGATAATTAAACAGTACCAGTTATGTTTAAGACATGTTGACAGTGTGAGCTGTGGTTAAGACATTTTAACATTGTCAGCTGTGGTTAAGACATGTTATAAGTGTCAGTATAGGTTAAGACATAGTGACAGTGTCTGTTGTGGTTAAGAAATGTTGAGAGTGTCAGCTGTGGTTAAGCCATGTTAACAGTGTCAGTGTTGGTTAAGACATGTTGACAGTGTTAGCTGTGTAAGCTGTGGTTAAGACATGTTTAAGGTGTTAGCTGTGATTAAGACATGTTGACAGTGTTGGTTGTGGTTAAGACATTTTAACATTGTCAGCTGTGATTAAGACATGTTATCAGTGTCAGTTTTGGTTAAGACATAGTGACAGTTTCAGTTGTGGTTAAGAAATGTTGAAAGTAACAGCTGTGGTTAAGACATAGTGACAGTGTTTGTTGTGGTTAAGACATGTTAACAGTGTCAGTGTTGGGTAAGACATGTTGACAGTGTCAGCTGTGGTTAACACATGTTAACAGTGTCAGTGTTGGGTAAGACATGTTGACAGTGTTAGCTGTGGTTAATACATGTTGACAGTGTTAGCTGTGGTTAAGACATGTTAACAGTGTCAGTTTTGGTTAAGACATAGTGACAGTTTCAGTTGTGGTTAAGAAATGTTGACAGTGTTAGCTGTGGTTAAGACATAGTGACAGTGTCAGTGTTGGGTAAGACATGTTGACAGTGTCAGTGTTGGTTAAGACATGTTGACAGTGTAAGCTGTGTTAGATGTGGTTAAGACATGCTTAAGGTGTTAGCTGTGATTAAGACATGTTACAATGTATCAGTGTCAGTTTTGGTTAAGACAAAGTGACAGTTTCAGTTGTGGTTAAGACATAGTGACAGTGTCTGTTGTGGTTAAGACATGTTAACAGTGTCAGTGTTGAGTAAGACATGTTGACAGTGTCAGCTGTTGTTAAGACATGTTTACAGTGTCAGTGTTGGGTAAGACATGTTGACAGTGTTAGCTGTGGTTAATACATTTTAACATTGTCAGCTGTGATTAAGACATGTTATCAGTATCAGTTTTGGTTAAGACATAGCGACAGTTTCAGTTGTGGTTAAGAAATGTTGAAAGTGTCAGCTGTGGTTAAGACATGTTAACAGTGTCAGTGTTGGGTAAGACATGTTGACAGTGTCAGCTGTGGTTAAGACATGTTGACAGTGTTAGCTGTGGTTAAGTCATGTTAACAGTGTCAGTGTTGGGTAAGACATGTTGACAGTGTCAGTGTTGGGTAAGACATGTTGACAGTGTTAGCTGTGGTTAAGACATGTTAACAGTGTCAGTGTTGGGTAAGACATGTTGACAGTGTTAGCTGTGGTTAAGACATGTTAGCAGTATCAGTGTTACGTAAGACATGTTGACAGTGTTAGCTGTGGTTAAGACTTGTTGACAGTGTTAGCGAAGGTAGAGAAAATGGCTGTCTCCGATCGTCGGTGTGACCAGCTCGAAAACTGGATTTGTGTGTCCTATCATAGAACCACCACTCTGACATTGTATAGCTTAATGCCGTGTGTTTTGCACTACCAAGTAGGGAATTAGCGTTTCATCCCGGGAAGCATCCATTAACTTAATGTAATAGCAAATGTGAAGAGTTGAAAGAACAATTTGTCGCGACCAATCAGATAACAAGATTTTCACTAGAGGTATGATAAAAAAAAGTTTATTTATTTTAAAGTTTTCTATAAGACCAACGCTAGGAAGACCGATGTCGTCATTTGTACAACAGAAAATGACTAATGCTTAATCTCGCATACATGGATAATGACAATCCACCATAAGGAAACGCCCAGACCGCGAAGTACATCCGCACCTCTGGGATCCGCCGTATGGTTATTCGTTAGCCAAGGTTCTCACCGATGTATCGACCATCTTGTCATTGCTTACGAAAACCCTGTCGTTTCTTTCGTTCCTCCTACGTCCCGTATATATATTTATATATTCAACAAGTCCTTACAGCGTTAAGTTAAATATATCAGAAACAAACAGTAGTTATGCATGGAATTTTGACGTCAATAATTCATCTTTATCATTCTCAAAACGCTTTGTATCACGACAGACAAAATAGGGGGCGGAGGAGGGAAGCATGTGTTTATATGAGAGGAACACGGAGTACTGTATTGATGGTTGTCGATTCTATGCAAGACAGTAGAAGGGATTAATTTCAAATCTAAAAATAGTACTGTATTTGTGTTCTGTTATTTTACCACGGCCATTGAAATGTATGCATTTTTGAAAACTGTTTTTGAATTGCTTTTTAAATATTTTTATTGTTATTTGTTATTCTACCACGTCTGTGATGTAACGACGGTTTTCATTGGTTAAAAAGAGTGCATTATTGAGCGATATACCATGCGCGTGCCAATAACCAATGCACGTGAAATAGTGCGCACGCATGCTGTTCCAAGAACCTCCCCGTATTTTATCATGAATTCTACCACGTCTGTGATGTAACGACGGTTTTCATTGGTTAAAAAGAGTGCATTATTGAGCGATATACCATGCGCGTGCCAATAACCAATGCACGTGAAATAGTGCGCACGCATGCTGTTCCAACAACGTTAACCTCCCCGTATTTTATCATGAATTAACAAAAGTAGCATAACTGTCAGGCGGGATCAAAATATTTGACAGACCTGCCATTCAAAAGATTACACGGATCTATATACCTAAAGTATGTGTGTCCGTGCAGTGAAAATGGTTTATTAATTATTGACATTTAAAATGTACAGGTCTGAAGACAAAATGGTAAATTATTAATCACTTCTGTTTTTACTTCACTGGTTAGTGCCGTACATTTCACGATGTATGCAGTGTGTGTATGTACTGCCAAGCGTTGATTTCATGTTTTGACGAACGATGTCGATAGCGTGCCAATGTTTGATTGATTGAAATAAATATCGTATCTGACGTCACACGTGTTCAGTTGTTTCTGGTCTGCAAAACGTCGTCTGCTTTCAAAAATTCAAAGTGATGTCGAGCATTCGCCTACAGTGTACATACCGTGTGTGAAGAATAATGTTGCAAAAAGTAGCATCGGTCTGAACAGTGGTTGCAAAACACAGCTGTCCGGTGAAGTCGGTGAAGGTGAAGTCGCGTCATGATCAGTCGGTCAGCGACTTTCCAGCACGTCATGGCAACCAACTAAATATGCCAACTCATGTCAGGCCTATCGTATGATATTGTATCATTTGCGCTTCCAAGAAAATCCGCTTGATATCGGTACGATGATGATGGTTTTCCAAACGCAATCCGGGAATCCCAACCCTACGCACTGAGAAATGTTGGCGCGACATTGATTAAAACGAGGCATCACGATCACGTGATAAATCTTGCATGCGCTAAAGAACAGCGTCATATCGAATTATCTAGGTCATGTCGCCTTATAAGACAGCAAAACTTTACAATTAGTTACATTTGACCTGGTAGAATAAAAATAATCAACTTATGTGCGTGCATTATGGTGGAATATATAATTCGGGATTCGAAAATGCTGGAATGTTTTTTTAACTCAGGCCAAATGCACGCACATATGTTGATTATTTCTTAATTATACAACGCTTGGTATAGCGCCCTATTTAGCTGGAATAGGTCACTCTAAAACTCTTTACAGAAACATAGATATACAATTTATATATTTCAATTAATACAACTAGCATATACCTTTATCAATACAATTTTGAGGAAATCGCATGAGCTGCCTTATCAGGCGCCGACTACAATAGGCATAAGCAACCTGGCTAATATCTCCAAATGTGTGTATGCCTGTATGTGGACTGGATATGTATTGTGTTTTGTTTGTAGTGGAACCGTGCTTCCAACGCCTCATTCAAAGTGCCACCTCATTTGAATGCTTTAGCACAATTACCGCAACACCGACTCCAGACCATTTTATGCTCCACCTGGATTGTTGGAGTTGTGTGGGCACTCTTTCTCTGAATATTCCATGCGTACGACGACTGAGGCGAGATTAAGAATTAACGAGTAAAGGATTAAGAGTCCTTAACGAATTGTTTTCCAACTGAGTTATCGTCCGAGCCAACAAGGGTAAAAGATACAAGTTGGTTTAATTTGTTTAGTAATTGTTGTACAATTAAAGAAGTTGATATTTAATATTTTAAGTTAGAGCACTTTGCAACCATCTGTTCGCAACTAGCACTCATCTTGAAACATCTTACTTCCTATCTTCGTATCTACTACTTCATACTTTAAAGTTTATGCTTATTTATTTCAAATTTATATTCAGGGTTACTCACCAACACGACTCGTCATGTTACCCAATAGGTATGTAGCTTCCTCGTCCGTTAGAATCTCAACCAGTTTTGCTCCCATGGAAAAATAAAATATTGAAATTGACATGAAACAAAAGCGATGTTTAAGCGTTCAATATATTTCATGGCGTATACAGAGCTGTAATAACTGGATGGCATTCTAGGAATCACATTTAATGTAAATCGAATAGATATTTTTCATTAAAAAATAAATCAAATAATCGCAAAAAACCCATTAAAAATTAAAAATTAAAATACAAAAAAATAGACTCATATTTATACTCTTCTTAATAGAAAAACTTTACTGACATCAAGCATATTTGAATTCTAATACCTTTTGCAGCAAAACGAATCTACAAAGATGGGGTGTCCAAAATGGCCCCTCCCAATTTTCTTTTGTTGAGGTGTAGACGACCTAAACCTTATCACAACAAAAAACACCCATTAAAATTCAAATGAGTACTTGATTCGTTTTTCGTAGAAGCATAAAACTGAAATTCTCAAAAAGCCGGATTTTTTCCCCAAAAGACGAATACTTTCAATGCACTGGCGGATCATGTATGAATATATAAATCTCAGTAAAATCTTATATTTTACATTAAAGTTTTCACAAAATGTTTGATTAAACTCACATTCTGAATGATAAATATATCATTAAAGCACAACATTAAAGAAAATCTTCTTTCCTAAGTATGACGATGCAAATGTACGATTTTTTAAATACTTTCAGGCTGATATTCCATTTTCGACCCCCATGCTGTAATTAGGTTAATTGATCTTCTAAATGATTAGTAGAGTGATTCAAAGTAATAACATAAGATGTATAAAGGATTGAAAAGAGTTAAAACAGCAGCATAAATCTCGTTGCACTTCTGAAACAAAAGTTATGAGGGGTTAGGCTCCTATATAATTTTAACATAGCTGAAAATAGTCTCTTTCATATTTGGCTTCGCCTTTATTTTTTTGTTTTCATGGTTTCAATTACATTTTCGTATATACTTTTTTTTTTCTCCAAAATACTCCTTTTGTGTTGACATTGAAATATACATGTATATTTCTATTTTCTATTGTAACTTTTACACATTTAGATTATTTCATGATGAAACTTTTCTGATTATAGATATTAAACTTTAAGTTCCAACAAATACCATCAATATTGGATTTCACAACAAGAGGGAGGAGGGGGGTAGATTCTTTAAATATCTTAAAATATAAATGAAATATCTGAAATTCTTAGGCAAATCAAACTTGTGATTGCTTTTCAAATGTTATTTAACGCTAAAAATAAAATATAAAACTGTCGTATGTTTCTTCAAACTTCATATTTTTCTATTCGTAATCATCATTTGGTGACATTACATGTTGGATTCATGAATTCCGGTGTCAAGCGAAATAAACAAGAATATGTTTATGGACTAATCTTGCGCGAAGCCCGATCACCCCGCTAACTTGGTTTAATAGAAGAGTTGCCTATAGTTCAGAACTTGTTTTATGTCGCCGAATGTAATCCCGGCCTGTTTCTATCCCTGTGCAATTTGTGGTAAAACAAACATTAAGAGAAGGAAAAAAGCCTTTTTGAAGGTAAGATATTAGTAAATTCATAATGAAAATCTGTTGTTCCTGTCATAGTATAGAAAGTCAATGCATTATGTAGTTTTGAACATGCTTATTACAGTGCATTGTTGTTTTGTTGTGACTACCCGAGTAATCGATGCGAGGACGTGATAATACTTGGGAGAAGGCCAGCCCCACACTTTTTTATGAAGAATTTCTCAACTTCTTTTCATTGATTAATCCCCCCTAGTATAGAATCAGACACGTGATCGAAATTAAAGGAGATGATTTGCTTTAAAATTAAGCAGAAGACGCTTACTCTTCTGGAACCTATGGTCTTATTATAATTGCACTTTTTTAAGGGTCTCCATGTAAAAATGTTTTACCCTAGTGCGAGAGTCTTCTGGATAGGTCGCAGCGGGCCAGTTCTAAATCGAGACGAGGGGGCTCAAAGACTATCGCACATCTATGACCAAGTGTTAACAAAGCGTAGCTAAATTGAGTCATTTCGGCACATATATGACAACTATTGTACATACGTTTCCAGCCTAGCCAAAATCGATATCGATTTTATGGACTACTCGTACACATTTTACACCTTTGGGTGCATACGCTTGACTGGTCATTTGTCTGATGAAGGTGACAGTGTACATATCGTACTAGTCATCGAAACGTGACATATAATTTTTTATTGGTTGTGTAAAAGGTTTCAGTGAGAAATAAACATGTACAGTAACCGACAATGTAACTAATTTCACACATGAGACACGCTTGTCGCTTTGAATAACACAATAGTCATAAGTATCATGATATATAAATCTTTAAATATTTATGTTTACAATAGGATTTTAATAAAAAGAAACAGGTATAAATACAGTATGCACGCTACAGGGAACCGCAGCGAGAAATTTAAACCGTACAAAGTAAAAACAAAATTGTCAGACGACTGGTTAATAAAATTCCACTCAAATGAAGTACTCCATATCAACATTTGATGACAGACTTATCATCTCATGGTTAGAATATCGAGAAAAACTACACTAGATGGCATCACCAGTAAACGAACAAAGTTTTACTTCAGAACACACATCCAAAGCTACAGTTGTGGGACCGCACAACGCACCAAAAATAGCGTGCGCNTAAAGTCAATTCGGTCCTGGGCATCAGTCTGCTGGATAACCGATGCATCCGGTAGTGAAGCGGACGTAAAACCTATCAATCAATCAATCAATCAATCAGTCCTGGGCATCAGGACCGAATCCTTCAGATATATATATATGTGTATATATGTTTGAACATTTTGCAGCGCACTGGTAAGACCACATTTGAAATATGCGACAAGCGCATAGAATACGTACAAATAACAATACATGCAACTAATTCGGAGTGTTCAGTGAAAAGCCAAAACTTTACCAGGATTAAAAGATCTTTTCTATGGAGAACGTCTTAGAGTACTAAAATTACCAACACTGAAATACCGCAGGATAATAGGAAACTTAATACCAAGTTTCAAAATAATTAACAATCTATTTCATTAAAGGGTCACTTCCCATCTTTTATCCTATGATATAAATGTAAGAAAACGAGGTCACAGTCACACAATCTACAAAAACGTTGCAACACGGACGTGGTGTGTGGAACAATCTCCATATACATGTTGTTTTGCTCAAACAATTAGAGAATTAGAGAAATGGAGCTTAGAAACCGTACATCTGTAAACCATTATCATTGTTAGTACAACACTTAGGCATGCGTATATTGAAAAAGGTTTAAAAGTCGTGTAAACAAATTTCATAGATCATTAAACCATGCTATGTAAGTCCTGTTAGAACGAAAAAAGTGAAGTGTGGGATTTCCTTGTCCCAGATTCAAGCAATAACGCAAGTTGGATTGTAGCTGGCTGTGTGTATCTCTCTGTGTGTGCGAGGTTTGGTGCTTTAGGATTTCAATACTTCTGTCAAAAACTGTAAATATACATTTAAAACATTTAACGTGAAGCATGGCTAGCTTTGAATTATATTATCTGAAATGAGACCTATACCAGCAATAGAGTTTTATGGTATTGTAACAGGACCAGGCTAAGATAAGAAACCTTAACCGATGAACTCGTAACGTCGGCTGTCACCAAATGATCTACATTGTGGGCGGTAAGCTTACGACTCAGCTACTCATTACTCCTTCTACAAGTGCAAGTAGGTGGAAACAAGAGCAGATCAGTAAACTACACTGCAACTATTGTGTAGCGTTTTACCTACCGTGAGAAAGGTCTAGTACATCGCGATTATAATGGGGTGATTTGGAATGGATTTGCATCAGAGGATAACAACTACATGTGTTCGAATTTCCTTTTTTATGATATATCTATTATTTTTCATTGGACACACTGATTAACAATGAAATCAAATACAGTAGTATATACAGATGCAATGGCCATATATAGAAATGATGAAATAGATTAGCAATGTGACTTTCCCTTTAAGATCGAATAAATGTATAGACTACTATACTGATGTTTATGTCATTAAAACTGTAGATTTATGAATAATCACTATGAATTGGCACAGGTATAGTATTTGCTATAATTTGGACGAATCATAATATTGATATAAAGTCAATATTGCCTCTTAAAATTAGTTCCATCTTTTTTTCGATCTGTTTTTTCAGAATCGCTGATCATTTCTGCGTAAAGTCCCAGCAGGCTGTTTGTGTGACGTTCCAAACTGTCAGATACATATATATCCAATATAGGTCTGATATTTTCCAGCATCTTTTGCTCCGCTAACACATCTCGCACAGTATCATTTGAAAGGTACTATGTATTGAGAGAGAGCTGACACAGAAAAGAACAAGACAAGTTTCCACATTTTCTTTTACAGTTTGTTGGTTAAAAACCTGCAAGCTTAACAGTTTAACTTGACTTGAACAATTTTTACAAATAAAAAACCAAAGCACAGACTTGTACAAATCCGCATAAATGTTCATAACAAAATAGAGTGCACTGATGTTTGTATACATACGCCGGTGTTGTATCAATATCAGACTTAACTTGACATTTAATTGTTTAATGTCTACTTATACGACTCAAACAAAAGTGGTCCCGTCCAATTAAGACGCCCTTCACAAAAACTGACACACTTCACCATATTAATAACAATTGAAGATATTGCAACATCATAAGACACTTAGGTTGAACTATGAACACTTGTCACTTGCATTGAGTGTCTATGCTTATTGGTTTCTCCTTAATAGTTCTGTAAAGAGCGTCACCATGAGTATAGCTTGTAACAACATTTTATTTTTTGTCCGTGTTGATTGAAGTGGCGTTTCATGTTTATACTAAATAGAAGCACTTACTTATAATCTGATACAAAATTATATTTTACTTTTCATATTTTTGTAAAATAGAGAGAATGGTATTTCTGTTCAATGAGATTTTTAAATATCTTATCCTGTATAGTGAGTATTATAACAAACCTTTGATAGAATACATGTGTATGTTTGGTGGTAATGCACGAGAAAGCAAATTACGTTCACAGATGAACGTAAGTCATACACAGACGCGATTGCACCTTTGCTATCTGGTATGCCGAAAGTGAGCTGTACTTTACCATTCAGCTGTTACGTCCTTCTTGGACTTTTCGGTGACGCTTGGGGCCAAAAATGTGGAAATTAAGATTGATGTAAAAAACTGTTGATTAGAGGTGCATTTCCCTAAAATTTGTGGCATGCATAAATAAGAGGAGTATTGCTTTATTCCGAAACAAAATTGAGTAAATTGTATATATTATGAACCCTGCAATTATTCGAGAGCGACAGCGGTCGCTAGCGATGGCAGACATTATTATACAGAATTTTAATAAGTTTAAACTGTAATTTAAATACATAAATGTAGCTTTTGTTTTATTCTATGAATATTCAGTTGTGTGTATTGTAACTAACCGTCTCTATTTATTTTTTACAAAATCCGGTTAGGTTTTTAAATTTGTCTATTATGTGGTTGTTTGGTTGAAGCATAATACATTTCCTGATACTGTAGTAAATTTTGACTTTCACAATATTTGATTTAAACAAGAGTCCACTGGACCTGTATCGCTCACCTGGTTTTATATTTAAGTTATTACAACTGAATGCATTAGTATATCTTTATATGAAACAAAACCAGACAAGATCTATGTTCTAACCTAACGGGGACCACAATATCTGACTTTCCACTAATCAGGGGCCTCCATTGGGTTGCCATGTTAATATATTTTGAAATAAGTAATATGTCATATTACAGGGTATTATTTGACAATACTTTTATTTTCATTCAACTATAAGCTTTTATAAACCTAGAAACCAATGTTTAAAAATTTATGAAAACTACACCCTAGAATATGATAATCTAGCTGTACCATTTCTTATGACCGCAGGGGTCAACTCAACCTCATTCAAATTAGAAATGTTTGTTCTTCCTCAATTATGTTTTTGACCAAATTCTGTACAATCATCTGAGGCAGTCAGGGGGTATTAGCGTCTTAAAGCAAGACATTTTTCCTCTTTGGGGCCCGTTCTTCCTAGCCCCAGGTATCGAACCAGTCTCATTTATTTAGGAAATGATTGCCCTCCCTTAATGAAGTTTCAGAGCAAATTTGGTTGAAATCTTCTTTGGCGTTTAGCAGGAGATGCTTTTTAAAGCAAATTTAGCTAATTTCCCCTTCAGGGTCCGCCCCCCTGACCTCAGGGGTCGAACCAACCTCATTTATTTAAGAAGTGATTGCCCTCCCTAGTGATGCTTCAGACTAAATTTGGTTGAAATCCTCTCTGGCCTTAAGCAGGAGATGCGTTTTAAAGCAAATTTAGCTAAGTTCCCCTTCAGGGCCCCGCCCCTCTGGCCTCAGGGGTCTAATCAACCTCATTTATTTAAGAAGTGATTGCCCTCCCTAGTGATGCTTCAGACTAAATTTGGTTGAAATCCTCTCTGGCCTTAGGCAGGAGATGCGTTTTAAAGCAAATTTAGCTAAGTTCCCCTTAAGGGCCCCGCCCCTCTGGCCTCAGGGGTCTAACCAACCTCATTTATTTAAGAAATAATTGCCCTTCTCTAGTGATGCTTCAGACTTGATTTGGTTGAAATCCTCTTAGGCGTTTAGGAGGCGATATGTGTTAAAGAAAATGTTGACGACGGACGACGAAGGACGACGGAAAATTTGTCGATGAGTATACATGCAATTGCTATTTAGAATACATGGCATCTGTTACAGGTCTTAATTTTCATGTCTGAATCAACATCGTTTCAGCCAATCATTTTATAATATTCTAATATTTAATATACACGTGGAAATCCAAAAGATGTTGAATATGCAGTCTATTCTATAATTTGTCAATGGTTGCGATACTGTTAAAGTCGCTTTCATTGACGGTAATTTAATATTCATATTTGAGGTCGAATTCATTCTGGGACGGAAGGTGCAGAGGTGCAGAGGTTAATGCACTCGCCTTTCACCAAGGCGGCTTGGGTTCAGTTCCCCCAATCGGACATGAAAAGGAACGGGGTCCCCTGCCCTATCGCGCGGATTTTCTACGATTACTCCGGTTTTTTCACATTACGAGCACCCGCACGCTAGCATCTGTGCCAGCAAGATATAAGTTGACATTATTTATTTCATATTTGCCGTAAACAAAAAAGTTTATATTTCTAAACAACTACCTCTCATATCTTGGAACTTTTATCAACTCTTAATTTTTGCTCCGGTGAAATACACACGTCAAATGTGTAAATACTTTTGAACATTTGTATGTGTTTCAATGCTAATAACTCGATCATTGTTACTGCTTTTTTCAATATTGTCACACCATTAAATGTATATGATCCAAACACAAAAATGTCGAAAACAGCATAAAAATCGGTCATCCCAATACCGAGATTTTAACGTGTAAATTGTACGATTTTCACCTGATTCTGAGCACTGATGAGATTTTTTTCGAATGAACGAGTTTGAGGGAAATTTAACAGAAATAGTCTCAATGTTGTCAATCAAAGATATTTCTAAAATTTAGCTGGAAAGTCAGTTTGCAATCATTTTCTTTATTCTAAACAGAGACGTATATACTTTATATGTCTCTGCTCTACAGCGAGAACTTATCCAGTCATGTCATCATTGAACATCACTACTTCGTGACCAGTTTCTAAGCCGGAAAATTTATATTGCAATGTTATATACTGTGGTACCTCTACGGTCCAAAATTACGGAAATATATCAGTAAAAAATGTTTACAAAATAACTTCAACGTTTATGTCTGTTGTTTTTAAATGTCAATATTTTTAGTATCACCGTTTAATGACAAATCGACGACATTGTGTCTTCCATATGTAAGGTGGCTATCAAATAAACAGCAAAATAACGACAGCTACACATTTAATTGTATACAACACAGTACCTATGTATGTGATGCCTACGTAGGTGTAAAAACTATAACACTAAACACCTGTGTCCAGTGATGACAGCAGGAGGCACAATACTCACCTATATACCTGTGTACAGGTATGACATCAAAGGGGTGTCAGCAGGTGGGCAAGGGGGTACCAGGAGTTAGTATGTAGATTACTGTGGTTTTTGTGCCTTCCAATTTCAATTTAACAACAATGTCCTCAGGCGCGATAACGGTATAAGCAGAGACGTAAATATTACGTCTCTGGTATAAGGATCAATTTCAAGGGAAAAAAATGAATGAAATGCGTAAGAACTGTCACAGAGTCACATTATATGCAAATCACAATCAGTACAACTGCATCACTCGACAGATGAAAGTCAGAAACGAGGCAAATAATGCTGGACCATGCTATGAATATTATATATCTGAAAAGGTGGTTCATTGATAAATTACTTATCTTTGTGATACTTGAACGGACAGGTTCTCCCTCTGCGTTTTCTTAGAAGTGGTGTGTATATTTATCATGTGGTAAATTCCTTGGATTGCATAAAGAATAAAAACGTTTCAAGTTGTATGACTGGGAGTAAAAAAAACACGGGTTGCATATAGGGGTTCATCAAATATTCTGAAGATCAATTAAATAATACAAAGTATATTATTGACAGTCACTACATTAACCAATTATGTAAAAAAAACCATATTCATTTAAATAGCATCCAACACACTGGTTGCCTCCTCAGTACGCATTCATTTCATCATTACAATTGTAAAACAAAAAACATCTATATGTATGTAGTTCTTAAAAATTATTACCACAAGTGAGTGACGACGGAATATATCATATAAGTAGCTAAAATGCTGAGATATCGAACGCACGATCGAAGCTTCCGGGTTTCTTCCTATATGGCTGTCTTGACAGCGTTGAATTTGTGACGTCACAGATGTGGGCTATTCGTATAGAGACTATCACAATATCTCGGAAACGGAGTCAACTACGCCGTTCGCACTTTCTTATTCTTTTATTGCATAATATGAAGTATTTTCTTAGCTTGATATAGCAAAACGTTCAGGGTACCCGTTAATACATTTTATGATATGAACTATGGTCGGATATTATTTTACATGTACATTGCTTTAAATAGCAACAACCTTGATCCAAACATCGTGGCAAAACCTTCAACGAGGATTGAATGAGCCTAAACTCTATGTCAAATCCTTGTATCAAAACTGAAAGTTGCATAGAAACGGCAAAATAATGATGCTTCGCCTCAATGTTAATTAATATCAATATGTTCGGCACGTGAGTGTCACATAACTGGAAGGTCCATTTACTCCAAGTTGAATATTTACGCCCGTAAGTAAGTCATTGTTTATATTCGTTTAGAATACGATATTCATTATTTACTTCTGCTACAAACAGGTCATTGTTGTTGTTATAAAGCTCATAACACTGAGAAACACTTAAGGACGAAAAAATCAATTCTACGACTNTATGCCTTGTGGTTTCGACGTCATTTTCCCGATCTCACTTTGATGACGTGACAGTATTCCGATGTTGGCTTGATTTTCATTAAACTGTGTTACTTAACCATTATATAAAAGCACTTATTTAATCGAACTGTATTGTTTACCTAACCATTATGAAAACAAGGTTGTTAATTAAAACGGTTTTACCTAACCATTTTAGAAAGAGTTTTTTTAAAATATGTGGTTTATCTTATCATTTTGTGAACAAGGTTGTTCATTAAACTGTTTTTTACTTAACCCTTTGAGAAAAGAGGTTGTTTAATAAACAATGTGATTTACCTAATCATTATGTAAATAAGGTTGTTTATTAAACTGCGTTGTTTACCTAACCCTTATGTAAAATATCTTATTCTAATTTACAAAATACAACTTGGTAAAATCAGTGTAGTATTGGGCCTGAACATGCAACTATCATCATTATTGCGTCATTACGGCAATCTTTTTATATCTCATAAGTACGCCAATTATCAGGCTAGAGTCGCCGCTTAAACTCTGACGCGTAAAGCGATACGTATTGTTTTATCTCAAAGAGCTGTTAATTATTCTTAAGTGTGTTTTTTATTTGAGAAACCAAAACAAAGGTCTACAAATCGCAAAACTAGTTACAAATACACTGTAAAGGTAACTTACTATTTTGATACACGTAAGCTATTTACTCATAGACATTTGAAGATATCAATTATAACTTTATAACTTTTAAGGAAATAACAAGAATGCGCCTTAAAGATCATCAGGTCGGGAAAACGTAACTCTATCCTCCTTTAATCAAAATTGTAGTGGACAAACTAGCATTTTGCTAAACAAACACAAAAAGTCGTTTAGATTCCTATTTGTATTTCTTCAATCATGAAAATCAGTATGAAAAGTTAACAAATAATAATCAATAAATATAAATCTAGATCATTTTCCGTATATTTCAGATTAAAAAATCGATCCCCTTAGCGAAAAATATTTTTTCGAAGAGAAAGTACATATTTCCATGATGACAAATCAATTTACAGTTTAAGAATGATCAATACGGACGAAGAAATAATAAAAAAATAAAATAAAATGGACAATTCGTCTTTAGTCCATATAGCTCTTAAAAAAGATAATTTAGTAACATTGTCGACATATTTTTGTATCAATGCTACGAGGCCAGATTAGGATTCCATCGTTGGACCTCTAATCATTATAAGTTGTCGTTCCAACCAACCGAGATAAATGTGCCCTCTCTCTCTCTCTCTCTCTCT
>NW_018408183.1:17273-25025 GCF_002113885.1 Mizuhopecten yessoensis | reverse complement strand
TCTCTCTCTCTCTGATATTTTGTATATTATGTACCGTGACATTATTCAAAAGTGATTTTAATTGATATTTGGTTCACGGCCAACCTTAAGGTTTAAGAAATCCAACTATACAGTCTACCACTTTGTAAAAAATGTACGTCAAACACATATATGGCTGATTCCACATTCAAAAACTTGAAAGTAGATACAATATGTAAGGAATGAATTACGCTGCATCATACATCTGATTTTTTTCTTCTAGGACTCATTAGTGATTTAAGGGACCAAAAACATGGAAATCATAAATATTTCTGTATTTCATCTTTGTTACAATAATTCGATTCATACAATGACAGTGAAGAATATGTTCCTAATCTACATATTAGTTCAAGTTTACTAATAATGATATACATGTCCTATCTCTTCGAAACACAATCAGCAAGCCCGATCCTGATCAGGTTTACCAATTGATCATCCTTTTTCTGTGAGTAGAATGAAAGTAAGATGTTGGAATACAATTTATTTTTTCTCCATCGTTCTTTAAAAGTTCATTTTATATATTGTTTTTCAAATATCCACATTGAATTAACTGATCATACGGATTTGAATTAACAACACTTTTTAACTAATATTCACATACGGTACATATTTTGTATGTCCGTTCAGAATCCAATAATATTATCTTAAATGTTTTTATAGAAAAATGACTATGCTTTAACATGTCAGCTTACTTCCGATACATTTATAACAGATTGTGAATTAAATAAAGCCTGTTTATATTTCAATATTATGTTATTCTAACTAACTGATCAAGTAACGTTTTAAAGGTAAAACTTTCAGCTTTATATATGATGCATGCGTTTATGAATGTTTTACAAATATAGCCGTACGACGCATCCAAATAAAAAACGATTTTTCACAAATTGCTGTTAAAGTATTCCGCCATGGCTAGTGTTTGTTATACATATGCGATCTCCTTGTACACACTAATGTGTGTATGAGCGAGAAACATCTGTCAAATCTGTGGCATATCACGTGACTGTGCTTTCAATTGTACATGTAACCATATGGCAAAATAATTTTGTCATTCCATACAAAGACTGAAATTGTGGAACGATGAAGGGGTGTTTAGTTTTCGCTAGTTTGATATTGATATCGAATTATGGTCAGGTATTTTCAGACGACAATGATTCAGTGGAGAAGGTAGAGGAGCAAAGTTTAACCAGTGCACTTGTCAATCTTTTAAACGGGACTTATTACAATCTTAACGAGAAAGTATGTCAATTGGAAAGGAAAGTCGATGCGATCGAAAGAGTCGCAGATCCTGACCATCAGTGTGAGTGTAACGAAACGGAAATTAACGACTTTAAACGATCAGTATCGGATGAACTTCATACCTTTTCAAAGATCCTGTCCGGGTTTGAAAATCAAATGCGCATTTTGCAAAAGGAGCAGGCACAGCTACGTGAGTTGCTCGGTGGAGGAAACAGCAATGAAGGGGGTGAGTTAAATACTTCACAATATTGTATATATATACATATATCAACTGTGTTCATATGAATATTAACTTAAAATATAGAAGAACTATTANACCTTTTCAAAGATCCTGTCCGGGTTTGAAAATCAAATGCGCATTTTGCAAAAGGAGCAGGCACAGCTACGTGAGTTGCTCGGTGGAGGAAACAGCAATGAAGGGGGTGAGTTAAATACTTCACAATATTGTATATATATACATATATCAACTGTGTTCATATGAATATTAACTTAAAATATAGAAGAACTATTATTCGTAGTAGGACATCTAGTACAGAAACCTCGCACTTGTATCAGATGTTTAATTTTAGATTTGCCCCTTCCCCACCCCATCCCTATCCACAAGTTATGCACACGGCTTTCGATAACAAAAGTGAAGATATATCTGAGAAATTGATACCAGTCGTAAAGGTCACTGAAAAAGTAAAAGAAGTGTAGGGTTTGGGCAACGCCACCTGTTTAGGTCTTGCAAAGACGTAACTGTAGTGTGGGGATGGGAAAGTAATAAATGTAGTGTAGGGCTAGGAAAGAGATACATTGTAACAGTGGTGTAGGGCTGGGAAAACAATAACGGTATTAAAAGCCTCGGAGGCAATGGTGGTAGTGAAGGGTTGGGAAAGCAAAGGAAAGCGAGAACTATCGGTCTCGGAATCAATAACAATAGTGTAGGATTGAGTAAACGATAAAAGTAGGGTGGGGTTGGGAAAGAGATAGTAGTGTAGGGTTGGAAAAGAGATACCAGTAGTGTAGGCCTGGGAGAGCGATAACTGAAGCGTAGGAATGGGAAAGTAAAAACAGTAGTGTGGCGCTGGGAAAGCGATAACATAGGTGTCGGGTCGTGAAAGCGATTACGGTAGTGTAGGTCTGGGAACGCGATAACAGTAGTGTAGGTCTGGAAAAGCGATAACAGTAGTGTAGGTCTGGGAAAGTTAAAACAGTAGTGTGAGGCTGGGAAAGCGATAACAGTAGTGTCGGGTCGGGAAAGCGATAATAGTACTGTAGGTCTGGGAAAGTGTTAACGGTAGTGTAGGGCTGGGAAAGCGATAATAGTTCTGTAGGTCTGGGAAAGCGATAGCTGTAGTGCAGGGCTGAAAAAGAATTAAAGTAGCACTGGCTTCAGAAAGCAATACAACTGATGCAGAGCTTCGAAACCGATACCATTTGTTTAGTTCTCTCATCAGAATGGGTATTGTGACGTCAAATTTAACCAGTGTATGTTATTTGCTGGTATATTGTGTAACTGAGTTGATTTTTTGACGTTCCGATCTCAACTGAAATTGACTGACTTTTTTCGACATTGAAATAAGTACGGCTTCTTTTTAACCAATAGAAACGATTGATGAATAGACATAGAAAGTGAAATATTGAGTATAGATTTTGACGTCGCAATCAAAACGGGAATGCTGTAAAGTTATATTTGTCGTATCACAATCTAACAGGGTTAAGATATTCTCTGTTGCAAATTAAATGATCCTTTAATAAAATCAATATGTCTAACTTTGAAAATAAAAATTACACCATATTGAAGCTAGTGATAGTACGTCAATAATCAGACATATAACATTTCGAAAATCAACAATAAAAATCGACAATAAAAAGCAAAAAGACCGAAGGAGATGTATTAGTCTCATGCATCTGAGCCCTCTATATAATCATAACCTTTCGTATATATTATATAGTTGTTTTCCTTTGATGCTAATTCCGGCCATATTACCCCCATATTGTCACGATGGAATCGACCTTTCCCACGGTAGGCAAAACGCTACAAACTAGATTCACTATAGTTTACGTATCTGCTCTTGTCTCCACCTAATTGCACTTGTGGTAGGACTGAAGGCGAGCTGAGCCATATGCCTACCGGTCATAATGTAGGACATACGGTTACAGCCACCGTTACGAGTTCAGAGGTCAAGGTTTATAATCTTAGCTTGGTCCTGGTACAATACCACAAACTCTGTTGCTGGTGTTTGTGTCCGTGTTCTATCCGTTAAAAGGTTGGCAATGTATGGGTTTCATTTCAGAAAATATTAATCAAAGCTAGTCATGCTTCACGTCAAAAGGTTTTTAATGTATAATTACAGTTTTTGACAAAAGTACGGGGATCCTTAACAACCAAACATTGCACATACAGAGTGTGTTATGTACATTATATACAAACGTGGCAATGGCATGTGACAGACACAATCCAACTTGCCTTATCGTTTGAATCTGGGGAAAGGAAATCCAACACTTCACCTTTCCTTGCTTACACAGCATGATTTAATTATCTATAAAAGTTGTTTACACGACTTTTAAACTTGTTTAAATACACGCATGCCTTAGTGTTTTATTAACAATTGTTATGGTTTGCAGATGTCATTGTATTTTTTTATGGAATTTAATGGAATAATATTAGACGGAGGCTAAAAGCGTCTGGGTCCATACCAACAATTGTTTAACAAAGGTTGTTTAGGATGTCAAAACAGCATTCTAAATATGCAAAAATGTAGCCTTATTGTATTTCACGTATCATCGATTAAAATATTCATGATTTGCAATTTCGAATTCCCTAATTGTTTGAGCAATAACAACATGTACACGTAGATTGTTCCACACATCTAATACTCTAAATGTGAATTAGTTTCTCCTTAACTCCGCTTTGCAACGGTTTTTGTCTTCCAATTATATCATAGGTTAAGAAGATTGGAAGTGACCCTTTCATCAAATAAATGGTTAGTTAATTAGAAAACTCTTATTTAGTCTCCTCTTATCCTGGTATTCAATGTTGGTAATTTCAGAACTCTAAGGCGTTCTCCAAAGATAATTCTTTAAATCCTGGTTTAAGTTTGGTGGCTCTCCACTGAACATTATTAATTGGTTGCATGTCTTTTAATTTGTACGGATTCGTTGCGCCTGCCGCATATTCCGAATATGGTCTTACGAATGCCCTACACAATTTTCAAACATATATACACCTATATAATATTTATCTGACGGATCTTCTTATGATGCCAAGGACCGAATTAGTTTTATTGATAGAACTTTCTGCGCATAAGTGTTCTGAAGTATAGCATATCCCCCTGCAGTTACATCTCAACGTTGTTCACTGGTGATGCTATCTGGTGAAGTTTTCCCGCCATTCTGGCCAATGCGATGATAGCCTCTGTCATCTAGGATTGATCCTTTGATATGGGGTACTTTACATTTATTCTCGTTAAAGTTTGACCATTTTGAAAGTTGATCTAAATCTGATTGTAGAATTTTTACATCCTCCTGGTTACAGATCTTCCGGTAAAGTTTGTGTCATCTGCAAAAGTGGACAGGAGGATTCCAATACACTTCCTTTAGAAACTACACTGAGGACGTCTGGATAGTTCGATATTCCATTTACCAATATATTTCTATTTTTATAATTCAGGAGGTCTTCAATCCACTTCATTGTTTTATGACCGATTCCATATGTATATAACTCGTGTATAAGTTGACCGTGGTGTACCTTAGTAAACGCTTTCATAAAGTCCATATATATGACATCAATTGCTTCCCAATCGAGTTCGTACATCCAAAATTTCATCTTTGTTAATAGAGCTGGCCCCATCTCAAGAATCTTTAATTCATAAAGAAAGTAAATGAATTTAAAATTTATCTAACTTGCATTATCTTTAAAGTCTGATTATAAAAATTCCAAACTTCGGGGAGATTAGCTAATAGAGGTACAATAGGTAAGCAGCTTTATGGAAACTAAGGGGCTGATAGTTTACTATCAGTTTTTCTCGCTATTCATATTTCATTGATATTAATAAAATCAAAACGCATATGAGCCTATGAATTGGGATGATATATACAATTACAATTACTCTAATATAATCTTTTATATTAATCGAAATATCTTTAGAGCTATTTGCCTCCTTATAAAGTGCTAACCATTAATCTTATGCCACCTTGCTAATGTCTCCACGTGTGTGTAGGCATACGTGTGCCTGGGATGTTTTTTGTTTTGTTTTGTTATTCTCTGCTTTCCACCGAATATTTTTCATATTCTCCACCTGTTGATATGCTACACCAATGACACTACAATATCCAACGCAGACCTTTTTATACACCATCTGAGTTTTTGGAGTTATAATGCAGCAAAACCCTTTCTCTGAAAATACATTTTGTTACGACGACTTTATAATAAACCACGTCTGCATGAAATGTTGTAGTAAAATCGACTTGCCAAATCCTCCTATCTCCCATCCGCCAAGAGTACTGATACAAGATATTACATGATATGTCTCAATCAATTGACAACAAATGGTAAGAATACTGGAGTATTGAAGAAAAGTATTAACCATATTTTATTCAGTGAATGTGTTTGTCGATAAACAAAGGCATTGTTTAACTTCCATTTAGCCTAAAACAAAACATACTTTCTTTCGTACTTAATATTATTCAAGTAAACATTGTGTTTTCAGCATCTACTACTACGACTACGCCCGGCCCACGTGACTGTGACCAAGGCTGGTTCTCTTCTTCGGAAAAGTGTTACTATGTGTCCACAACGTCCGAGCAAACCAATTGGAGTATGGCTATCGTGAGTATTATTACTATTTATTTTAACAATGCCTATTTCTTTCAAAAGTTAAATATGACATAGTAATAGATGAAACTACGGTAAAACATTTATCCATGGGGACTCTTGAAAAAGTACAACTATAATAAGACCAGGTGTTCCAAAAGGGTAAGCGTCTCCTGCTTAATCAAATCAAGTTGACTATTAATTTCGATCTCATGTCTTATTCTCGTCTCTAGGGAGATTAACAAGTATTAAAAAATGATGTTGAGAAATTCTTTATCAAAATCACTGTAATGAGCATAATCAAAACAACATTGCATTAAATTTCTATACTATGACAGGAACAAAAAAAAGTTTTGTTGATTTACTGAAATCATTCCCACCAAAAGACTTTTTTGTTCGATAGAAACAGATCGGGATTATATTCGGCGACATAAAACACGTTCTCTACCGTGAGCAACGTTTCTGTTATACCATGTTCGCGTGCTGACCGGGCTTCACGTTCATGATAAGTCCATAGAAATATTCGTGTTTATTAAGCTTGACACCGAAATTCGTGAATCCAACATGTATTGTCCCAAAATGATGATTACGAATAGAAAAATATGAAGTCTGAAGAAACATACGACATAATATGTCTTTTAATTTTGACGTTAAAGAACAATTGAAACACAAAAACAATTTTGATTTGTCTAAGCATTTCAAATATTTTATTTATTTTACTAAGATATTTAACGAGGCTCTGTATACAGTCCCGTATATGCAATGAAAATACAAGTATAAACTCTACAGTTGTGTGACCGCAATACGTACCAAAAATAGCGTACATCGGGCACACGGCGTCCGCACATCGTCCATGCATGGTGCGCACAACTATACGATTTAACAATCGTTCACCCCGTTGTGCGTTTCTTTCCGCAGAAATGTGCGATTTGGAACAATTGGTTATCATTATCACGGAATGAAAAATCATCCGGAACCCTCGTGTGGAAGAAGGAACAATGAATACATAATTTTCTCATCATTTTTATTAGGGTTATGTTCAAGTATACATGACTTAACGACTGCCCAGAATGGGTTTGGCTCCTAGGTAACAGAACAGGTAAATACTATTTTGATGATCGACCAGAGTTTCACCTGGCCAGTGCCTGACACAAGTCGTTGCACCGCTGTTTTATCCTCATTTTTGAACATCGCTTTTGTTTAAAAGTTTGATGTCAATATCAATGCTTTATTTATTCTTCTTCCAGTCGCGCTGTACTGCCAAGGGGGCAAAATTGGTTGAGATTCAAACAGACAAGGAAGCCTCATTCATTATGAGAAACCTGCCGAGTCGTGTTGGTGAGTAACGTTGATATCATTGCTTTAAATAACTCATCCTCTTTATTATTCCAACTTAATAAGCATTTACCTGTAAAATATTGAGTAGGTTATACTTAAAGGATGTTTCTTGATTAGTGCTGGATCGTAAATCTAGTGATCAACAGATTTTTACAAAATGCAAAAAGTTGTTAGCTCTTTCCTATAAATGTTAACCTTATATATGACAGAATTCATTGTATTTTACAACAATTATGAAAAAAACTTTACGAACTAATATCANTATGTGTTGGTCTGGGTACGACATTCCCTCGTTCAAAATAGATATATTCAACCAATACGTGTTTGTATATGTACAGTTAAATGTTGGTCTGGGTTCGACG
>NW_018408183.1:6967-7337 GCF_002113885.1 Mizuhopecten yessoensis | reverse complement strand
GACACGTGATATGACCGATAATTTATTTGAATATAAGGATATCGAAAGTGATCAGAATTAACGAAAGCTCAACTCCAGCTTTATCTAAACTTAAGGTTCAACAAGCCCCATAAAAGATGATGTAGTCAACTAAAATTCCAACCCCCTGGTAAGTCATATTCAAATACCTCAATTACAAATCGGAACTCACATATGTTATTTATATATATTGAACTTGTACATTGGCCATACAACAAATACATAGCCAGGTTAACGTAGTCAAAAAAGGCATTAAGGCTGATGTCTTTATAAAAATAGTTCACCGGACTTATAACATGTCAATCTCTTTTGCAACCCTACTGAGTGCTGGGAAAAGACTCATAATCATCTC
>NW_018408183.1:5250-6033 GCF_002113885.1 Mizuhopecten yessoensis | reverse complement strand
ATTACCTCTTTTAGGGGGCTTGTTGAACCTTAATAGATACTTATTCGGGTAGTTGGTGTTCTTAATTTTTGTAAATACGACAGAGATGATAGCCGGAATGTTCATCAAACTACTGACGTCGCCGATATGAATATGAATATGAATACCAAACGCATTTATTTCAACATATGTGAAATCGATTAACCAGTGTCTCGCTTTTTTTTTATATAAATACATGGTTTAGTAGATAATGGTACTTTTTAAAATGAATAATGCTCACCGAATAGACATCACACCGGGCATGCCGTGTTTTTTCGTGTGTGACAAAAACGACAACCTCTTATCCTTACAACATAGCCTTTATGCTAATTATATAAAGTCTTTCAGCTCGGAATTCCCTCTTGTCTTAAGTTGATGTCACCGATCATTACCTGCTGTACACAAACATTTAAAAGTACAGAAAATATTTTATAGAAAAAAACCTTTTAACGGTGAATTATCAAAAACAAACCGTGGAAAAAGTTAAATGACTCATCGAATACCTTCAAGGAAGTCATTTCAACACAAAATCTTACAGATATAAAAAATTCCTTCAACGACGTCATTTCTACTCCTTATTTCAGATATATACAAACAGTGTCAAAATTTAAATGACTCAAGTACATTCACCGATGTCATTTCTATTCCAAATTNAAATTTTAGAAATTATCAGAAACTTATCAACATTCCGTTAAATGTGAAAGGATTGGTTAATGACTCATTGAGGTTTTAACCCCAATGAACCTTAACATAACTGTATTCAAT
>NW_018408183.1:0-852 GCF_002113885.1 Mizuhopecten yessoensis | reverse complement strand
AAAAATCTTTTGATATTATTTGGTGCATTATGTTGAGATACGATAATGAAAATTTCAGAAAATTTGAGAACGGTTAAATTTGTCATATAAATGTCAAATTGTAGCAACATTTATTTCCAAATAAAATCCAACAACCTTATGACCTATAGCCATGTTTGATAATTTAACAATACATCGCACCAAATTTATTATCGCAACTGATCAAATTTTCATCAATCATGATGAGCCCAACTATAAAGCTAGATGTTGCAAAATAAAAAAGATATGCAGTCTCACACACATAAAAGTTTAAATTGGTTTTCACTTTGATGCTTTATAAGTTTATGTTGTCAAGGTTTGCAAAACATTGATAAAATCATGCGTTACATATTAAGCTTAAGGTTTTGTCTTTTCAAATATTAAGACAGACCATCTTTACCAAAGGTCATGACAACTGTTCCGGGCTATTTTTAATTCAAAATCAACCAAATCAAGACCAAGAAGGAGAAATAGAATATTGTTGAAATCCTTTTATCTTATTTACATCTACCCGTAGAAACAGGACGAGGATCGATTTCGCTAATTGTCTTTCTAACAAATTAGGGATAAATATGATAATCCTAAAGCACCAAAACCTGCCACACACAGACATACAGACATACCTACACCAACTAGCTAAAATATAACTTGTTTGCAGATGTGAGATATCTCCACTCTTTTTGGATCAAAATCGTATGATTATTTCACCTTTTGTTTTAAAAGGGCTGGCCCCGTTTCGAAAATCTTTAATTAGAAAATAAAAATAAATGAGACACTAGTTAACTTTTCTTTTCTCTTTGACGTCGGAATCTTAAAGTTGCAAATGTTTGTGAG
>NW_018408182.1:2719-5118 GCF_002113885.1 Mizuhopecten yessoensis | reverse complement strand
ACGCGTGTTCGTTGCATCACTAAACTAGTTTGCTATCTAAGTCTGAAGAATATTTGGAGAAGCCACGTGATTTTTGCACTGTGTAGGACTGACATCGGATATAGCTAGTACCGAAGCGGGCATGGACGCTAGGGGCAGGCAGACAAGCCACGGGATGTTTTCCGATATTTCTGATATTTTCCGGTAGCGTAGAGACAAATAAAGGAGCATAACAGTTATACAATGAACAATGATGTATGCGATGCAGATGATTTGTAAACTTTTTCATGCGATCTGAAGATATTAGTAAAAAAAATACTACAAAGTACCGGTACAAAATGGTTTACAAAGAAAGAAGAAGAGATAACTATTAAAGTATGACGTATACGATGATGAAACGGACGTTACTGGCATATGAAGATAAGACCGGGATAAACATATAATGGTCATATGTCTAAATGTAGTCATTACGATGTAATTGACTTAAATTTGTTTTCGTCTGTGAATGGCGAATAGTTGTTGATACATTTTCAAGTGCACGGAACTAGCATGTTAACAGTACGGCGAATAGATATACTAACATAACCATGTTTAGAGCGAGCATTTGTACTAGTTATGTTTTTATGTTGTTATACCATTGGAGTAACATACCAATGGTGTTGCTTTGTAACACTTTTGAATGATATCGTAAGGGAAGGGGTTAAGAATGTCGAACGTCTAATGAATGTCGAATTAAATAATGATAAGGAGTACCCATTTTTCACATGCTAAAACACAACTTAAGCTGTGACCTTGGCAATAGCGGTGGAGAGTTTGAACTTTAGCTGTGACCTTGGCAATATCAATTGAGTGTTGGAACTTTAGCTATGACCTTGACAACAGCGGTGGAGAGTTGGAACTTAGGCAGAATGTGACATAGTCTTTCCCTGTCACAACGTTAATATACAAGGGGGAGGGGTTACACAAGAAATTTTAAGGGTGATGTAGAGAAAATCTGCACTAATACCTAGATTTGCAAAGAAATACACGATAGTCAAGTTGATATTTCCTCAATTTATTCACACTTATCTGTAAACAGCAAGTGGTAAAGGCAATACAGACGTCTGAAAGTGTTAAATATGTATACCTTTAATTAACAGGCAATGGGAAAAGTCTGTTTCATTCCTACTGAAGATTTCAAAGTCTATTCTCACTTTATTTTCATCAACTTTTAATAGGCACTTTTAGATTATGGTCTGAAACTTTGTTTAATAATTGGTACTTTAAAAAAATATTTTGCAACCCTAATATGTTGAGGGCTGAAAAACAGACACACAACTATCAGTTTGTCCTATCCTTTTAATCTACAGCACAGGTAGACTAGTGGTTATCTGACTTACCTGTACACCTGTATTGAGTGCATTGTTGTTTCTTGTCATCTTTGGTGTTCTACAACTTACGTACGATAAGGTGCACGCATTTTACACTGTAGGAGATTTACGGTAATCGGGGAACGTTATTTCAGTTTAGCTTTAACCAAATATATCACATTTAGGCAAGGTGTTCACTTGAATACTGTATACCTTAAGACATTTCCGCCGTACACCAGTTATTTTAAACATTCCTATTCGCCGTACAATGTATTGTTATTCGCCGTACATGTACACTTCACCAAAATTAGTTATACCAATATCTAAAGAAAGAAGCCTAATAAAGAGTGACTCCATGTATTATCATGACTATATAACTATAGGAAATCATCTAAGCATATAAATGTATGTAAGCTACTGGCAAATATCAAGTCAAGACAATATTTGCTGTTGCGAATGAAGATTTAGCGGTATTAGGCAGACTGTTTTTGTAAATAATTTGCAACTACACCAAAACAATTACATGCCTCCTGTTTCAGATATGAATTTCGTCTATGCTTGATTGTCGTGCTTCTTTATTTGTCTCTACACTACCAGAAAATACAAGAAATATCGAAAAATTAACGTGATTTGACTACGCCCAGCTTCCATGCCCGCTTCGGTACTAGCTATATCCGTTGTCAGTCCTACACAGTGTTTTAGGGTTCGCCACCGAGTCAATATGTAAAGAAGTTAGTTACTGGTTTTGACAGGTTTACAGCCATATCAACATCCACAACTTATAGTTCTGCATAATGGTGATAGTATAAATACGTTTTCATTTCGTATAAACTTCGATTTTTAAGCTAATATCTCCATATGTGTGTATGCCTGCGTGTGTGGTGAAGATGTATTGTGTTCTGTTTTGTAATGGGACCGTGCTTCCAACGGCATCTTTTATAGTGCCACCTCACTTGAATGCTACAACACAGATACCGCAACACCCACCCCAGACCATTTTATACTTCACCTATATGATTGTGCGAACATACTTGCTAACAAGCTAATCGCTGCATGAAAACTACCACATTA
>NW_018408182.1:0-852 GCF_002113885.1 Mizuhopecten yessoensis | reverse complement strand
AACTTCTTTTGATACAATAGGGAAAAAACACCAGATAATAAATAACAAAAATAAAGCGTTAATCATTTTTTAATAAAAAAAATACCCCGAAAAAATACCACAAATGACATTCTATATTCATCTCTAGTAAATTACCATGAAATCGATTTTATCTAACTTTGGTTTTTGTTCATAAAGACGTTCTCTATTCATTAGTCTTAATAGGATCACATTACCATGAGGACCATCCAATCATATGTTTTAAAAGGATCAAATTACCATGAGGACCATCCAATCATATGTCTTAATAGGATCACATTACCATGAGGACCATCTGATCATATGTCTTAATAGGATCACATTACCACAAGGACCATCCAATCATATGTCTTAATAGGATCAAATTACCATGAAGACCATCCATTCATATGTCTTAATAGGATTATATTACCATGATGACCATTCAATCATATGTCTTAATATGATCACATTACCATGAGGACCATCCAATCATATGTCTTAACAGGATCAAATTACCATGATGACCATCCGATCATATGTCTTAATAAGATTACATTACCATGAGGACCATCCAATCATATGTCTTAACAGGATCACATTACCATGATGACCATCCAATCATATTTATGTTGAAATTGAATAAAGACTTTATTAAAGCAAATCAGTGTTAATACATGTACAATTCAATAAGGACACTATTGACTTAACAGAAGAGAAACCACCTTGTATGATTCACCCTTTAGGTATATTTAGAAAACGACAAACGTTCAATTGACTTGAAGTTACATTATGGGTCCCTGCCCAATTTTTTTGTCATGACTTTCGTTGGATATAACAGTTGCACAGTTGGGC
>NW_018408181.1:3529-4512 GCF_002113885.1 Mizuhopecten yessoensis | reverse complement strand
CAGAGGTATTTGTGTAGTACAGGTTGTCAGTTTACACAGGTTTGTGTGTAGTACAGGTTGTTGGTATACAGAATTATTTGCGTAGTACATGTTGTCGGTATACATTGGTATTTGTGTAGTACAGGTTGTCAGTATACAGAGGTATTTGTGTAGTACAGGTTGTCGGTATACAGAAGTATTCGTGCAGTACAGGTTGTGGATATATAAACAATTAGTATTGTACAGGTTGGCGGAATATAGATGCATTTGTGTAATGCCAATGATCATATGGGGATGGCATTTTCACCGAAAATTGATCTAACCCCCCCCCCCCCCCTCCCCAAACGTTTAAAATTACTCTAAACACCTTAGTTTAGGTCCAAATATAGCTGTAACAAATTCTCAGGTCCCTGTGCTCTATCTTACACACACGGAAATGAGAGAGAACATTTTATATCTGTTGCCATGATGTAAGTTATGCTAAGCTGTATTTTGAATTAGAAGTGAAAGTGAATGAACCACCATGAAATAAAAATGGCAATATTTTCAACAGTATTCGTTCAAATAAATACTCATATCTCGAATAATACTAAACCGGATTTTGTTCGGAGATCACTCTGGCCAAGATGATTTTTCACTATTTACGATGATAACGACTGTTTGAACACACCTTACATATTGATGGAAAAGGTGGCGGCCGGAATGAATCGAAGTCGTGTGAAAGTAATGAAAAAATATCAAACTTTCTCGTAAATTTCTGTCTTTTTTTACCTATAATTCGGTAATTGCTGAACCGATTTTTGTTCGGAAACCACTCTAGGCAAGATAATTGTATAATCTTTAAGCTTACTTTTACTTATATACATTACAAACTCGATGTAAGCTTACTTTACTTACATACATTACAAACTCGATGTAAGCTTACTTTTACTTATATACATTACAAACTCGATGTAAGCTTACTTTTACTTATATACATTACAAACTCGATGTAAGCTTACTTT
>NW_018408181.1:2063-3018 GCF_002113885.1 Mizuhopecten yessoensis | reverse complement strand
TATACGGGAGCTATGCCTGCTGCCCAATCCATTTGTCTTGTGACAATAAAATTTATTAAAGTTGAAATACGGGAGCTAAGTTTTTCAACTGAAAACCATTCAAATCAGTAAATTGTTTCGACAATATTGCTTGTAATGAGTTTATTATATTGGAACAAATCCATCCTTTATTGAAAGTTTTAAGTTTATGACTTCCGTTTATTATATTATTTTGAAAGGAAGAAACAAAATAGAAACATATTATCTCAATGACCTAGCTACTGACACCTACATATTACCGGCTTTCTGTCCTTTACGCTGTTCTGTTTAATACTTATACTTCTCTGTCTGCCTGTCTTTCTTTCTTTCTGTCCATTTATAATTACCTCTTATATCTGAAGATTGTCGGGTCGGGTGATCGGACGTGAAAAGGTTTGAGGTCACCTACCCGACCACGTGGGTTTTCTCTGTGTACTCCAGTTTCCTCTGACATTAAGCCTTTCACTCGAGATAACTTTAGTAGACTCTACCATACATGGATCTGGATGAGTCCATTATCCGGAATAATACCTCGTTTCAGTTAAAGGAAACATTAACAATTTAGGAACACACAGTTTCGGTTACTGACAATGTTAAACATTCCGGAATAATACTTCATTTCAGTTAATGGAAACATTAACAATTTAGGAACACACAGTTTCGGTTACTGACAATGTTAAACATTCCGGAATAATACCCCGTTTCAGTCAATGGAAACATTAACAAGTTAGGAACACACAGTTTCGGTTACTGACAATGTTAAGCATTCAGGAATAATACCTCGTTTCTGTTACCTGGAAACATTAACAATTTAGGAACACACAGTTTCGGTTACTGACAATGATAAACATTTCAGAATAATTTTATCGGCAGTTACTGGCAGAAACTCCTACCAATCCAGAATACTCTGTTTCTGTTAATGGAAAATCTAACCATT
>NW_018408181.1:0-851 GCF_002113885.1 Mizuhopecten yessoensis | reverse complement strand
GAACACTTAACACTTCAGAAACACATTGTTTCGGTTAATGGGAACATGAACACTTCAGAAACACCTAGTTAATTAATGAGAACTCTTAACACTTTAGAAACACATTGTTTCCGTTAATGGGAACTCTAACACTTCAGGAACATCTAGTTAATTAATAGGAACTCGAACACGTCAGAAATGCGTAGTATTAATGGGAACACTTAACACTTCAGAAACACCTAGTTTCGGTTAATGGTAACTCTAACACTTCAGGAACACCTAGTTTCGGTTAATGGGAACTCTAACACTTCAGGGACACCTAGTTTCGGTTAATGGGAAATCTAACACTTCAGGAACACCTAGTTTCGGTTAAAGGGAACTCTAACACTTTAGGAACACCTAGTTTCGGTTAAAGGGAACTAATACACTTCAGGAACACCTAGTTTCGGTTAATGGGAACTCTAACACTTCAGGAACACCTAGTTTCGGTTAAAGGGAACTCTAACACTTTAGGCACAGTTAGCCTAATGGGAGCAGCTCTGTTCAATGTTGAACACCTCGTGTCAGATCATTGGAACCTTATCCATTCAGAAACACTTATCGTCTGTTAATTGGAATTATAATCATTCTGGAATAACTAAAATTTGACTTATGGTAATTTTAACCAAAGCAGAACATTAAGTTCTATCTAACCATTTTAAACACTTGATGTCGGTTAATGGGAACTCTCATCGATCTGGAACACCTCGTTGCAGATAATGGAAATCTCGTCCATCCTCAATGTGTCTGTTAATTGAAACTTTAATAATTCCGGAATATTATATTCCGTTACTTTGAACTCTTACCATTCAAGAACGCATAGTTTCAATTAA
>NW_018408180.1:82335-84180 GCF_002113885.1 Mizuhopecten yessoensis | reverse complement strand
AGATGCCTTCCAGCCGCTTATAACAATACAAAACAAGTAAAGTGTAAGGTGCCTTCTAGCCGCTTACAATAATACAAAACAAGTAAAGGGGAAGGTGCCTTCCAGCCGCTTATAACAATACAAAACAAGTAAAAGGGAAGGTGCCGTCTAGCAGCTTACAATAATACAAAACAGGTAAAGGGAAAGGTGCCTTCCAGCCGCTTATAACAATACAAACAAGTAATAGGGAAGATGCCTTCCAGCCGCCAATAATAATACAAAACAAGTAAAGGGGAAGTTGCCTTCCAGCCGCTTACAATAATACAAAACAAGTAAAGGGGAAGGTGCCTTCCAGCCGCTTATTATAATACAAAGCAAGTAAAAGGGAAGGTGCCTTCCAGCCGCTTACAATAATACAAAACAAGTAAAGTGGAAGGTGCCTTCCAGCCGCTTATAACAATACAAACAAGTAAAAGGGAAGATGCCTTCCAGCCGCTTATAATACAAAACAAGTTTCTGACTTGTTGAAAAACCGCCTAAGAACGGATTCCAGCTACATGGTTACCTCCAGTCTCAACCAGCAGCGTCAACCACCAAGGTTTCTTTAAAAGTTACTAAATTACAAATTAAGGGAGACCTGTATTATCTAGTTTGTTGATGCAGAAAACCGAATTTAGAAAACATTATCCTACACCATGCACGTAGTCACTATGATGCTATCATGTTACCATTTAATATATTTAGTCAATGAATCTTGGGTCAATCTGTTACCGCAATGACATCGCCTTCGCCCGAACATTGCTGTTACAACTCGACAAGCTTTAATTAGGTCATAGTGAATATCATTTTTCTTTTGATGTTCACAACTTTTCTTTGGTGACATCTTAATGGTTTTTTTTTCATCTTGGTGGTCAAGACTTTGAATGCAAGTGACTGCGTGTTTAAACAATTTAAAAATGACATACGAGAGTGAGGTATGTCATTCAGCAAACGTGTAGATTTTGTATAGATAAATGATAACTGTTTCTAAAGTTAGAGCTGTCTCCTACAGAACAGTCTGCTTGGCGTTAGATTTGTCTCCCTTTATAAAACATATTCAGTAGTATTATGAAAACTTCTTTTTAACACAACCAATAAAAATTTCTATGCGACGTTTCGATGACCAATACGATATGTACACTGTCACCTTCATCAGACAAATGACCAATGAAGCGTATGCACACAAATGTGTAAAATGTGTGTACATTTGTCACAGTGTACATATCGTAATTGTATTGGTTGTGTTAAAAAGAACTTTTCATAATCCATACTTACCAACCCGAAGAAAATGTTTAGAAATTTTCAGTAATAACGAAAGTGTTAGATTTGTCTCCCTTGCTATAGCACAAAAATTCGGAGGTATAATGATTACAGCACAGACTTGGCGTTAAAGTTGTCTCCCTTTATAGTACAGGATATATATATACACAAGATGTTTTCTATATAATCAGGTTGGGAATCATCCCTCAAACGAGTATACATTGTGTGCTTTGGACAGAATTGTCACTGAAGCGGTTTGTCAAATATAAAAAAAAATTGACATGTAATGTTTATTTAAAATGGACGTTTGTGTACAAAGTAAGTGAATATGTTGCCAGAATGAACCCCTTTTTGGTGACATTTGCTCCACAACAGTTTATGTGTTTTCATTCCAGATTATCCCTCAAATGCGGGACATTTTTATCCATGTAAAGAGGTATCTACCCACAAACGCGGGATTATCCCTCGTTTGAGGGATGATTCCCAACCTGTTAATTATCCCAAGTGTTCAACATAATACCTCGAGCGCTCGACATAAAATCTTAAGCGCTCGATCGCAACTTTTTT
>NW_018408180.1:43515-82141 GCF_002113885.1 Mizuhopecten yessoensis | reverse complement strand
GGGAAAAAGAAAATATTTAATACCCAAGTAGCTTTATGCTTCATTTAATATATTTATATTAGTAAATATTTCTGATTATATATTTATGTTGCCTATCTTGTTTTCAGATATCGGAATGACCGATGCAAAGTGAATGGATACGTAGCAGATGTTGTCCCCAGATATTTGCCTGACCAGTTTAAAAAATTATTTCGGCTATCACGAGAAACTTTTGAATTTGTGTTAGGATGTTTGGCCAACATCCCTGAGCTTGCTAGGAGAGAAAGTGGTGCTGGCAGACCACAAGTGTCTTTGGAGAAGGATCTACTTATGACACTTTGGTATATTGGTTCCAAAGAAACAGTGAAATCAATTTCTGATCGGTTTGATGTTCAAGAATCAACATTTGTAAGTCACAACCGCAGACTGATGGACGTGTTTAATACACATCACTGCAAAAAGTATGTGGTTTGGCCCAATGATAACGATAAAATTCACATAATATCTGCTTTTGAAACTGTAAAAGGGTTCCCTGGAATTTTGGGTGCCATTGACGGCACTCACATTCCCATTACACCACCGAAAAAAGGAAGCTGACTATGTTAATCGCAAGAGTTACCATTCCATCATACTGCAGGCAGTATGTAAGCATGATCGTGTATTTACGGATATATATTGTGGATGGCCCGGGCGAGTGAATGACGCAAGAGTGTTCAGAAATTCTCTGATGTGCACAGAAGCGGGAACACTGTGTGGTCAGAATCATATTATAGGAGATGGAGCCTACCCTTTATCAAGATGTCTTATGAAACCTTACCGAGACAATGGTCATCTTACACATGCAGAGAAAATCTTTAACAAATGCCTTTGTAGCACAAGAACAGTTATTGAACATTCCTTTGGTATGTTGAAGGGAAGATTCCGACGCCTCCAGCACATCCACATGAATAGCATGGAGTATATTGTAAAATGTGTTGTCACTGCTTGAATACTGCATAATATATGCATCCTGGAAAAAAATGAACTTGAAGAGTACTTTGAGAATGATGACCCTAATGTTGGACCAGCTTATAACTTCCCAGTAGATGGAGCTGAAGGGAATTTAAAGCGCATGTTGATTACAAGGCAACTCACAATTCGTTAACAATGTAAGAAAGACCAGACAGAATGAGATGGACAGAATTCCCAAAGGAGGCAATATACTGACTGGAATCTTTATTGTGTTAATTAATACAAGGTCACAGCTGAGGGTCAACGTTTAACATGTGCTAATGCACGGTGAAATGTATTCAAAATGTCATAATAATTGCAATGTACAGAGTTCAAATTAATATACTTAGTAACCTACTTGGGCAAGGAGGTACCACTTTTTCTCTCCTGATATTGTTGTGCTATGCGTGCAATATCGAACTACAATGTATATCCTAATTGGGACATTTCAGCCTTACATTTTCGCGTTCCATATATAATATTGAGTGACCAAACATTAAATTAATGTCACTAACATTGTGAAACTGCTTTGTCTAATCAATTAAAATCACTATTTGTTCATAATGTTATTGGTTTTGTTACGTTTACCGGATAGATTTTTTCCCATCAATCCACAATGATTACGATACATCATACTACATAATGATATGGCTGCTAGTTAGAGTATAGAGAATATCATATGCCTTTATCCATATCCCACCCTTTATCAGCCCGAGGCCTGATAATGGGTATACAGATATTATAGATGGAAAAGGGCATATAATATTTCTGTATGGTCTGAATGTATATATCCAGTCTCGTACTAGGGCACCGCGAAGGTGATCATATACCCTCACATTTGACCTTGACCTTTGACATGCATCATCCTTCGATAGTTGCCATCCTCTAGTCATGGTACCCTGCCAAGTAGGAAGACGATCCGTTAGATATATCGCTCTTATGGTGTAAACAATAATTATGGAAACACAGCTCCTGTAACCTTGACTTTTAACCTATGACCTTGACTTTAGTTAACGTATGACCTTTAACGTTTATAGGCGTCATCCGTGTACAGTGATGTAAACATTTTTGTGCACGAAACATGTTTCAATATCAGAACACAACATTGCAAGGGGATAAGATAATAAACATGGATATCGAACAATCATGACAAGGCCAACAGCCTCCATTATTTGAAACACTATTAACTATAACTGGGTACAACATTTTCCTTTGTGTGCAGTCATTCAGATATATTTAACATTGCATGGCAATTCCACTATGTATCCATACCAAAGCCAGTTGGCAACTTGGCATTCATAGGACTATGAACTGCCAACTGAAAATAATAATAAAATGAATTCAGATGGTAGATGGTAAATATAATTATTTAACTGCTTTTAATTGTCGTCATTCATGGCCAATATAAATGCCAACTGGACAAAATACAAATTAAACATTACCACGCTTCATTGAATTTGCCTTCTGTCCAGTTGGCATTCATATTGCCAAATTGGCTATGAATGCCAACTGAAAGCAGTTCAATGCTTAAATGAGCATTTGTTAATGTTAAATATGAGCACTGTAAAGTAGCTGGATTAAAGTGCAAACTAAAGTTATGAAACTTAGACAGTGAAATAGTGAACAAAGATGGTATCAACTGTACAAACAATTTTAATACTTTCAACTTAAACAACATTTTAACAGCACATGTATACTTCTAATACTACATGTTTATTACAGCTCGCAAATACATGTACAAGAGTACCCTTTGCTATTTGAATAGTCTGCCATTTTAACGACTACATCTCAAACACATGCAGTCAAATTGATGCATTTACATATGGCTGCCTAGAAATCATGAAACATACCTGGTAAGTCATGTTTCTTTTTTCTATTTTAACACTGGATTAGCAAATAGCATAAAACATACAACAAAACTTACCAAAAACAAACATAATCTCAAAGTGTAAGGTGAGCTAATAATAATACTGTAGTTAACAATACATAAACTATAAAAAACAGACGAAAATAAGATTTTAATATTATTAAGTAAACTAAATGTTAAATAAGAAAATCACAGGCCTTAGTAAAAACAATACATAAACTATGAAAAAAACAGACGAAAATAATATTAAATTAAATAAACTAAATGTTAAATAAGAAAATCACAGGCCTTCGTAAAAACATGTCACAACTGGCCACAATGCTGATTGTGTATCCTTGTTATTTGAAATATATTTCAAGTACAAACACATCCTCTTTTATTTATTGATATTTAACCTTAACCTTTGACCTAAGTGGCTGTAACACCAACTTTTGATTACTTTAATAGCATATCATCAAACAAAGTGAAATAGGTTTGAGAATGAAAGCACAAAATCTTTCTTTATTTAGTAACACTGACCTTGAACTTTGACCGATAGGATTGCAGAAATGCGAACTTTATAATCAAGATACTTTTGGTTTAAGACCGAAGGTGTTCAAGTGACAAGGAAGTTGCAATGAATAATAATAAAAGTACACATTGGTTGTATATTTAGAAAATTAAAAGCAACTAATTAAAAAAAAACAACACCAGAACATTTTCACAAAAATTCGAAACAATTATTGCCGGCCTAACATTTGGAAAAAAATGAATTATTACACATCATTGCAGTCAGCAACATACATGAACTTGGCCTGAGGCTATTACCAATAATTACAAAAATATGTTAAAGGTATAATTTGAAACCAGTACTTAACTGATGACCAAATGAACATATTCAATGAACATCTCAACACTTTAACAACAATTCAGTCTTCTGTCGTGACTGCCTCATCCACAACATCGCTGTACGTTACTGTTTGGTCACTCTCCCAATCCCAATCAGAGTTGGGAGTGTAATTGGTGGTCATCCAGTTGGCATTATTGTCATCAGTCTCATCACTGAAAGTTATGGTCACATCACTGTTCCAGTTCCACTCATAATCAGAGGGGACACCCGTTGAAGTTTCAGAGTCACTAGATGAATCTGAAAAGAAATGAAAATAGGAATTACACATATGATGTATACAAGTTACAGTACCTTTACACATTAATTGCATAAAAAATCATGTTTCAGAAATACAGTATATATAATCATAATCTGACTGAAACTGATGAAGAGTGATGACAAGCCTATTTCTACAGTGACCTTGACCTTAGGGCCAGTCCTCCGAAGCGCGAACTCTTAAGATATGTTGTTTCTTAATACTACATGTATGCATAGTTTCATTAAAATGCATGCCAAAATAAATCCTATAGAGCAATGACAAACAAATTTTAACAGACAGACGGACAGACAACGCAGTCGCTATACCATAACGGCCCTTTTTATGTTAGCCTAAAACAAGAGGCCCATGGGCCTTAGCGGTCACCTGAGAAATGCTCATTTTCATAAAAGTAAGGGTACCAATGTTCATACCATCCAATTTGCATCCTATGATAAGTTGAAATGTTTTCCTACAAAACCGTAAACAACATGATTGAAAATACACTGCAAAGTGTTATTTCCCTATATAAACTAAAGTAAATATTACCCCCTCCCCAGGGGAGAATGGGTGACCCGGCAGTAATAAAATGTATAATTTTGATAGAGCATCTTTAGACCTTAATTTCCATCTATAAAGAGTATTTGATTGCAGGGTTTCTGGTTCAGCAGAAGATTTTTTTTTTAAATATTGTAACATTTTCCCCTTTTTAGGCCCTGCCCTTCAGCTCCCTGGGGGGTCAGGGTCCCAATTTTCACAGCATTTAACTTCCATCCCAGTTATGTGATAAATGAAATAATGAGGTTATTTACAGCATGATTCAATATTATACAAATTAATTTTTTAAAGGTTCGTACCAAATTCTGATTTATTTTTTTGGGGGGACGAGTTGGGTCATTACTGCAGTTAATCCTTTCAGGATCTCCATATGCCGCTCATGTTTTCATCTGCTTTCTTTGCTGCCTCCTCGTTTCTCCTCTCGGTGCTCTCTGTGTAACTTTCAAGGAAACTGATCATTGCAGACACCCCTGATGTACCTGTTTTTTTCTTATCAATTTTCCTCTTTTTACCTTTTGAGGTACATTCAACTTCACTGCTGCTGTCTGAATCATTTTTGTCATTACTCTGACAAGCTGATGAGGATGACGATGAAGCCGAAGGAATTGAAGATGATGATGAAGCCGAAGGAATTGAAGATGACGATGAAGTTGAACTATTCTGACTGGATACTAGATATTTTGGGGTGACGGCATGACTTCCCCCAAGTATTGAATCTATCTCCTCTTCGTACTCGTATTGTTTTAGTTCTGCACCTGTTTTCCTTTGATGGTCCTTATGTCTCCTATACGCCGACAAAACCGTTTTCCAGCGGCCTTCTACTTGGGCGGGGGTAAATTTAAAGGACAAATTCAGTGCTTTGTTTAATTCTTGCGTTATTTCCTCCCATACTCGTTTATTTCGCATACATGGATTGTTGAAATGCTGTACTCTTTCTCTGTATAGATCTAGGAGAACCATAGTCTTTTCTTTGGACCAAATAGTTGTACTACTAGTACTTGGTGTAGCAACGTTGGTACCTGTCGTACTGCTCTTGCTACCTGAAAATATAATAAAACAAATAAATATTACAATATTACTATTACTAGTATTAGCTGTTATTTTGCACATGCAATTTTGACATAAAAAATCTAAGAAGAATTACTGGGTTTTTTTAAGTACTGTATGCCTCTAAATGAACAGATCCCTGTGAATCCCTGAATACTACTACTATTATTATCAAAAGGTCTGGAACATATAAAAAATACTTTTTTTTGAGCTAAAAGTAGGTATTTTCTGACAGCTTTTCACCATTTTGGTAACAAATTTGGGGGTTGGAAGAAAATGTAACAAAGTCGCAAATTATGTTGGAGGCATACATTTAAGTCAGCCAACGATACGGGCCCTCTGAACGTTTTGTTAGTGTTTGTGTATAGGCTAACCGCACGTTGACCGTGCCCGTTGTGTGTAAAATGACTATCGGCACCGTCATGTAGATATATCTGTTTTGTTGTCTTTCCTAGTTCGTGATTTTTTTAATTATTTTTTTTATAAAATCTTGTTTGTTTACATAATACATTCAATCCATCCCCTGAAACATGAATTGAATGCCGTGTTATCATCACGTGCTTCGTATCACAACTTATTTATCTTATTTATCTTCACCGTTTACTCGCATAAACGATTTTTTGTGACAACAACTCATAAAATTACTTGTTATCAATTAATAAAACCTACCGGTACATGCGTGCTCTTCAAAAGCTGCCAATGTGTACGTACAGATACCACAATCTGCGCACTTCAAAACGGTGTCCTCCATCTTGGAATAGGGTCTCTTCCAACTTTGGCGCGGAAGACTCAGAAGAGCTTCCGGAAGAGGAAGAGCTCCTAATCGCGTCGTTAGAATACCCTCTTCCTCTTCCAGAAGAAGTAAATCGTGTTAAAACATTAGAAGCATTATATTAGTTTCCCTTTAAAAAAAACAAAATTGGGTACAGGGACATGTTCCCGGGAGATACTGTTTGTCCCTGTCAGGTACACGGACATGTTCCCGGGAGATACTGTCTGTCCCTTTAAAGTACACGGACATGTTCCCGGGAGATACTGTCTGTACCTTTAAAGTACAAGGATATGTTCCCGGGAGATACTGTCTGTCCATGTAAGGTACATGGACATTTTCACGGGAGACGTCGTCTGTCCCTGTAAGGTATTCTGACATGTTCCCGGGATATCCTGTCTGTCCCTGTAAGGTACACGGACATGTTCCCGGGAGACACTGTCTGTCCCTGTTAGGTACAGGGACATGTTCCCGGGAGGCATGTCTGTCCCTGTTAGGTACACGGACATGTTCCCGGGATATACTGTCTGTCCCTGTAAGGTACATGGACATGTTCCCGGGAGACACTGTCTGTCCCTGTAAGGTACACGGACATGTTCCCGGGAGACACTGTCTGTCCCTGTTAGGTACAGGGACATGTTCCCGGGAGACACTGTCTGTCCCTGTTAGGTACACGGACATGTTCCCGGGATATACTGTCTGTCCCTGTAAGGTACATGGACGTTTTCACGGGAGACGTCGTCTGTCCATGTAAGATACACGGACATGTTCCCGGGAGATACTGTCCGTCCCTGAAAGGTATACGGACATGGTCAAGGTAGATGTTGTCTGTCCCTGTAAAGTACACGGTCATGCTCCCGGTAGATATTGTCTGTCCCTGTAAGGTACACGGATATGTTCCCGGGATATGTTGTCTGTCCCTGTAATGTACACTGATATGTTGCCGGTAGATATTGTCTGTCCCTGTAATGTACACTGATATGTTGCCGGTAGATATTGTCTGTCCCTGAAATGTACACGGACATGTTCCCAGGATAAACTGTCTTACCCTGTAAGGTACACTAATATGTTCCCGGGAGATACTGTCTGTCCCTGTAATGTACACGGACATGTTCCCGGTAGATATTGTCTGTCCCTGTAATGTACACTGATATGTTGCCGGTATATATTGTCTGTCCCTGTAATGTACACGGACATGTTCCCATGATAAACTGTCTTACCCTGTAGGGTACACTAATATGCTTCCGGGAGACACTGTCTGTCCCTTTTATGTACACGGACATGTTCCCGGTAGATATTGTCTGTCCCTGTAAGGTACACTAATATGCTTCCGGGAGATACTGTCTGTCCCTGTTATGTACACGGATATGTTGCCGGTAGATATTGTCTGTCCCTGTAAGGTACACGGGCATGTTCCCGGTAGATATCGTCTGTCCCTGTAAGGTACACGGACATGTTGCCGGTAGATATTGTCTGTCCCTGTAATGTACACGGACATGTTCCCAGGATAAACTGTCTTACCCTGTAAGGTACACTAATATGCTCCCGGGAGATACTGTCTGTCCCTGTGAGGTATACGGACATGTTCCCGGGATATGTTGTCTGTCCCTGTAATGTACACGGACATCTTTCCGTTAGATATCGTCTGTCCCTGTAAGGTACACGGGCATGTTCCCAGTAGATATCGTCTGTCCCTGTAAGGTACACGGACATGTTCCCGGTAGATATTGTCTGTCCCTGTTATGTACACGGATATGTTGCCGGTAGATATTGTCTGTCCCTGTAAGGTCCACGGGCATGTTCCCGGTAGATATTGTCTGTCCCTGTAATGTACACTGATATGTTCCTGGTAGATATTGTCTGTCCCTGTAATGTACACGGATATGTTGCCGGGAGATATTGTCTGTCCCTGTAAGGTACACGGGCATGTTGCCGGTAGATATTGTCTGTCCCTGTAATGTACACGGATATGTTGCCGGAAGATATTGTCTGTCCCTGTTAGGTACACGGACATGTTCCCGGTAGATATTGTATGTCTCTGTAAGGTACACGGATATGTTCCCGGGAGATACTGTCTGTCCCTGTAAGGTACACGGACATGTTCCCGGTAGATATTGTCTGTCCCTGTTAGGTACACGGACATGATTCTTTAAGATACTGTCTGTTCCTGTTATAAAGTTGTATGCATTGATAAACAATACAAAATGTTCAAGTCTAGCCGTTGTTTTCATTTTATTCGATGGAAAGCACATGTTTATTTAAGATCAACTTTGCAACATTTCTTACTATTGATATCAACATACGAAAAACCAGACCTGAAAGCCGGTACCTTATGACAAAATAACAAAGGGACTAACATACTTAAAATCCCATTAGGATATCTTGTGGCGCCTTCACCAGCCTAGAGAGTATTTCAATAACTAGATGTCCATTTCACAGACCTGCAAAAACACCAAATGTATCGATTACCGGTATTAGGGAGTAAACCAATATTTTCACGGTATATACAATGCAGTAAGCGATAAATAAAATCGTGTCTATTTTAAATTGTTCGTGAGACACTGGTTCTGTAAAGCTTTATTTCGACTGGCAAACCTGTTTAGTGTATATGTTTTATAAGTCCGAATTATTCTGACGTTTTATCAACTTTTTTCATATCGGTCTGTCGTCGATTAACCGACGACAGACCGATGTGAAAAAGTCGATAAAACGTCAGAATAGTTCGGACTAATGTTTTATATGTTTATTTGCCTGAAATGATAGTAATTTGAATCCGACGACAACACGACTGATATAATCTTTGATATCCAGACATTATATATGGCAATAGTGTATGGCAGGAGTCTCACCCGTGGTCATACATTCTGAAACAGTATATATAATATCCTAACTACTGATATCAGAAGGAAGCGTTTACGTCCCTGTTTCAGACGGTCGAATTAGTCGGGTACCTCAAACACTACACACTCAGCTTTAAATACGGTATGACAATGACTTTAACACTTGGTATGTTACCCGTATCTAGTATACTAAGAGTAATATTATCCGTCACTTGTAGGGTGTGTACTGGTAAAGTGACAGCGGCTTCCATACCCTATTGAAGCAGGGGAGACGTTCGATATCCTCATTGTAGTAACACATCTACGACAGCATTGTTCTCAATTAGCCGGTGTTATGAGGTATTTGACGTGTATGTGTGCTGACTAACGACGGGTAGTTATGAATCAGCAGTGTTAGATATACCTGTATTTACCTGTGTAGGTAGCAGTACACATTACCTATGTCCAGACACGATCGACAGGCAAAGTTCCAAGTCGCGCCAATGGAATATACGTACAGGTAAATACCAAACAACACAGTACGTCGTAAGTACTGCCATGCCCAGGACACTGGTCATTAGTGCTGACCAGAAAAGGTCACCCTGGACATCAAGTGACCGACGTGTTGTTTAGGCGCCCCTCTTCCTTGGACAGTGAAATCACGTTATATAACTGTTCCTCAGTATGTAAACTGTAAACAAATAGGATTGGCTTCTACATTCTGTGTACTTTCCCTTCCATATTGGACTTATGCTGTCGAACCAGGTACGTATATATTAAGGCACTCAGTCGATTTGAAAAGTATTTGGTTAAGGGGCATGGTTGACTGGGTAGTCATCTAGAAATTATCAAACCGAAGTCAATATATGTATAATTATAGTTGCATACCTTCTAAAATGAATCAGCTGTTCATCGTGGTATGCATCAGAAAAAAACACTGCGGTGAATTGGTGCGATGTCAGTTCCCGAGTACTTATCTATGCTATTTCTGACAGTATTCATGTTCCGATCTGTGTGGAGGTCGTTTAGTAAATTACTGATATAGAAATACTCAAATTTGATTATTTGGTAAACGTTTTACTAAATTTACTATTTTGAAATGTGCATCTAACTATTCAAAGCTGAAATATCATGCACACTATTAAGTAAACATGGCGACCAAACTAAATTGAAATTCTGATGCCACAGGTGTTCGATCCGCAAGTGTTTGTGAGGTTAATCAACATAATCCCTGTCCAAGAACCTTTATATAGTGTACAAACATAGGTCGAATCTCTTTAATGCTGTAACAGTGTATTGCAATATAGCACCTTTAGAAACCGATCATCTGCTTTAAACAGAATTTATCAGGATTGAATGGTGAAAGTTGATACAGGGATTGAACTGTACTATTGAATCATATCTGAACACCGTGTCAACTAATTAGTTAGGCAGATTTTTAATGGAAGGAATCCAAATTAAATGAGCCTTTACTTTTATATATAAAGAAAAACTGAAAAAGAAAAGGCTTGTGACGTTTTATATTCTAAGGAATCGAAATGTGTACTTTCAGCTACCCCAGGTGATGTGCGACTAACACATACCTGAGATCGATGTGTGGTACATGTAGTTCCCCTAGGCCACGTACTAAAACACCAACTTTCCGTTCTCATGTCTGAGAACCAATACAATGGTCTACACAGGGCACAACACAACGTGGACGTTACCGTGCAACCATTGGTCAATAATTGATGAGTTCCAGACAGGGCTGGTTCGGTGTGAGTGCAGGAAACCTTCCAGTCTTACCAGTAACTTTCTCTCCCAACGGTACGCTTTCATGCACTGTATTGATAAAGCTGTTGGAGGCCAAGTTTTACACACCAATGAATGTTACCGTGGTTTATCTTCTGTTAATATGATATATGTATAAGAATCAGGAGTTAAAACATCGTACAATGCTGTAGTGTACAATATAATATACTAATGAATACGCAAGTATACCCGACCAAAACGTTTTAGACTAGTCACGAAGGGCTCTCGTGTTCATCTAGTCTCTTCTGCGTTTTGCATCCTCGCAACATCTTTTAAAGGTCATATGCAGACGGTGACCAAGGACGATGGGACCGGTTCAAGTCAACTTTATAATGCCTTCTCACTGGAATGCCATAACCTAGAAATGGTAGTATATGACACTCTACCCGGTCACTATATTCTGACGACGGGCTGACCAGTGGTTCCTATAGAGAGACGACGTCAAAAGTAGAGAGTATGTAAAGGGCTGACCAGTGGTTCCTATAGAGAAATAACGTCAAAAGGAAAGAGTAGGTACCGGGCTGACCAGTGGTTCCTATAGAGAAACAACGTCAAAAGGAAAGAGAAGGTAACGGGCTGACCAGTGGTTCCTATAGAGACGACGTCAAAAGGAAAGAGTAGGTAACGGGCTGACCAGTGGTTCCTATAGAGACGACGTCAAAAGGAAAGAGAAGGTAACGGGCTGACCAGTGGCTCCTATAGAGAAACAACGTCAAAAGGAAAGAGTAGGTAACGGGCTAACCAGTGGTTCCTATAGAGAAACAACGTCAAAAGGAAAAAGTATGTAACGGGCTAACCAGTGGTTCCTATAGAGAAACAACGTCAAAAGGAAAGAGAAGGTAACGGGCTGACCAGTGGCTCCTATAGAGAAACAACGTCAAAAGGAAAGAGTAGGTAGAGGCATTAAAGTGTTGTAATGGGGATAACAGATCAACAGTGACATATGTTATGTATGGAATTAAAACTGTTGCATATGTTCTCCGCCATTGTACAAGATATTTGTGAAGTATTGTTCCATATTTATATTTCTGTACGCCTATATGCATTTGGTAATAACATAGATTGAATTGATATCTAACTCTATCTGAGAATGTGAGTATGGCGTACTTGTGTGTACTGCTCATATTATCAGCCAGTCATTAACGCCATTGAACTATTTCAAAAGATTTGTAAGTGAACAACTACTAAGGGGGCACCCTATGGCGGTACTACGGTTTTAACACTAAGCTATAGCATACGGTATATAGTGGTAGCCGTGCAGCACGCTACAGAGACGCACTGTGGGAGAGGAATTAGTCTATAGAGCACACCTGGCCATTCAGACCGTCCCAAGACAGGAGAAAAGCTAATATAGTTATGTAATAATGGCGTCACACTGTTAGCTTTAACATGTAGCTGGAGTCTCGCTAGACCAGCTGGGGTTGTGACCTCCTTACAGTTGGGTATACGCCTCTATCCAACTGCGTGCGACAAATTTTCCTACAGAAAGAACTGTCCAATGTCAATATTAGCGTATTTTCTCAACTGAAAATAAAATTTGGTTTTGTATGAATAAGGTAATCCCTGTTCTGCTTCGCTTGCCACAGAATACAGGCCCTATTCTACTTGGCAGTATATGTACGTATAACAAGTTGTCAGCTCTTCATAAACTGGTCTGTCAGTTGGAATCTAACCATCGCTACACGAGAAAGTGTATAGGGTAAATACGAGAAACGGTAGTGTTGTAAGGTAAACGACTGTTTTCATTTCAAAGCGACATTGTAAATCAACGATCCGTAGATTTTATCCTGAAACTAGTACCGGAAGAGTCAGATAAAAAGCGACCAAATAAACTAGCAACGGAAGTTAGTACAGACGTGTTGGACAACAAGCGAAATATTCATCCCCATATGTCAGCCTTGAAATTGGAAGGGGTTACGTTCACTTCACGTTTATTCCAAGGCTCCACCATATGTACAATTTAAGAACATTGACCCTTAGAGTAACGTTCTAACAACAAATTATCTATATAGCTGTTGATATGTCGTATATAGAGGAGGTTCTACAACGACTGACCGTTGGCTGTCATATTAATCTAACTCGAGCTGGTTAACCTTTAAATTGAATAAAGGCTACGAGCTTACCTCTGTTCTAACATCTACCTACGGCTGTTATAGGCTTCTAACATCTACCTACGGCTGTTATAGGCTTCTAACATATACCTACGGCTGTTATAGACTCGATTCCTTACACGTCACACCAAATGTAATACAGAGGTGCCATTTAAGAACTAAGCACGTGCATGGCGTTGTTAAGCATGCTATGATGACAGATGGTAACGTTATAGAACAACGTAACTGGCCACTCTTAACAAGTCTTTGTTGCTCCTATCGCTCTAAGATTCGACCTATAATCTATTGGTTTTATTGACAACGTCAGTACTTTAAAAAATGTGTAGCAGTCGTCGTATTGCTTGATGTAACGTCACGGCGCTAGTTCCTTAAATAAACAATTGATCATGAGCGACAATCTCTAGCCCTCGGGACTGATTTTATTTCCATTATAAGGAAATCCATAATTGATGTCTGAACCATAACGATTGACATATGGGGAGACAACAGAACACACGTATTACCGATTATATAACAATTTAACACATTAAACCTCCTTTGTTTAAGCTAATAATAACATAACAATGGTCACCCCCCGTAAACAGGAAAACACCTGGGCATTTTTATTGTATACATAAATCATTCTATGTGACGATGTTTAGTTCGACAATCATTACTGAAGATGAAAGCCTACTTCCGATATTAAAACTGTTACGGGACCCTAACATCACAATGTACTATATGACAGTCAGCTTTAACATGAATCGGTCGTGATTCTTAAACGAATTTGCTTTGTAGAACATGTTTAAACAGTTATTACGGAGTGTAAATACGCGACATAAAATTTGTAACCTCTCATGATGTTAGACTGGACAAATATTCACGTAGATGATCGGAAACACGATTTGGGAACCACACCCATTTTAATGTACATGTATATGTAAATGTAATTACACGTTGTAATCAATATCATCAATAATGAAATATGTATATTGGGACAGAAGAAGAGGAAAACTGACAGAAAAAAACCCACATAAAACTATGGACATAGTTGTTATTATATGCAATCGAAATACAACAAGGCATTTAAATTGTGTTTGATCATGTAAAAACAAATTCATACAAAATCGATTTTAAGTTGTAGCCCTGAGCTGGCTATTATGGATATGCTGGTAAACTAGTGCTAATCCGCACGGCTAATTACAGTTCACAGATAATACTATATCGCACCGATTAACCCCCCAGATCTTTTAAAGGCCAGATTATAACCCCGCCAAAGACTCCACCAAAGCTTGGATTATTGCTCAAGCATTCATTTACTTACACAGAGGCGTGTAATCGGTGATATAAAACTTGGAACCGCGGTGGTGAGCAAACGTTATAAAACCCTCCTTATCCAGGGATGACTCTCGGAGTTTTGATTTACCACTGGACAGAATTGCTTGTTAAACCCGTGTATAGTGGGACTTTATTGCAGGACAGTAAATATGGGTTTGTTTACCTTTGTCAGACAACAAGGGTGACGCGAGGTGACGGGTCCATGTCCTGGCAGCGTTATCCTAGCTAGTACAAGGGAAATCACACAGTCAGGGAACGTATATAGCACCAATAAAACAACCCTTTGAAAGTGATAAAGGCAGAATTAGATGAGTAACCATGCATTTGGCCTGATAATTTATTGAAACGATATTTACTGTAGAAGGTTTATGTATTTTGAGGTCAACGTGTTACGAAACTGCATGACTTCGTCTAGACCGTTATTTAAGCTAGTTTTAATACATATTTGTTTTTCCAAAGTACATGCTTCTATATTAGGTGAAATTAATTTGCTGAAAATAATGCTCCGGTGTATAAACCCTGTCAAACTAGTATGTTGTGGAAGGTTTGCCATTGCTGCCCGGTTATCACCAACACTGATATTTTTCAATTTAAGATCATACTAAATCTTAGACTTTGAATATTAATACGTTCAAAATAATATCCTCTTCTAACTTCGTGGTGCACTATTGGGCAGAGGAACAGTCCTGCAATGTAGTTTTGCTAATGCATCTTCTAAACTATGGATGTGATTACGCTCGGCCTGTCCTTTGTCAACAAATTATGTATTGACTGTCTCTTTGTTGTCCTAATATGTCAACAGGAACGACTAACTACTAAGCTGTACGATAAGGTGGGCGATTTCGATTTTTCTATTTTTCCCTTTCTTGATACTAACATCCCTGCTTCCACAACCATGTCGCAGTTGATTCGGTATTTAAGAGCTTGCTTTAATATCTCTATTTCCTTGAAGATGTCTACTGCCGGACAAACTTGCAACACATGATATCTAGAGATGCTGGTTGATGACGAATTTGGACAGGTTTTATAGTCACCATCCTAATGTAATTGGGATGTATAGGGTATCTTCGTGTGTTATGATGATCAATGTTTTTAATCATGCTCATAAGTGCGGGTTAATGTTTTGTTGACAATATACAGGTTTTCGCTTTCGGGACGTAACATAACTTTGATTTGACCCAGATATACATGGCGGGTGTTGTCGGTGAAACAGAAGTCGCTTACTCTTCCGGAACACATGATCTTATTTCTCTTGTGATATTTTCACGGGTATCCATATAACTATTTCCTTTCTGAATATTTTGCTTTTGATTTAGCGACTACCTCCGTCAATAATGCGTTGTCCTCTTCTCTTGCTTCCTTCATCAAAGATGTTCGGTCCTACTTTTGGTATCAACAATGAGAAATCATCCCCTCCTTTGCTCTCACCACCTGCGGTGTTCGACCCCTTCCCTTGTTATCACCACTATCGATATCTTGTCCATGTCCCGTTCCCGAATTGTGTATTGCTTTTCACATTCTGTCACTGTTGTGTTAGACCTATACACATTATATAATCCGTGGTTCTCTCTGTACTTTGACTGCCAGTCGGGTGGTCGGGTGTTGCAGTGGATAGCGCACTTGCCTTTCACCAAGGCGGCCGGGGTTCGATTCCTCGATCGGACCGGAAAAGGTATGGGGTCACCGGCCCAACAACGTGTTTTTTCCGGGTACTCCGGTTTCCTCCTACACTAAGACCCCTGCGCGCTAACATCCGGACCAACAAGTGTGATTAATATAAGCTGAAATAACTTGTTTCATAATTGTTGTAAAATAAACAAAATTTGTATACTGGCAGTCGTCTTGATAGTACGTCGCCTCGTAGTTTTGAACCTTTGCTGTCTTTTGTACCACGGTGGATGTAAATGTTTGTTGGTCTCCACCTAACAGCAAGAACGCATAGATAGTTTTATCACGTCTCAGTTCGCTGTCGTAACATTTATATCTAAGTATCGCTAAATACAGTGTAAACAAAAGCATGTGTATTTATTTAATTATGTGTCGGCTGTGTCACTTTACGAGATCGTATTGCACGTTGCAGAGCTAACATGATGCCTATGTAAGGAGGCTTTGTATTGTATCAGACGTAACCGAGGATCACTTTATCCAGTTGATGTATGTGCTTCAGACTTGGCTTCGGCTTCACAAATCAACTTACGTTAGATTTTCCTTATCGTAAATTTCTCCAATGGCAAAGCCTTGCTTTTAAAGAAAATCTTAATTTGAACAAAGGACCCAATTGAAGCCGGGGTCCGGAGGAGGACTTTGAATAAATCACTTTAGTTAATGATATGGTGATTTCCGATACATTATAACGATATACCCTTGTGTGTCTCGTATAAAACCACTGTAAATGTATATACCAATAGAACAACCTCTCTCATTATCCCAGTTGTAGGTCCCACAGAGCGCTATCGACAGATCTCGCCCTGCAGCAGGCTCACAGATACGGCGCTAATCCGTATCATTGTAGGTCCCCCGCAGGATTTACAATGTTATCGCCTCATTACGTTTTGTGATCTATGGACCAAACAGATGACTTTTACACGCCGACAAATACGGTATATTTCAATACTGATGCCCACAGGCCGGTCTAACCCGCGGACTGATTGAATAAGTAATGATACTGAATCTTCAGTTTTGTCGATAAATGACAAAGCAAATTATATCATAATGGCTACATATTATCGGGTTTTATATACCTACCACGTGTCTTTGCGATATGGTCAAAGTATTTTTTATGAAGTACGCCTTTCTTCACTCGTAAGAGAGATGGTTTTACCGTGGAAACAATGGGCGTGAACCAGATGACCTAAATATTGTGGGATTGGTAGATACTACATGGTTTTGTTTAAGATGTTAACCAATGTTGTCTTCTTCTCCTCCAATTACTGCGACAGAACTTATAGGTATGAGTGCAATTGTCGCAATCAGGTGTTCTTGGAGGTGGCATTCATGTCATAACACATTTTAATAAAGATTTTTGGAAATGAAAATGAAAATGATAACATGGCAACAAATGTAGGTTAAACGTTATATACTGGCAGAAGGCATGTGAAGACAAGTGATTGGGCAATACCTACACAGTCAGCTACCAGTATTAGGGAAGGGAATGGGGGATAACAATATGTACAGCTCTGACAGGATTTGACTCTAGCAGAGGGTAGTTTTGGGTTGGTAGTCAGACAGAGCTGAGTTCAAATCAGGTGACTGGGCTATATGCTCAGGAAGTGAATTACATGTTCTAATAGTCCTAGGGTAGAATGAATTTCTGTATTGCTCGTTATTAGTGGAAATCTGCTGAAGTTTGTGTGCTCCTCTGGTTCTGCGGTCAGATATTTTAATATGCTCATTTGGAATAATGGCAACTTAGTTGTTAAGAGTTTTGTACATTATAAATTGTTGCTGATAGTGGTGCCCAGTATAGCGATTTGTTACACTCCCAGGCTCACGAGTCCTGTGGTTGTTGTAAACATATCGAACAGCCCTACACTGGACAGTTTACAAAAGAAAACTGCTTTCTGAGGTGTATGGGTTCCAGCATGTAGAGGCGTACTCGATAGTTGGTCTTACTAATGAGGTGTAGGTCTGGGCTTTCACTTTCCTGGAGCGTGATGACATGTTGCGTCTCAGGAATCCGAGGTGTTTTGTTGGCTTTGTTGACAGTGTAGTTGATGTGGTTCCCCCAGCTGAAGTCATTTGTTAGAGTAACCCCTAGGTATTCCCTTGCAGTAACATTATCCAGAGGTGTGTTGTAAAGCTTGTAAGAAAATTTTATGGGGACTTAAGTTTTGTTTTGATAACATCGATGATACAACATTTACCAGCATTGAAATTCATTTGCCAGTCAGTCTCCCACTGCTCTAGTCTAGCGAGGTCTGCTTGCAGTTGTATGCATTCATCTTCTGACTAGATCTCCTTATATAGGAGGCAATCATCTGCAAAAAGTTTGACCTTGCATGACACTGACTGTACCAGGTCATTAATGTAGACAAGGAACAAAAGTGGTCCGACTACAGTACCCTGGGGGACCCCGGGCAGGACAGGGGCTTTGTCTGATTTAATCCCGTTTAGCAGTACTTGTTGGTTTCTATTTTTTATGAATGATCTGATCCATGCAAGTGGAGTTTAGAAAGAAGGTGTTCATGGGGAACCTTATCAAACGCTTTAGAGAAGTCTAATAGGGCAATATCTGCTTGTGTTTTATTATTTATATTCTAGAGTACATAATCCACAGTCTGTATAATTTGTATTTCTGTGGAGAGTTTTGACAGAAAGCCGTGTTGAAATGTAGTAAGGATATTATGCCAGCCTAACTGAGCCAAAATGTTGCCGTGGATGACATGTCCCAGAGGTTTACAGGTGACACAAGTTTAAGACAGGACGATAGTTTTCTGCAGCCTGTTTGTCACCTTTTTTAAAGACAGTGACAATATACCCTTCACGCCAGTCTTGTGGAACCGTGAGTCTAGTGAACTTTGAACTATTTTTGTTAGCGCTGGTGTGATTTCTACAGCATGCTCTTTTAGTATTGTTGATGGAATGCTGTCTGGGCCAGATGCCTTGTGTACCTCCAGTCCCTTTAGCAGTTTAGGGACTCCTGGTTCACTGATCTTGATATCTGGCATAAAAGAGAACTGACTGTCAGGAAGTTGTGGAATATTAGATAAATTTTCATGAGTTTAAACTGAGTGGAATGGATGGTTCAGAATTCGGGCTTTTTTTTGTAGGTTCAGAATAGGTGATACCATCTGATGGATTTCTAATAGGGGAAATGTTGGAAGAATCCACCTTTTTGCTTTTGACATAGCTCCAGAACGTATTGGAATTTTCTTTAGCTTCTTGACTACTATATTAACATGGGAGTTATGTGCATTCCTTGTTTCCCTTTTGCATCTTACGTTTGATGTTTCTGTAGCGGTCCCAGTCCCCAGGTGACTTGCTTTTGATTGCTCTACGTAAGCTCTACGTTTTTGTCTTGATAACCTGTTAATATCATTATTAGCCCATGGATTGGTGAACTTGGACCTTGAACGTCTTTGAGAGACGTGAGTGTCAATGGCCGCTATTATGGTTGTTTTAAATAATGTCCAGGCCTGTTCAATATTGAAGTCAGATGTCAAAATTGGGTGGAGTCCAGCCTTAACATCTGATTTCATGGTGGTGGATTAGAAACTTTGTTATCCCAGTTCAGTTAAAATCTAAGTAACTATTTCCATGTGATGTAGCAGATTTGTGTAAGTAGTAAAGTGTTCTTTATAGAAGGCAACTTCGGCTTTCGGGATGTGTCTATGGCATTCGTACGCGGGTTGGTTGATAATAACGCAATACGGTATATGTTCGTGGGCTGGTTTTTCTATGAGTTCAATATATTTTAATTGTTTAGCTGCGTTTCCATGAATTTAATATGTTTAAATGAGATTATAATATTTTAATGAGCTCAGTATGTTAAAATAAGCTCGGTATGTTTTAACGATTTAAGTATATTCTAACGAGTTGACTGGGTTTTGATATGATTATTATATTTTTTCATGAATTTCTAATGTTCAGTATGTTCCAATGAGTTCAGAATGATTTAATAAGTTACGTACACTTTAACTTGTTTGTTATGTTAAAAGTTCAGTATGTTTTAATGAGTTCAGTTTGTTTTTAATGAGTTCAGTATGTTTTGATGAGTTATGTTTATTTTAACTCGTTTGGTATGAAATAAGTTTAGTATGCTTTAATGAGTTTAGTATGTGTTCTAAATATGTACATGTGTACAATTAATCACATTTTCACAACAGACATTTTAAAAAGGCGAACTCATTCGATAAATAGTTCGATCCTTAATAACGGTATATCTCCCTTTTATCTCAACCAAAGGGGTCCCACTGATCGGTTTGTGATTATGAGGTACCGGTCAACTCGGTAATCAGGTCACCATCCACCGACGATTGTATAAATCCGTCCATTAACTATTCAAATTACAATAATATCTTTCGGAACTAAGTGCCTCTAAAGAGTTCTCGTTGTAATTTGATTGCTGGAAGAGAGTGTGGATGGCGGACGGTACCCGAGTCGGTAGTGTATCCTCACTGACCGGTATGACGGGACAGGTGTGTGAAGAGCTCAAACACTCGTCCGGTATATATAAACAGACGGTCATTACCTCCCAGTTTTACCTATCTATTGATACTACCATAAAGCCCTTTTGACCCTACCCGGGTTTTAAAGTCATTACTATCCCGATAAGATCCAACCCAAGCAGTATAAGCACGGCCGCATGTCCCTGTCAGCAGGCGCTCCCGTACGTGTCGCACCCTCACGGCTTTACGTGTGTTGACAGAGGTCAGTGTCGTTATCTTAACCCTCATCACTCAGGCATTTTAATAAAAGCAGGCCTTTGGAAATAGTCACATGATTAGATCCACGGATCTTTACTTTGGTGTTGTTTATAAAACAATTTGTCTCATGTTTCCATTTCTTATAGGTGCTTTCGTTGTGGTCAGTCGCCGGAAAGCAGTTGTGTTGTCTTGAACGCCTGTTCCGGATAGAGTATTGCTGAAGTGGACATTTCATGTATAACCTGGCGAGGACAGAACGTTTTGTCAGGAACTATCTCCCCAAACCTCATCGAAGGTAAATTGATTTATTAGTATATGAATTCACCAATTGTCACTACGTAATCTGTCAGTATGCAGTGTCAGTTTACTGTCAAGTAGGTAGTCCTTTGTTCTCGTTTATTTACGGTTATATGATTTTATTAAGTTTCTATGCGACGTAAAAGATTTTAATTAACTGTACAAGTTCTCTCATAGAGGTTTACGACGCCCTTCAGGTCAGTATTGTCTAGCCTCAATCTCTTCACGGACTGCAGTGCCACAGGCATTCCTGCTAGTCTGACACTCGTGCACATTCTTACTGATTGTTTAAACATACCATTTTATGAACCGGCTATTAAAATGCCCAGACGCTCTGACATTTCTGAACTCGGTATTTACCATTATTACAACGCGATGTTAATATAGAACACATATCTTGTACGTTTTAGCTCGTGTCATGGAATTGACCGTTTCAGTTGCTAATCATATTAGTTATAAGTAACAAGCAGAAACAGATATTTTTTAGACCCAGTAACTTCGTGATTTATACAGAAAACTCGTTATTTGTCCATCAAATCTGTGAAGATTTATACGTTTTGGCAATATTGAGACTTGTCAGGGGAAGAAAGATTTAGAAAACGGTGATGTCAAAAGAATCGAAAATGAAGCATGGGATATACTATACATTTATTTTTTAATTGAAAGAATCATTGTAATTGTTTTCATGGAATTATTTCCCATATGAAAATATGTTGCGCTCAAGTATACAGAAATAGAACATATCAACAAGGTCAACAGTCACTCTATAAGTAACCTAAACTCGACTGTATGAGTAAAATAAGAATGCGAGTGTGGGAAATAAGATATCATATATGGACGTTATTTTTATTTTCACTACCTTTAAATGTTTCTCGGTGTAAAGATATCAGCGTCGGTGATTATTGCGCATTAAAAGCAAAGAAGCATGTGTTGTAGCCCTCAACTACCCCTATGTCGTTTCTGTGACGTAATATCTACGACGTTAGTTGATAGATGGAATCAACTTACCCCGGTGACCTTGTGACATGGCGTACAGTGCCTCAGATATAGGCCTTCTCTGTAACAGTACAATACACAGATTAATAGCAAGTCCGTCATTGATGTTGCGAAATTAAAATGTTGTGTCCAATGTTCAGGAAAACAACAAGAGAATACATAAGTTCAACAAAACCGTTATTTGAACTGAAAATGCGTAATGCTGAGTCAAACTATGTTTTTTTACAAGGTGATCCAACGAAAAAGTAATAAGACCAGGTGTTCCGGAAGAGCGAGTGTCTTCTGCTTCATCGACGACACCCGCCATATAAATCTAGGTCAAATGAAAACCATGTCACGCCCTCGTACAGAGAACTGGGGTAGGAACAACAACACATTAGGTACACTAATGAGCATAATGAAAACCATCGACAAATATAGAAAAAGTCCTCATGAGGTCAAGATAGCCCGTCCATTGGCGTCATAAACCTCCATCTCTGAAGCCCAGTTTTGTCAGTTTGTTCTTCAGCACTCGTCAGCATCTATACCGGAAGTCATCCTATTCGATGCAGATTTTTGAATACCAAATCAACTGTAACACGTCAACACAGTTAGTTAGGGAAGGAGGAATGTTACAACATTGGGCTGCTGATGTTCTGTTTGTGTCCGTAATCTTGCTGTATTATATCGCCATGTATTAGAAATACAAAGAGCAGAAAGTCTTTAACCGTTCCCAGTGACCATTCGTACATGAAGATTCATGTTGAAACTGACCTCGACGTTATTTTAGACAGAATCTGGAACTAGGCTGGTCTGGTTCGATGTATGTAACTGCAGTGATGTTCTTAAAATTCCTCACATTCACACAAAGGTTGCCAGATAATATTTCATCATAAAATATAGCATGATCATAACGCGCTTACGTACGATGGGGTGTGCAGCAACAATCACTAGAATAGTGACGAAGGAAGCACGTGTTTAAATAAAGTCACTAGAAAAGCGACGAACGGAGCACGTGTTTAAATAAAGTCAGTAGAATAGCGACGAACGAAGCCCGTGTTTAATTAAAGTCAATTGAATAGCGACGAACGAAGCACGTGTTTAAATAAAGTCACTGGAATAGCGACGAAGGAAGCACGTGTTTAAATATAGTCACTAGAATAGTGACGAAGGAAGCACGTGTTTAAATAAAGACACTAGAACAGCGACGAACGAAGCACGTGTTTAAATAAAGTCACTGGAATAGCGACGAAGGCAGCACGTGTTTAAATATAGTCACTAGAAAAGCGACGAACGAAGCACGTGTTTAAATAAAATCACTAGAATAGAGACGAACGAAGCACGTATTTAAATAAAGTCACTAGAATAGCGAAGAAGGAAGCACGTGTTTAAATAAAGTCTGTAGAATAGCGACGAAGGAAGCACGTGTTTAAAAATAAAGTCACTAGAATAGCGACGAACGCAGCACGTGTTTAAATAAAGTCACTAGAAAAGCGACGAACGGAGCACGTGTTTAAATAAAGTCAGTAGAATAGCGACGAAGGAAGCCCGTGTTTAATTAAAGTCAATTGAATAGCTACGAACGAAGCACGTGTTTAAATAAAGTCAGCAGAATAGCGACGAACGAAGCCCGTGTTTTATTAAAGTCAATTGAATAGCGACGAACGAAGCACGAGTTTAAATAAAGTCACTGGAATAGCGACGAAGGCAGCACGTGTTTAAATATAGTCACTAGAATAGTGACGAAGGAAGCACGTGTTTAAAAATAAAGTTACTAGAATAGCGACAAAGGAAGCACGTGTTTAAATATAGTCACTAGAAAAGCGACGAACGAAGCACGTGTTTAAATAAAATCACTAGAATAGCGACGAAGGAAGCACGTGTTTAAATAAAGTCAGTAGAATAGCGACGAAGGAAGCACGTGTAAATAAAGTCACAAGAATAGCGACGAAGGAAGCACGTGTTTAAATAAAATCACTAGAATAGCGACGAACGAAGCACGTATTTAAATAAAGTCACTAGAATAGCGACGAAGGAAGCACGTGTTTAAATAAAATCACTAGAATAGCGACGAACGAAGCACGTATTTAAATAAAGTCACTAGAATAGCGAAGAAGGAAGCACGTGTTTAAATAAAGTCACTAGAATAGCGACGAACGAAGCACGTGTTTAAATAACGTCACTAGAATAGCGACGAAGGAAGCACGTGTTTAAATAAAATCACTAGAATAGCGACGAACGAAGCACGTGTTTAAATAAAATCACTAGAATAGCGACGAACGAAGCACGTATTTAAATAAAGTCACTAGAATAGCGAAGAAGGAAGCACGTGTTTAAATAAAGTCACTAGAATAGCGACGAACGAAGATAAAGTCTGTTAATGCAGAAAACCAAAGAAAGTCAGCGTCTATTTATGACTCATTAGTTTGTACACTGTTGAATTGAAAAAGTATTCTACTGTGACAATGAATTGTTGAAATGATATGCATGATTCAGAGAAACTCTCAGCGGTCCCAAGTAATCCCGATACTATCGATATCACGGCCAAAGTCTGTTATAACGTTTCATGTCGCTGCAGGCGACTGTTATATACCATTAGACATTATTATCATACAAGCTGCTGGGGGCCTCTATCATTATGTACTTTGAGACATTTTTAATTATATTTTAATTGTATGCAAATGTTCCTATTGTCATATAAAGATAAAAAAAATAATTTACTACATGTCCAATTTAAGGCTACATATGACCTTTAATGTGTGACACTTTCATGAAGTATTTGGAACTTTGTACTAAAAGAAGGAGTTACCTATGTAAACATTAATGATATCGATACAGAAAGTTAAAGAAAGTAAACGTTTACTGTATCATATGGCTATTTCGTCCACTTGCATTCATCAATGGAGCTTAAAGTCAATGGTGTAAAATGTTTATTTTTTCTTTGTAAAGTACGAAGCATAAATATGTAATTTTAAGCAGCGACTGTTAATTGTATACTTACCACATTTTCTATGTGTACATTTAGTACTGTTACTTTGATTAAAACTTGGTAAAATGAGACACCTGATGAACCACAACATTTTCGCCATTGTTTTGATGTAAATTGCAATGAATGTGATTTAAATAAAACTATATCAAAAGATGTTCTGACTGACCGAGATGGTGTCCAAGAGAGGAGAAATTGTTTACATATTATACTGTAAATCCTTGTCGACAAAGAGCGTGCAGCATTCCGCTTCCAATTTAATCAAAGGTGGTCATGGACCGTACACACGTCATGTTAATTATGTAGGATGGTTTCTTTGCTTGAAGTGTACATGATTCCATTACATATGATAACAAAAGCAGTTCCAGGTTCTAATGACAACCGGGCGGCGATAGAGTGGTACCATTACTTACCAGTCCGGGTGTACTAAGTATACTTGTCACTCGTATGTACAGTAGTAGGGATAACTATCTAAACCGGTTAAAAAGCCAGCAGTCTTATTTATGGCGGGGCTCCACTTTAAGATATGTGTCGAATTACAGACAAATAGAGAAGGGCGGGAGAGGGGAGGTTTGGAAACGATTCAAACCCCGTGATACCCTCAGGTAACATTGTGTACGAACGCGTTTGTAACAGTATTTGTGTATCTGATGAAGACAGAGCGAACACAGGCCTCGGACAATGACATTCTGAACGCCAACTGAAACTCGATCCCACATGTTACAAGATGGAGTGTAGTAAGAGAGGTTTTGTAAATTAAAAATACGTTTAGTGTCATGCTTTTGTAACATCTGTTGTGACAAATAACAGTCGCATAAAACCACAAACATGTATACAAATACCTATACGTGTATCCGGACTAGGAGAGTCCCTACACACAATGCTGAAATATTGATCTATACCTGATCTCCATATCCTACGCTGTCCTAGCCCGCAAACAGAACGCCAATTACGCACACATGCACATTCTTTTTTGAATACCTTCAATTGATGACTCGGACGTAACTTTTAATTGGTGTCAAGGTACGAGTTATGTAAAAAGAAAACGATTTCCGTGTGTTCGATGGTGTACAATGCAGCAAACTTAGCACCTATGTTATACATCGTGGTTTACACCATAGACAACGCAAGTACTAATACCAACATTTCTTTAAAGCCCATATATGAAATGTTGGCAGAGACACTTGCGTGATGGACCGCCTCCGTTCCACATCAGTGAATTCATTTGCCTGCTAGGGACATTATTCACGAACTCGAACGAAGCGTAGTAAGGTATAGTTATACCACTGTGTCATCTAATACGGCCGTGTACACGAGGGTACGGACTGTCGGGTCAGGGAGGTGCCATTCTCTCACAAGTCATTATACATCGGGAGCGTCAAGGTGTGTCTATATATGTGTGGATATATATGTATATTCATGTAGGATTATCGAGTTTACAATAATCGATATTCCTTTTTCGATTGGACATGATGCCGTTTCTTGTGGAATTTACCCGCCCGTGGTGTACCCGCAGATAGGTAGACCTCGGCATTCGAAGAATTCCACCGTGAGGTGGTCAACAGTTACAATCGACAGGTAAACATATTATTTTAATTGAAATGAATAGCACACCTGTAGTTAGCCACGTGGTAAAGATAAGAACACGCATTCCTTTGGTGGACGATACACTATTATATGTTAAGTATTTGCGATGTTGATTGTTAGAGTTTCGGGTATTAGTGTTTGAGTTCACCCGTACCACACATTAACGGAAATTGTACGTGGTATTGCATTAATACTCCTATCTGCCATGAACGATACCTCGAATACTTTAACCTGCTATTACCTTAACCTATGTTTATATCCACCAGCCTTCGTGAATGTGTTGTAATCTCGTATAGGGTTTCATTGCCCAAGGCGTACAGGGGTGACAATAGCTGGATGTTCACGACCTGATCAGGACGATCCCAGTAACAGCCATCGATCTATCACACGTATATTTACACTTAATTACCAACATTCACCATGTTAAAGTCCGCATGATTTACCAGCTAATTATAGTTCTAAAGGCTAACGATTCCTTCCTTAGGATGATGGGGCGTCTCACATTAAGACACGAGTGAAGCACAACAAAGTACGTAACAGATGATGATATAGTATTACTTCAGTTTGTTGGTAAACATCGTAAATGCAAATGTTTCTTTTCGATGCATACTAATATGTGATCGGTCGGCTAGTGACAGGGACCTGGAGAATTGTGCTCTTACCAACTGATTGATATTTGATAGGTTTTACGTCCGCTTCACTACCGAGTAGTTCGGTTATCCAGCAGACTGTCTTACCAGCTCTCCTTACGTAGTCCTACTCGTGGATAAGGTCGGCATTATACTGGAGTATTTCCGTACGAGGACAATGTTTGTTATTATCTTCACAGTTCAGTTGACTGGCCGAGATGACAGTCATACTCTATCACTTTACCACTAGCTATCAATGTACTTGGTGCCTGTCCTGATGCCCCCTATAGGTTAATCCTGAACAATGTACTGCGGGAGAGCAACCATGTCCTTCATTGGCAACAAACCGTACATTTTCGTGGTCAGCAAGTGTCCAAAACACCTAGATTAGTCAGTAATTGAATTCACCAGATCACTTTATCCAATGTTTATCTTCAGATTTCAGATAAACCCTATTCGTATGAGCCCTAATGCATTCCTATAATAAATCCAACAGGAAAAATCAACTACAACCCAACCCATTCGAAAGAAATTCGATGTGCTGAACATCAATACATTACCTCGAAATTAATTTTATATAATCAACAGAAAAAAACGTTTTCAAGTATTTATTTTCCTTGTGTCAAGTTCGATACAATCTGCTAAACAAGGACCTTATTAACATCGAAGTTTGCCTCGACAAATCGGTCCTGTTAATTCTATACCAAGACACAGCATCATAAACACAGCAACATGCATGTCTAAGTATCGAGTTCCGTGTCCCACATTGCCAGCCTTGGTTCTTTGTGTCAGCTTGGTGACATATAAGGCCCTGTCTCTGACAGGGAGTTACATTCGGTCGGAGTTATGGATTAGGGAGACTTCAAAAACTGGCATCTTACCACGAGAGTGGAATGCCACAGATGTACATAATAGTTAGCATAAGGTCATTACGACCCTTGTTAGGGCTGTCGGCTCGGTATGCCTTCGGTTTACCTGGGGAATGTTAAACAGGTTACTATTTTACTATTGCAATCAATTAAATTGTTCAGTAGTTTGGTTTCCCACACTAGAAAACCATACTACGTTCAGAAGGTACTGCAGCATTGTAAGAGCCCTTACATAGAATGCGGGTTACCGATCCATAAAATTAGATAGTCATGTCAAAAAGGTTTAGAAACAAGTTCTGTAATAACAATACGTAGGATCTAATAGCGCTGGTTTAGAGGTGACACAAAGCTCTGGAATTCCTAAAAGGAAGGGTGTAGCTCTGTCTTAAATGTCACAAGGAGGCGAGCCTTTGTACTGGTGTATACTCAGTCATTCGATACATCTCTAAATCTGTATAAGGAAATTACTGTGAAAGGCTACGCAAACCCGCGTTAAATTGTCAAAACCTCAATTAGGTCATGCTTTGGGCCATCTTTGCAATTCTTTTCCTGATTATTTTTTGCTGATGATCAAAGATGATTAAGATCATATGTGTACGGCACGCCCATCTGATTTAGTTACAACCAAGTTCCCTGTGAAACCAATGTTTTAATAAAAATGTCATTATAGGTTATTAATTACAATGCGGTTATTATAAAATCGCCCATGTCGACCGGAAACGTTTCGTAAATGTTACCGGCTCTGCATGACACATGTAGTAAGAAGTCCTAAAGAACTTACTAATAATAATATTTATATAATCGTTTTCTATAGGAAAACGAGCTAGAAATCGTCATCTAAAAAAGCTCAGATAGAAATGGATACATAACCCTAATACGTAACACTTCACATAACCTAGCCCGATGTCGATTTATGTTTAACACAGCGTGCTGCTAACGTTGTTGTAAATGTGTCAGGATCACCTTGCCTTGGACAGTGTGTGCCGCCATTGTCTCCCCCAGCTATAGGTGATGGATGAGCAGACGTGTTATTATCGTGACAATAATTCCCACTCCTAATTACTCTGACCTGTCTAATCCGGCCCTATTTCTTATTACAACTGGTTAATTATTACCACGGTCCCGGACATTCCTACTACTGACCTGACGAGATGGCGGACATCAGCATTCCATCTCAATAAGGTCCCAAGATGGACAATACAAATAATAACCGACAACTTTTATTGAGGATAACATGCCTATTGTAGCCAGACGTCTAAACACTATCAGTACATGAGCTTATGTAGCATAGCAGCACAGATTGATTTGATTTGTATAAGAATATATATGAAGAAATACCTGAGATAGCTCTGTACCTGAAGCCTATCGTCATTAATAAATAAATATAGAGGTTTTAAATCGTTTACATTTCAATACATTACCACGATGGTAAAACATCATCAAAACTTCACGGGGTATCAAAAAACCCGAAATCAATATAAAAACCCTAAACCAGGTTCCTGCTGGTGTAATTATCACACGACCGTGACTAGGCGTCTCTGTTCCCATTTATACATCTTGTGTGTCCTGGTATTTCAAATGTCGTTAAAAACAATATTATTGAAGTACAGAATATGAGTTCGTACCATCAAATTCTAATATAATTCCAGCCGACCTTTCAATCAGTAATCCACCTGTCGTCTTGTGGGTTACGGTACGGCTGTATCGCCCTATCATGTGTTTTCATTGATTCATTGTTCCGTGTGTAAAGCTGGCAGGCATGCCCGTAGTTCGTCAGTAAAATAAGGTCATACATTAAGTAAATAAACCACGCCCATTCCTACCCCGGGAAATACAGGTTTGTGTATTCATGGTAGTCGTGTTCGCGATCATCATCGAAATTCCAGGGGTAACGTTAACTTCCGTTCTCTGCACTGGGCCTTCGATTTCGTTATGACATAGTTCAGGGGTGCAGAGAGCGCAGGTGAACGTAACCCCTGGAATGTCGAGGATGGTTCGTGATATAAAATATACAGGATAGCTTGAAGACTTACTGTTTGGGCGAGGACAACAGGACAGCAATAAAGGTAATCTTAACAACGTTTTAAAATCTATGACTATGTAAAACCTAATACTTGGGTCGCTGTACACTGTATAAATAATATAGCTATGTTGCCAATTACTGTCAGTTACACACTTGTAAATTAGTCGTTATCAAGCTACGTGAACGATTACCAGTACAGGTGTATAGAGGTAAAAATGGAGCCTTCTAAACCGGGGCTTTTAACTTCAAAAGTTGATGTTGCTTGAAAACGGAAGCGTATTTGTGATTGTATCACAATTTTGTTTCATACATGTTGTACATTTATGTAAGAGGTATTCGTTTCTTATACTGGGTCATCAACACTCCAAGGAGTGCTACATATCCGGGTTTCCTTCATCATGTTTACATAACTAGCCACGGCACATTCTAATGACTGTGTAGACTGTAAATGAGATGCGTAAAAATTACTTTGTTCATGAGATGTCTTAATAAAACTTTGCAAATGAGGATGTCTAAATATAACTGTGAATGTTAAAAAAGGGAACATTGCGAAATGTTGAAATATCAGCTAAGCATCTAAAGGTTAATTTTAATGATAAAAGTTAAATCTATTCTAGAAAAACTATGAATGAATTTCTTAGGACCTCTATACTATTGGTGGAGAATGATGGAAGCATTGTGTATAGAAGATACAAACAGCCGGTCTAAGGAGTGGACTATCATATACATAGTATGTTGTAGACTGATATATAGCAGCCGAGTAATGGACGTTCTAAAAATAAGCTGATATTAATATATGAAATAACAATTTCAACCATATTTTATTCGTGTCATTTACCATGTACAAAAGACATTTCATTCTGATGATCGTGAAACAAGTAGTTTTGTACTTATACATAGTCCTAACTGATAAAACATGGGTAACTTTGCAGTGATAGCCTGAATATGTACATAATAAGCTTAGCTGATTAACATGTATAACTTTGCAGTGATAGCCTGAATATGTACAAAATAAGCTTAGCTGATTAACATGTATAACTTAGCAGTGATAGCCTGAATATGTACATTACAAGCTTAGGTGATAAAACATGGGTAACTTTGCAGGGATAGCCTGAATATGTACATAACAAGCCTAGCTGATAAAACATGGGTAACTTTGGAGTGATAGCCTGAATATGTACATAATAAGCTTAGCTGATTAACATCTATAACTTTGCAGTGATAGCCTGAATACGTACATAACAAGCTTGGCTGATAAAAAATGGGTAATTTTGCAGTGATAGCCTGAATATGTAAATAACAAGCTTGGCTGATAAAACATGGGGAACTTTGCAGTGATAGCCTGAATATTTACATAACAAGCTTGGCTGATAAAACATGGATAATTTTGCAGTGATAGCCTGAATATGTACAAAATAAGCTTAGCTGATTAACATGTATAACTTAGCAGTGATAGCCTGAATATGTACATAACAGGCTTAGCTGATAAAACATGGGTAACCTTGCAGTGATAGCCTGAATATGTACATATCAAGATTAGCTGATAATACATGGGTAACTTTCCAGTGATTGCCTGAATATGTACATAACAAGCTTGGCTGATAAAAAATGGGTAATTTTGCAGTGATAGCCTGAATATGTATATAACAAGCTTGGCTGATAAAACATGGATAATTTTGCAGTGATAGCCTGAATATGTAAATAACAAGCTTGGCTGATAAAACATGGATAATTTTGCAGTGATAGCCTGAATATGTATATAACAAGCTTAACTGAATATGCATGGGTTACTTTGCAGTGATAGCCTGAATATGTAAATAACAAGCTTGGCTGATAAAACATGGATAATTTTGCAGTGATAGCCTGAATATGTAAATAACAAGCTTGGCTGATAAAACATGGGCAATTTTGCAGTGATAGCCTGAATATGTATATAACAAGCTTGGCTGATAAAACATGGGTACCTTTGCAGTGATAGCCTGAATATGTAAATAACAAGCTTGGCTGATAAAACATGGATAATTTTGCAGTGATAGCCTGAATATGTACAAAATAAGCTTAGCTGATTAACATGTATAACTTTGCAGTGATAGCCTGAATACGTACATAACAAGCTTGGCTGATAAAACATGGATAATTTTGCAGTGATAGCCTGAATATGTACACAACAAGCTTAGCTGATAATACATGGGTAAATTTGCAGTGATTGCCTGAATATGTAAATAACAAGCTTGGCTGATAAAACATGGGTACCTTTGCAGTGATAGCCTGAATATGTGCATAACAAGCTTGGCTGATAAAACATGGGGAACTTTGCAGTGATAGCCTGAATATTTACATAACAAGCTTGGCTGATAAAAAATGGGTAATTTTGCAGTGATAGCCTGAATATGTACATTACAAGCTTAGGTGATAAAACATGGGTAACTTTGCAGGGATAGCCTGAATATGTACATAACAAGCCTAGCTGATAAAACATGGGTAACTTTGCAGTAATAGCCTGAATATGTACATAACAAGCTATGCTGATAAAACATGGGTAACTTTGCGGTGATAGCCTGAATATGTACATAACAAGCCTAGCTGATAAAACATGGGTAACTTTGAAGTGAAAGCCTGAATATGTACATAACAAGCTATGCTGATAAAACATGGGTAACTTTGCAGTAATAGCCTGAATATGTACATAACAAGCTATGCTGATAAAACATGGGTAACTTTGCGGTGATAGCCTGAATATGTACATAACAAGCTTGGCTGATAAAACATGGATAATTTTGCAGTGATAGCCTGAATATGTATATAACAAGCTTAGCTGATAAAACATAGGTAACTTTGCAGTGATAGCCTGAATTTGTACATAACAAGCTTAGCTGATAAGACATGGGTAACTTTGCAGTGATAGCCGGAATATGTACATATCAAGCTTAGCTTATAATACATGGGTAACTTTGCAGTGACAGCCTGAATATGTACATAACAAGCTATGCTGATAAAACATGGGTAACTTTGCGGTGATAGCCTGAATATGTACATATCAAGATTAGCTGATAATACATGGGTAACTTTCCAGTGATTGCCTGAATATGTACATAACAAGCTTAGCTGATAATACATGGGTAACTTTGCAGTGATAGTCTGAATATGTACATAACAAGCTTAGCTGATAATGCATGGGTTACTTTGCAGTGATAGCCTGAATATGAATATAACAAGATAAGCTGATAATACATGGGGAACTTTGCAGTGATAGCCTGAATATGCATATAACAAGATTAGCTGATAGTACATGGGTAACTTTGCAGTGATAGCCTGAATATGTATATAACAAGCTTAACTGAATATGCATGGGTAACTTTGCAGCGATAGCCTGAATATGTATATAACAAGCTTAACTGAATATGCATGGGTTACTTTGCAGCGATAGCCTGAATCTGTACATAAGGAACTGTTTAGAGAGAAAGATAGAACATGATATTAGGGATAAACAAAGTAACCGATCGAGTTTGATGTGATATAAATGTATGAAATAATATGTTCAACCATATTATTGAACAGTTCATCAATAAACATCAAAATGTTCAATTTCTCAACTATATTGTCGTTAATATTCCACAAGCCAGAACCTGCAGCTTTAATAATCTTGTGTTTAAAAGAAATCCTCAATGGATTTTAATGATGATAAATAATAATGATCATTTAACCGAGCACCAGTTACTCCTATCTGTCTCCTCGTGAACATGAACATTAATTCTGCTATAATTACCGTGGACCTTGGTATCTAATTAATGTTTAACTATAGTTGTTATAGAACATTAATTCTGCTATAATTACTGTGGACCTATGTATCTAATTAATGTTTAACTATAGTTGTTATAGTAACATTAATTCTGCTATAATTACTGTGGACCTAGGTATCAAATTAATGTTTAACTATAGTTGTTATAGGAACATTAATTCTGCTATAATTACTGTGGACCTAGGTATCAAATTAATGTTTAACTATAGTTGTTATAGTAATATTAATTCTGCTATAAGTACTGTGGACCTAGGTATCAAATTAATGTTTAACTATAGTTGTTATAGTAATATTAATTTGCTAACCTTTGCCATTACCAAGTCATCATCTAATTAAAACACGTGTATTCTATCTAATGTCTATAATATTATTAATACAAGAATTGGCATTCGCAGTGTATGTTGTTATTTCCGTGCGACATTTAAAAATACAATTGCTGGGTTTAAATCTCTGTTATGAGGTGTTGTGTGGATCAGGAGACAGTGATCTTATAAAATATATTTCATTGCCAGATCTAACTGTTTGCACAGTTTTTGTCTGGGACATCATGAAATGTTATTTCTAAACTTACACATTATATAGAGTATCTGGCAAGCATAATGATAAGAATCAATATTTTATTTATCTGTTTACAGTAAGTTACCATCTAACTATTTTGAATGTGTAAACATTGTATATGTTGTAGTTAAGACACGGAGAAGACTTAATAGGTATGTCTGTGTCTGATCCTTTCTATAAGTAAAGAATATAAAAGATGTTGTTACATAATTTAAAACAGCCACGAACTAACACTGTACATGGAATGTGTTCTTTATGACTTTGTAAATGAAGTATATCTCTGTAAATAAGATGTTAAAATAAACCTTTGTAGATGCATTTTTAATAATATCAAAGCATAACTTTGCAATAAAAGATGAAACATTTTCATATAACATTGTTAGTGCGATGTTTTTAACAATTAGAACTGGTGAGGAGTAGACGTGTTGAGACTGAGGACACATCAAACTGTCTGGTGTGTTGTCGTTTATCTACTTAAACACAATCCGGTTTGTCTAGTAAAATGTATACAAACACGTGTCGAGACAGAGGTACAATACACTGTTGTTACATGTCAACGTGACAAACCGATCATCTTTATCCTAATACAAGTGTATACAAACACGTGATGAGGTTTGTGTGATATACTTACATGTGTTGCTCCTCGCAGGCACTCGTTACATACAGGTACGGACGACAGAAGTCACTGCCATTATAGTAGTTGAAGATCAATACATTACATGCTATGTTAACATCATCAGCAGCCTCGTATCACGCCTGAATATAGCTCAGGTAGATTATAAAATGAGGACAGTATAAATGTAACTCGCTGTCAAAATAACTTATAAAAGTTAGCTCACAAATAAGTTATTATATTGACTACACATTTTATCTCCATTTGTCTGCCTTTTTGGTAACTTATTGTTTGCCGCTATGTGTTTACTTTGTTGCCTCATGTGCGCGGAAATAAGTTTATAAAGTATCCTGTCTGCTATTAATAACGTGTTGACAGTTGAACGTTTTCTATCAATAACGTCACCCTTGTCAGAGACCAGGAATATAAATATAGCTGTCTGTTTGTCAGTACCGGTGTACAGGTGTCTTAAAGAACGAAATACTCATAATTTGTCCCGGTAAAGTTATATATATATATATACTTCTAAAGAGATACAATATGTACACGTAGGTATATGGATTGACTATGGTTTGGTGACAAACTCGGTTCGCAACAGTACGACAAAGGATTTTCTATTCGATAGAGAAAACTAACAACAATACCAATAGTCAAATCAATGTTTTCACAATCTACTACCAACATATTTAATTAACTTTCACATTTGCCAAATCATCCGACAGATCAGCAATTTGCAAGGCGCTCGGTCAATTGATATAGACTCTGTCTGAGCATATTCGTTTCTAGCTGAGTCATTGTGTTGCGTAAAGTTCGATTTGATTGGTCGGGTGGTTAACTACAGCAGCTGTTGAACTAGTCGATGAGGCTGAAATATACCAGTTCTTCCTGGAAACAAACGTTGTTGTGATCACGATTGCGACATCTGGTGTTGGTATACACATCTATATTAGTATGTATAAAGATGCAGGAACCTCATGATTTACATATGTAAAAGGTTGGTATGAAGCTATCAACACTGTTTCTTTATGAATCATTTGGGTGTATTCATTCATGTACATTGTTTAATTATTTTCAAATTAACCTTTATAAAGCACGCTTTGCAGAAAAGGTTTTATTTGAAAACGCTGAAATTATACATTCTGTAAATAAACATTATTAAAACTGAGTGCTTTTGCATATACGTACATGTATGTTAAGTGCTTAAGAAAATGTCCGCGACAAATGTTCTTGAAATAACCAATGTCAAAGAGTATGTGGGTATATAGCGACATTTAGGGGCTGTATACCGTCTTACAGTTGCTGAGATTTACGAGAAGAAAACTGACTTTAACGTCAAAAATTCATGGTGGTAACAGGAAGTGTCTGACCAGACGCCAATGTATATACGCATGGCTGACTGATATCCAAATCAACAAACTCGCGTTCATTGTTGTTACATTAAGTGAACTGCTATACAGTGTATATAGCTTTTCAAATTGAACGAATACATTATGTAAAAATACAGTGATATTTCCCTTTAATCTAATATCTCAATTCGTCTCTTTTCAGGTGCAATAGTCAATCATGGTAAACACACAGGAACTCATCGCCATTATCGGCGGCTCCATCGCTGGTCTCATCGTCCTCCTCGTCCTCATCGCCATCATCATCTACTGTACTTGCGGGTAAGAAATTTGGTCAAACACAAATTATTTGCGTACACTGTTTTGTTTTTATCAATTATTTCTTTGTAGTAAAAGGTGCAATCTGTATATGATGGAAATGTCGTTTGGGTTTGTTTGGCACTAGTACTTTATTAAGGTCTGTTCTTCAATGTGTTTTCTTTACTCTGATGTGTATGATATGTAGTACTGTGTATGATATGTAGTACTGTGTATGATATGTAGTATTGTGTATGATATGTAGTACTGTGTATGATATGTAGTACTATATATGATATGTAGTACTGTATATGATATGTAGTACTGTATATGATATGTAGTACTGTATATGATATGTAGTACTGTATATGATATGTAGTACTGTATATGATATGTAGTACTGTATATGATATGTAGTACTGTATATGATATGTAGTACTGTATATGATATGTAGTACTGTATATGATATGTAGTACTGTATATGATATGTAGTACTGTATATGATATGTAGTACTGTATATGATATGTAGTACTGTATATGATATGTAGTACTGTATATGATATGTAGTACTGTATATGATATGTAGTACTGTATATGATATGTAGTACTGTATATGATATGTAGTACTGTGTATGACATGTAGTAATAGCGATAGAGCATAAGTAAACGTAGCTAGGTAGAGTTGTGTGGTCCAGCAATATACGGAAAGATTACATGATTGAAATATAACAGCGTAGCTCGGTACTCTTGTTTTAAGTAATAAGGGGACTGTACACTAATATTGACCTAGCGCTGAGATAACGGTGTTGACAGGGTATCGGTTAGACATTTGACAGGTGCCCTCGGGTCATCACAGACAACTGATGACCACTGGGACAAGGTGCTACCCGGGGACCTTTTAGTCAACTGAATGGTATACACAGGGTTCCTAGGGATGTAACGTCCATAACATCACAATTCTTTATTTAGAATGAAGACTGGACACCGAGATCAATATCACAGGTTACATAACTCAATATCGTAATGCACTTTATATTCACTTCCTGGTCTTTGTTAGACATTTCAATATTCGTCTCGTGCAGTAGTAGATATAACGTTTAATTTGTTTTTTGCAACGGTTCGCTCGCTCCCGAAAGAAGATAGTAATCAAAAAGGTATATTAAAACCATATCCCTTGACGAATTCTTTCAGTGTTAAAATTCAAAATATACAGTGCATAACTAATTCCATTGCTTCATTCTACCTAGAGTATGTCAAAAATGTAAGATGGGTGCTGTATTATACTTTTCTGTACGGCGAGGGAATGTCGGCCATATAAGATTACCTGTGCTGCACAATGTACAGACAGTAATAGGGCACGGCTCAGTTTGTCCTATTATCGCCAGGGGTCGTATATCACCGTGCAGAACATACAGTAGGGAACTGCAGTTCCCCAATCAAGGATGGCAGCGGCAATATATGAATGTAGGAAACATCATCTAACTTTTTTTCATAGCCACCAAGCAGCATCATTCATTGCATATTAAATGTATGTGCACACGTTGATGTAATCAGATACACAATGGAAGCGCAGAGCTGTCGATGTGCCCGCAATTAGAAATAGTGTATAGTTGGTCATGAGATGGGTAAATGTAAATGTGTATGAAACTACAGTTAGCGTGTCTGAAACTACAGTTAATAACGCCGAGGTTGGTAATTGTAAACGTGTCTGAAACTACAGTTAGTAAAGCCGAGGTGGGTAATTGTAAACGTGTCTGAAACTACAGTTAGTAAAGCCGAGGTGGGTAATTGTTAACTCGTATGAAACTACAGTTAGTTACGCTGAGGTGGGTAATTGTAAACGTGTATGAAACTACAGTAAGTAAAGCCGAGGTGGGTAATTGTTAACGTGTATGAAACTACAGTTAGTAA
>NW_018408180.1:38618-43025 GCF_002113885.1 Mizuhopecten yessoensis | reverse complement strand
AACTACAGTTAGTAAAGCCGAGGTGGGTAATTGTAAACGTGTATGAAACTACAGTAAGTAAAGCCAAGGTGGGTAATTGTTAACTCGTATGAAACTACAGTTAGTAACGCTGTGGTGGGTAATTGTAAACGTGTATGAAACTACAGTTAGTTACGCTGTGGTGGGTAATTGTAAACGTGTATGGAACTACAGTTAGTAAAGCCGAGATGGGTAATTGTAAACGTGTATGAAACTACAGTTAGTAAAGCCGAGGTGGGTAATTGTAAACGTGTATTAAACTACAATTAGTTACGCTGTGGTGGGTAATTGTTAACTCGTATGAAACTTCAGTTAGTAACGCTGTGGTGGGTAATTGTAAACGTGTATGGAACTACAGTTAGTAAAGCCGAGATGGGTAATTGTAAACGTCTATGAAACTACAGTTAGTAAAGCCGATGTGGGTAATTGTAAACGTGTCTGAAACTACAGTTAGTTACGCTGTGGTAGGTAATTGTAAACTACAGTTAGTTACGCTGAGGTGAGTAATTGTAAACTACAGTAAGTAACGCCGAGGTGGGTAATTGTAAACTACAGTTAGTTACGCTGTGGTGGGTAATTGTTACCTCGTATGAAACTTCAGTTAGTAACGCTGCGGTGGGTAATTGTAAACGTGTATGAAACTTCAGTTAGTAAAGCCGAGGTGGGTAATTGTAAACGTGTCTGAAACTACAGTTAATAACGCCGAGGTGGGTAATTGTAAACTACAGTTAGTTACGCTGAGGTGAGTAATTGTAAACTACAGTAAGTAACGCCGAGGTGGGTAATTGTAAACTACAGTAAGTTACGCTGTGGTGGGTAATTGTTAACTACAGTTAGTTACGCTGTGGTAGGTAATTGTAAACTACAGTTAGTTACGCTGTGGTGGGTAATTGTAAACTTGTAAGTAACGCCGAGGTGGGTAAGTGTTAACTACAGTTAGTTACGCTGTGGTGGGTAATTGTAAACTACAGTTAGTTACGCTGAGGTGGGGAATTGTAAACTACAGTAAGTAACGCCGAGGTGGGTAAGTGTTAACTACAGTTAGTAACGCTGTGGTGGGTAATTGTAAACTACAGTTAGTAACGCCGAGGTGGGTAATTGTTAACTGCAGTTAGTTACGCTGTGGTGGGTAATTGTTAACTACAGTTAGTTACGCTGTGGTGGGTAATTGTAAACAACAGTTAGTTACGCTGAGGTGGGTAATTGTTAACTACAGTTAGTTACGCTGTGGTGGGTAATTGTAAACTACAGTTAGTTTCGCTGAGGTGGGTAATTGTAAACTACAGTAAGTAACGCCGAGGTGGGTAATTGTTAACTACAGTAAGTAACTGCGCTAAAGTTCGTAACTGTAACGTACACAGGGAGACATTTGATTCAGAGCAATTCAAGCTTCTGTTCAGTTTATTGTTGTTTAATTGATTGGTCGGAATTCATCCTTCACATCTGATCAAAATGTCGGAGATATATGGACAACCAAAAGAGGTCCTGGCAGGGTTTGCATGTTGACTGACATTCACTGCCCCCTGTTGGATAATTTGTATAAGCATTGTCCCTAGTTAAACAACTGGTAGTGACAGTAATGTTTTTCGAGATTTTTATCGAAAAGGCTACAACGATATTATGTGTCATCATATGTTAACTTTAACAGGACAAAAGATGATGTTGATGGCAAGAAACAACTAAGACATAATCGGATATCGAAAGAATTACCAGAAAACCACGTTTTGCGTGTGTTTTACCCGCCTGGAGGTGAGATCAGTTAACCCGCATGTTGGAGAATGGTTAACTTTGGCGGCAATTACTGCATAACAATTGGTTTTGGCTGCACGTTTTGTATAACAAAATTATGTTTCTTTCCAGGCGCATGCGTGATAACAAAAAGCGTGGGAGAAGCTTTCAGCATTTGAATTCAACCACCGATGCAAGTTTAAGTAAAAATAGCAACTTCGGTAATGGCCTTGACCCCCGTCTTGATCCTCGACTTGATCCTCGCATTGACCCCAGAATGGAGCAACGCGTTGACCCCCGGCTTCCAAAGGTCGGGAGCGCAGGATTGTGGATGGGAGCACCGTCTATGTACTCAACTAGTCCGTCTGATGCGTACTACGTTGACAGACCTAAGCGGGGGTCCTCGCTTCAGAGAGCCTCATCGGAGCAAAGACTAGCACCACGTAGGTTACGAGTGACTAGTATCTTTGCCACACATTTATAGACGCCTTGTTATCTATTCACGTCATACTCCTGGCTTACCAAGCATTGCTTCCTGTGTTCTAACTATTGATAAACCTTTCAGTGTATACATACTCAAAATATTTCCGTATGTCGCTTAATAGTTTTTGCCTATCTTTGCTTCATTGCATGATTTCATTCAATTTTCATTGTCGTAAGCCAAGGTCATCTTGTTTTATTTATGCTAATTTGTTTTTGCTGAGCCTTTTTGTTTGTTTGACTCGTGAGCATGTGGCTAATCCTTTGAATATTCTCATTAATCTGCCTGTCCTCGAGGTGCACATCTCATGTTGTGTACCTATGGCCCCGACCTGTGTTCTGATGGCAACCCCTGTTCTGTCATGCACTGTCAGTGTAGTGTTATATCGGCCAGCAAGGGAGAATTACATTACAACTCAGAGATGTTATGTCTGACTTGAGATGTAATCATTCTCTCATAACCTATTGTTAAAGTATATATCCACACTAAGTACACATAAACCTGAGATTTATCCACCCTGATAAAATCTCCAGATCCATTTACAATCAGATCTGATATTGAAATGATCTGAATTGATGGAAGGCGACACGGTTCCCTCACAATATCTTCTGAAATACACACTGAACAAGCATGCGTATAAAGAGGTGAACGTGGCATTATATTTTGATTTAATTTCGGTGATACATTGTAACCCACACTGTTAAAAGTTGCATGTAATGAATGCTACCTTTAGTTTGTGTTATGATTTAGTCATTTCAGTACTGTTCGGTTAATACGTGCCCGTCTTACATCTTCTATATCACGCACGAACTCGTATCAGTACTGGCTATTTTTTTCAGAAGCTTAACTTACGTTTAGGCAATCTTTCTATGTTTTTGAACATCTGGTGATAAAATTCTTCCTTCATTAGTGCATCTGATAAGACGATGACTTTCGATTGGTTTTGTTTAAACGTTCATCCAATGGCTGTGGTTTTGTTTAAACGTTCATCCAGTAACTGTGGTTTTGTTTAAACGTTCATCAAGTAACTGTGGTTTTGTGTGTAATCGAGGCTTTATGGAATGTGTGTGTTGGTGTATGTTATAAGGGTATGTCGGGTATGCATGATAAGCATTGTGGTGTAATATGTTTTCATTTACAGTTAACATATGCATCGATGGTGTTGAAAAGAATCGGGTTTGTACGGATATATAATGTCCCTAGATGATTTCATTTCTTTGAGAACTTTGTCTCCTTGTGAATCCAGGTAGTGGAGTTGTAAGGTTACACACGATATTCTACAACAAATAATTAATTTAATGTTAGATGGCAGAGTAGTAGGTAAAGTCACAACAATAACATATAGGGGCTGTTTATGGATTGTAATTACTCGGATGTTCAGACAAGGCTTGGAAATACTGAACGTCCTTCTTTGGTTAACGTTAGGATTCTTAACATAAACGAAAGTCAAACAAAAACGCATGTATCAAATGAAACAGTGCAAGCAATAGATTGCAAAGTCCTTATAACTAAACACATCGTAGTAGAAATATGAATATGTCTTATACAAACTGTGAGTTAGGATTGTTTGTAGCGTCTTTTTGAGATTTCTGTTAATACGTGAATCCTGGTAAATGTGGGTTTACGCACGTACTCCCTTTGTTGTTTACACGGCAGATGTACAGTCCGTTCTGTAGAGGATGTAACAGTTCAGCATTCATCTGTTTACTGCTATATCATCAGTGTCTCCCCTGCTTTATTAACTTTTCACGTCTGCTTCAGCCATTTCGTGTCATAATCAAAAGAATACACATTCTTTATTTCAAGGACTGATCTCTCCTAAGATTCTATACCAACATATAGCAAGACAGTCAGAAAAAAAAACTGTGTCACGATCATCACGGCATAATACCACATGTAAAAAAAAGATTTCAGCTTTTAATTTAATTGGAATAGCATTACAACATTTCTGAACATTAGTTCTATGATAAGTTTAAAGTATTTTGTTTTCCTTAATTATTGCAACATGAAAAGGTGAATTTGTCAAAAATATTCATGCTGGTTAACTTCTCAACATTCTCTTTGATATATTTTCAATAATTTTTCGTTTTACTGTAATTCAATCTTTGGTGTTGTTTGATATGTTTAAAAGAAATTGTTTCATTAATGTCACGTTTAAAAATCTTTCGATTGCCATCATC
>NW_018408180.1:15844-26594 GCF_002113885.1 Mizuhopecten yessoensis | reverse complement strand
GTATAGAAAGGACTAGGAAGTATTGGGTATGTATTCCGAGTAAACGAATGTCCTCACTGCTGATCACACCTTTACAGTATTGGGCCCTGGAATCGATAGGTACTTGGACATTAACCCATACACAATGTTGATCTCATTAACAAGTTGATGTTCTGTACCTTGTACATGTAAGATGTATATTAACATTAACAAGTTGACGTTCTGTACCTTGTGCATGTAAGATGTATATTAACATTACCAAGTTGACGTTCTGTACCTTGTACATGTAAGATGTATATTAACATTACCAAGTTGACGTTCTGTACCTTGTACATGTAAGATGTATATCAACATTAACAAGTTGACGTTCTGTACCTTGTACATGTAAGATGTATATCAACATTACCAAGTTGACGTTCTGTACCTTGTTCATGTAAGATGTATATTAACATTAACAAGTTGACGTTCTGTACCTTATACATGTAAGATGTATATTAACATTAACAAGTTGACTTTTGTACCTTGTACATGTAAGATGTATATTAACATTAACAAGTTGACGCTCTGTACCTTGTACATGTAAGATGTATATTAACATTTACAAGTTCACATCTCTGACTATTGTTTACGTATTAAATCTGCAGTGTAAGCTATCATACCGTGATCTCATTTAACGATCTGTAATAGTGTTTTACCGCGAGAGGAACCAATGCTATTTCACTGATAACTTTATGGTTTTTTGTTTTTTTTGTTTAATCATTACTGTTGTTTTACATAGGATTCTGCTACCTTTCCCGGTTGTTGAACTCGTTCACATCATTCCTTAGAAAACACTTATCCTTAGTTCTTTGATAATTATGCAAGAATCAATACTGCTAGAATCAATACTGCAACATTACAAAACCATGCTGACTCACCATATCACATTAATTAATGATTGACCAATTAACGTGCCTGTCTGTTTCCAGCGTCCAACGGCCATATGGTGTACCAGGGGAACGTGCAGCAGCTGTACCACAGCCAGCAGGTGCCCAGTGCCGTGTACCACCCGTTCAACTCCGGCTATGTGCACAACGGAATGTACCCCTACAACTACAGCGGAGGGCCAGGTACGTCAAGGCGCCACACTCATGTAGACTTAGTTAAAATATAGATGGACACTAGATCGATATAAAATCTTAAATCCTTCAAACAGATAATGCATCAATTAATTAATATTGAAACTTATGAAGGATCTAATATCAACTTTTCCTGCTTTTAAATTTAATTTTTCATTATGTTTGTCGTTTCCTTTTTTACGTGTTACATTCAGTTAGCATGAATCAATATACGATCAATATCCTTATTAGAACTTGAATGATATTTATGTATGATATTGTTCTCATCTGAATGGGAAGCGATGTGCTTAAGTCGTCACCCAACTTAACGAAATCTTAAACACAAAACTACATATGTATATAACACTTGATGATATGAATATCTTTTTGGTCCAGATCGTTCCATTATAGTGGAATACCAAGATGAGGAACAGTATTATCACAACTATAGAAGGAATGATGAAGACTCCCTCAGGAAGGGTGCGAAGGTCAAACGCACACACAGTGACCTCACAGGCACCAAGAGAAAAAAAGATAGGAAACGAAGGGAGTCGCCAGCGTTTGAGAGAACAAGGCATGATGACCGAGCACGAAAGGAAGAACGACCAAGGACAGCGTCTATAGAAGTGCACAGTCGCCAAAAGAGGGCTCCCCCTCCTCCTCCTCCTCAGGGTTCCGGTCGACAGTCTACCAGTGGCCTTAGATACTCTGAGGAACAAAGCAAATCACTAGACTTTAACGATCAGACACTGTCAACACAGTGCGCAACTGATAGTGCCAAACTTCGTGCAATGCAAGAGAAATCCAAGGATCATGAACTCAGTAGAAAGTGGCAGAACCAGGACGAGTTGAAACTGAACCTGCCCGTCAGTGATGACGACGAGCGCGGCAGTGTGCACGTGCGATCTTATGAGTACACAGGTCAATTGAAAAAACCTGAAAATAAACATAGTTCATCTAGCAACAAAACAGACGGTGTTGCTAGGGCTTATGTTAATCCTTCCAAACATTCACATTCTAATCCAGCATTCTCACCAGATGAAATCATCAGCTCTACGGCCAGGAAGGACGTCCCGTCACCTGGCACGAAACATCGCAAGGTGGAGAAAACTGAGAGTAATACAGACGGTAAGAATGGCCTTTGAGGATCACGCATGTAGCCCGTTGATACCACAAATATATTGTAGTTCATTATCAGGAAGCAATTGACAATAAATCATATCGAACGGAAATGAGTTGTAACCCATCAATATGTTAAAAAGATGCTTTGAAGTTCTGGTTTATACTTTTGGTAGTGTTTCAGTATTAAAGTTACATATGGCGCCTTGAAGTCACAATACCTTCGACCTCGCACTTGCATTATATTTAATGTTTTAAGTTTTGTTCTAATTAGAGAAGCTAGACTATGCGTGAGTTCATTCTCGTCTAGTTATTGCAAATAAACACTGTTGGATATTTGTTTATTAATCATTATTTCAATGCTGCTGTTTCAGGGAAGCAAGTGTCTGCTGCGTTTGGCTTCCTAGACAACTACCTTTCTGATGACGACGGTGAGAGTCGAGCACAGTCGCCACAACCTTTCGTGTGAGGTAGGTCATCTCTAGGTTACTCAAACTTTAAGCGTTCCCTGCTGTTTTCTTCCCCTCAATTATCCACTTTCGTAGCTCAGAACTCACCAAGCAATGAAAGTGTGAAATTCGGTGTCAAAAAGATACGTTATTGGATTGCGTAATTGGATTACTTCTACAACATAAGTCTAGTGAAGGGTGTGCCACCAATAATATAAAATTTATATTAATGAAACATATCGCATTGTGGAAATCAAGCTAATATTAACCTGCTGTGCTAATAAAAGTTTGAACAGCTGTGCCCCGATGTTTTGTAATTGGTATAGAATGTTCGAACATCATTTATAAACCCTGTTTACTGCTAGTACATACTAGGGAGCTGCCTAATGCCCACTTGTTGCGTCATAGTATATATTATCATTAGTGGTAGCGAGTAACATTCCGTACGATTATTTGTATTATCCAATGGTGTCAGTTCGTTGCGATGAAATATGTATGAACATTAGGGCATACACTGATGAACGGAGGTAAATTCTGGCAATAGGTTGATAGCGACTACAGACTCAGTGTTACACCTCATCAATAGGTTGATAGCGACTACAGAATCAGTGTTACACCTCATCAATAGGTTGATAGCGACTACAGACTCAGTGTTACTCCTCATCAATAGGTTGATAGCGGCTACAGACTCAGTGTTACACATCATCAATAGGTTGATAGCGACTACAGACTCAGTGTTACACATCATCAATAGGTTGATAGCGACTACAGAATCAGTGTTACACCTCAGCAATGCATTGTACTATATACAAACTTAGGTAGTATAAACTAACTATCTCTGTATTCTTCTGTTTGACTTATCTGTTACTTCATTCTTTAAACCTCAATGTTCACAGCAATTTTATTTTATTTTTCAGTGTGACGCAATACATTCCAGTCAATGATGCAATATACCGGGGATGCATCTGTGCAGAATTCTATTCGGCCCCAGAACGTCCCGGTAACATGTCGGGTCGGAAGCCAATTAAGTGTTTGCTTGCAAGTGTTCTCGCCTGTCAAAGACTACAATGACGTACATACGTGACGACTGTCACGATCTCCTCTACAAACGGGTGTCCGGGGCCGTTTTTGGGCTTTGTTAATTTTACAAAGACAATGTTTTGACATTCAATCAGAAGTCTTGGCACTGTATTATTGGAGGATACCATTTACACTGAAATGCTAGTGATATTGGACACGGTAACTTGTCCTGGAGGACGATATAAATGATGTTGGACACGGTAACTTGTCCTGGAGGACGATATAAGTGATGTTGGACACGGTAACCTGTCCTGGAGGACGATATAAGTGATTTTGGACACGGTAACCTGTCCTGGAGGACGATATAAGTGATGTTGGACACGGTAACCTGTTCTGGAGGACGATATAAGCAACACCTGCCAACAGTTCCTTGCCAAATGATACTACCTTGCTGACAAAACATTTTAAATCGATTATAGGTTACAAATGTACCTAATGTTTTATCCGTTTAAACATGACTTTATGTCATTTAAGTCTTTTCTGTATTAGAATATTATCTACTACTTTATATTAATTATCTCCCCTCCACCTTTTTCTCATTCACTCTACAATACTTTCAACAGGTATGTTACATTTTAACACATTATATCATATCATATTCATCATCCTTTTTACTTCTTTTCTATTGTTCCTTTGATAAAATGATTTTATTTATTTACATGTTCTTTATAAGCTAGATAAAAGATTGGCCAAAAAGTCTATATATATATAGCTGATCGTCGGCCGTCAGGTATCAGTAACAGTTTACATGTATATACGGTTTTACTTCAGATCAATCATTATCTATACGGGTATTTGATGAATGCAAGTTTTACTCTTCTAGTTTATTGGTAAATGTTAATACATGCCCTTTTATACTTCTTGCATTTCTTTTATCCTAAACAAAATGTCAAGTCGACATAAAAGAGGACTGCTTGGTGGAAGTGTGTGTATGAACGCTGCGGAATGTTCCTATTCAGTATCTGTAAAGGAAGGTAGTGAGTGCACCATGTTGCGTCATAACCCGATACAGGTAAAAAAGAAAGTGATTGTTTACTAGCTAATGCGCGTGTGGGAAGGCCAGTGAGCTATTGTTGATAATGATTTATTATTGATCATGTAGTGTTATACCAAAGATGTTCTTTATATATTGGGAAGAAAATCAAAATAGAAGTCGACGTTAGTATATAGTCGGACTGCGGACATAAGGGACTGGTGATAGTGCTACATATGACGTGTCAAGCCACGTGACAAGTGCATTACGTTGCCGGGGATTAACGCCTCTCTTGGAGTGGTTACAGATCTGTGTCGAGTGTCTATTAAACACGAGAAGTCATTGTGTATTCGGATACAGTGTTAAAATGTCATTGTTTAGCGATGTCATCTGATTTATTCATTTTAGATGCGCAATATTATTGTAACGTGTGAATGTACATGTTTGAAGCGCGACCCTTGTCACGTGGCTGCTTAACACGTCGATGCGCAATACCTTCTGAATGTATTGGTTTACGTCTGTAAGAATATATTGTCTGTAATTGTGTCTGTTCTTATTTATATTCAACACAGTATTGTGTCATTTATTACGTTTCACGTCGAGTAATACTCAAATATATTTGTATATATATTTCTTATATCAGGTACACTGTATTCTTACTGGTATATAACGACAATAAATATTATGCCAAATATAGAGTATCACGTGTTATTTATTGAATAATGTGGAATTGTTTGTGGTATATAATACTATATATAAATTACCAGCACTGATAAGTGGAATTGCTTGTGGTATATAAAACTATATATAAACTACCAGCACTGATACGGGGTTTGATTGTGTTATATACCACTATATATAAACTACCAGCACAGATACGTGGGTTTGTTTGTTTTATATACCACTATATATAAACTACCAGCACAGATACGTTTTTTTGGTTTTTTTTAATACCACTATATATAAACCAACAGCACTGATACGGGGTTTTATTTGTGGTATATAACATTATATATCAACTAACAGCACTGATAGGTGAATTTGGTTTTGGTATGTAACACTATATATAAACTACCAGCACAGATACGGTTTTTTTGTTGTTTTTTTAATACCACTATATATAAACCAACAGCACTGATACGGGGTTTTATTTGTGGTATATAACATTATATATCAACTAACAGCACTGATAGGTGAATTTGGTTTTGGTATGTAACACTATATATAAACTACCAGCACAGATACATGGGTTTGTTTGTGGTATATCACTCTGAATATAAACTGCCTGCACTGATACGTGGGTTTTTTTGTGCTATATACCACTATATATAAACTACCGTACAGATAAATGGATATGTGTGTGGTATATAACGCTATATATAAACTACCAGCACAGAAACGTAGGTTTGTTGTGGTATATTACACTATATATATACTACCAGCACAGAAACGTGAATTTGGTTTTGGTATATAACACTATATATTAAATACCAGCACAGATACATGGGTTTGTTTGTGGTATATTACTCTGAATATAAACTGCCTGCACTAATACGTGGTTTTTTTGTGCTATATACCACTATATATAAACTACCAGCACTGATTCGTCGGTTTGTTTGTAGTATATAACACAAAATATAAAATACCAGCACAGATACGTGGGTTTCGTTGTGGTATATACCACTATATATAAACTACCAGCACAGATACGTGGGTTTGTTTGTTTTATATACCACTATATATAAACTACCAGCACAGATACGTGGGTTTGGTTGTGTTATATACCACTATATATAAACTACCAGCACTGATACGTGGGTTTTTTGTGCTATATACCAATATATATAAACTACCGCACAGATAAATGGATATGTGTGTGGTATATAACACTATATATAAACTACCAGCACAGATACATGGGTTTGTTTGTGGTATATCACTCTGAATATAAACTGCCTGCACTGATACGTGAGTTTTATGTGCTATATACCACTATATATAAACTACCGAACAGATAAATGGATATGTGTGTGGTATATAACGCTATATATAAACTACCAGCACAGAAACGTGATTTTGGTTTTGGTATATAACACTATATATAAAATACCAGCACAGATACATGGGTTTGTTTGTGGTATATCACTCTGAATATAAACTGCCTGCACTGATACGTGAGTTTTATGTGCTATATACCACTATATATAAACTACCAGCACTGATTCGTCGATATGTTTGTAGTATATAACACTACATATAAACAACCAGCACAGATACGTGGGTTTGATTGTGTTATATACCACTATATATAAACAACCAGCACTGATTCGTGGGTTTGTTTGTAGTATATAACACTATATATAAACTACCAGCACAGATACGGTTTTTTTGTTGTTTTTTTAATACCACTATATATCAACCACCAGCACTGATACGGGGTTTTATTTGTGGTATATAACATTATATATCAACTAACAGCACTGATAGGTGAATTTGGTTTTGGTATGTAACACTATATATAAACTACCAGCACAGATACGTTTTTTTGGTTTTTTTTAATACCACTATATATAAACCAACAGCACTGATACGGGGTTTTATTTGTGGTATATAACATTATATATCAACTAACAGCACTGATACGTGAATTTGGTTTTGGTATGTAACAATATATATAAACTACCAGCACAGATACATGGGTTTGTTTGTGGTATATTACTCTGAATATAAACTGCCTGCACTGATACGTGGGTTTTTTTGTGCTATACACCACTATAAATAAAATACCGCACAGATAAATGGATATGTGTGTGGTATATATCACTATATATAAACTACCAGCACAGAAACGTGAATTTGGTTTTGGTATCTAACACTATATATAAACTTCCAGCACAGATACGTGGGTTTGGTTGTATTATATACCACTATATATAAACTACCAGCACAGATACGGTTTTTTTGTTGTTTTTTTAATACCACTATATATCAACCACCAGCACTGATACGGGGTTTTATTTGTGGTATATAACATTATATATCAACTAACAGCCCTGATACGTGAATTTGGTTTTGGTATGTAACAATATATATAAACTACCAGCACAGATACATGGGTTTGTTTGTGGTATATCACTCTGAATATAAACTGCCTGCACTGATACGTGAGTTTTTTGTGCTATATACCACTATATATAAACTACCGTACAGATAAATGGATATGTGTGTGGTATATAACGCTATATATAAACTACCAGCACAGAAACGTGGGTTCGTTTTGGTATATTACACTATATATATACTACCAGCACAGAAACGTGAATTTGGTTTTGGTATCTAACACTATATATAAACTTCCAGCACAGATACGTGGGTTTGGTTGTATTATATACCACTATATATAAACTACCAGCCCTGATTCATGGGTTTGTTTGTGGTATATACCACTATATATAACCTACCAGCACTGATTCGTCGGTTTGTTTGTAGTATATAACACAAAATATAAAATACCAGCACAGATACGTGGGTTTCGTTGTGGTATATACCACTATATATAACCTACCAGCACTAATTCGTCGGTTTGTTTGTAGTATATAACACTACATATAAACTACCAGTACTGATACGGGCGTTTGATTGTGTTATATACCACTATATATAAACAACCAGCACTGATTCGTGGGTTTGTTTGTAGTATATAACACTATATATAAACTACCAGCACAGATACGTGTTTTTTTTGTGGTATATACCACTATATATAAACTACCAGCACTGATTGGTGGGTTTGTTTGTGGTATATACCACTATATATAACCTACCAGCACTGATTCGTCGGTTTGTTTGTAGTATATAACACAAAATATAAAATACCAGCACAGATACGTGGGTTTCGTTGTGGTATATACCACTATATATAAACTACCAGCACAGATACAAGGGTTTGTTTGTGGTATATTACACTATATATAAACTACCAGCACTGATTCGTCGGTTTGTTTGTAGTATATAACACAAAATATAAAATACCAGCACAGATACGTGGGTTTCGTTGTGGTATATACCACTATATATAAACTACCAGCACAGATACGGTTTTTTTGTTGTTTTTTTAATACCACTATATATCAACCACCAGCACTGATACGGGGTTTTATTTGTGGTATATAACATTATATATCAACTAACAGCACTGATACGTGAATTTGGTTTTGGTATGTAACAATATATATAAACTACCAGCACAGATACATGGGTTTGTTTGTGGTATATCACTCTGAATATAAACTGCCTGCACTGATACGTGGGTTTTTTTGTGCTCTATACCACTATAAATAAAATACCGCACAGATAAATGGATATGTGTGTGGTATATAACGCTATATATAAACTACCAGCACAGAAACGTGGGTTTGTTTTGGTATATTACACTATATATATACTACCAGCACTGATACGTGGGTTTGTTTGTGGTATATACCACTATATATAAACTACCAGCACAGATACGTGGGTTTGTTTGTGTTATATACCACTATATATAAACTACCAGCTCAGATACATGGGTTTGTTTGTGGTATATCACTCTGAATATAAACTGCCTGCACTGATACGTGGGTTTTTTTGTGCTATATACCACTATAAATAAACTACCGCACAGATAAATGGATATGTGTGTGGTATATAACGCTATATATAAACTACCAGCACAGAAACGTGGGTTTGTTTTGGTATAGTACACTATATATATACTACCAGCACTGATACATGGGTTTGTTTGTGGTATATACCACTATATATAAACTACCAGAACTGATCCGTCGGTTTGTTTGTAGTATATAACACAACATACAAACTACCAGCACTGATACGGGGGTTTGATTGTGGTATATACCACTATATATAAACTACCAGCACTGATCCGTCGGTTTGTTTGTAGTATATAACACCACATATAAACTACCAGCACAGATACGGGGGTTTGATTGTGTTATATACCACTATATATAAACTACCAGCACTGATTGGTTGGTTTTTTTGTGGTATATACCACTATATATAACCTACCAGCACTGATTCGTCGGTTTGTTTGTAGTATATAACACTACATATAAACTACCAGCACTGGTACGGGGGTTTGATTGTGTTATATACCACTATATATAAACTACCAGCACAGATACGTGTTTTTTTTGTGGTATATACCACTATATATAAACTACCAGCACTGATACGTGGGTTTGTTTGTGGTATATACCACTATATATAAACAACCAGCACAGATACATGGGTTTGTTTGTTGTATATTACACTACATATAAACTACCAGCACAGATAAGGGGGTTTGATTGTGTTATATACCACTATATATAAACTACCAGCACAGATACAAGGGTTTGTTTGTGGTGTATTACACTATATATAAACTACCAGCACTGATTCGTCGGTATGTTTGTAGTATATAACACTACATATAAACTACCAGCACAGATAAGGGGGTTTGATTGTGTTCTATACCACTATATATAAACTACCAGCACAGATACGTGTTTTTTTTGTGGTATATACCACTATATATTAACTACCAGCACTGATTCGTCGGTATGCTTGTAGTATATAACACTACATATAAACTACCAGCAGAGAGACGGGGGTTTGATTGTGTTATATGCCACTATATATAAACAAACAGCACTGATTCGTGGGTTTGTTCGTAGTATATAACACTAAATATAAAATACCGGCACAGATACGGGGGTTTGATTGTTTTATATACCACTATATATAAACAACCAGCACTGATTCGTGGGTTTTTTTGTAGTATATAACACTAAATATAAACAACCAGCACAGATACGGGGGTTTGATTGTGTTATATACCACTATATATAAACAACCAGCCCTGATTCATGGGTTTGTTTGTGGTATATACCACTATATATAACCTACCAGCACTAATTCGTCGGTTTGTTTGTAGTATATAACACTACATATAAACTACCAACACAGATACGGGGGTTTGATTGTGTTATATACCACTATATATAAAC
>NW_018408180.1:5730-15378 GCF_002113885.1 Mizuhopecten yessoensis | reverse complement strand
ATAAACTACCGCACAGATAAATGGATATGTGTGTGGTATATAACACTATATATAAACTACCAGCACAGAAACGTGGGTTTGTTGTGGTATATTACACTATATATATACTACCAGCACAGAAACGTGAATTTGGTTTTGGTATATAACACTATATATAAACTACCAGCACAGATACATGGGTTTGTTTGTGGTATATTACTCTGAATATAAACTGCCTGCACTAATACGTGGTTTTTTTTGTGGTATATAACACTATATATAAACTACCAGCACAGATACGTGGGTTTGTTTGTGTTATATACCACTATATATAAACTACCAGCACAGATACGTGGGTTTGTTTGTGGTATATACCACTATATATAAACTACCAGCACAGATACGTGGGTTTGTTTGTGGTATATACCACTATATATAAACTACCAGCACTGATTCGTCGGTTTGTTTGTAGTATATAACACTACATATAAACTACCAGCACAGATACGGGGGTTTGATTGTGTTATATACCACTATATATAAACTACCAGCACTGATTCGTGGGTTTGTTTGTAGTATATAACACTACATATAAACAACCAGCACAGATACGGGGGTTTGATTGTGTTATATACCACTATATATAAACTACCAGCACTGATTCGTGGGTTTGTTTGTAGTATATAACACTACATATAAACAACCAGCACAGATACGGGGGTTTGATTGTGTTATATACCACTATATATAAACTACCAGCACTGATTCGTGGGTTTGTTTGTAGTATATAACACTACATATAAACAACCAGCACAGATACGGGGGTTTGATTGTGTTATATACCACTATATATAAACTACCAGCACTGATTCGTGGGTTTGTTTGTGGTATATACCACTATATATAACCTACCAGCACTGATTCGTCGGTTTGTTTGTAGTATATAACACTACATATAAACTACCAGCACAGATACGGGGGTTTGATTGTGTTATATACCACTATATATAAACTACCAGCACTGATTCGTGGGTTTGTTTGTAGTATATAACACTACATATAAACTACCAGCACAGATACGGGGGTTTGATTGTGTTATATACCACTATATATAAACTACCAGCACTGATTCGTGGGTTTGTTTGTAGTATATAACACTACATATAAACTACCAGCACAGATACGGGGGTTTGATTGTGTTATATACCACTATATATAAACTACCAGCACTGATTCGTGGGTTTGTTTGTAGTATATAACACTACATATAAACAACCAGCACAGATACGGGGGTTTGATTGTGTTATATACCACTATATATAAACTACCAGCACTGATTCGTGGGTTTGTTTGTAGTATATAACACTACATATAAACAACCAGCACAGATACGGGGGTTTGATTGTGTTATATACCACTATATATAAACTACCAGCACTGATTCGTGGGTTTGTTTGTGGTATATACCACTATATATAACCTACCAGCACTGATTCGTCGGTTTGTTTGTAGTATATAACACTACATATAAACTACCAGCACAGATACGGGGGTTTGATTGTGTTATATACCACTATATATAAACTACCAGCACTGATTCGTGGGTTTGTTTGTAGTATATAACACTACATATAAACTACCAGCACAGATACGGGGGTTTGATTGTGTTATATACCACTATATATAAACTACCAGCACTGATTCGTGGGTTTGTTTGTAGTATATAACACTACATATAAACTACCAGCACAGATACGGGGGTTTGATTGTGTTATATACCACTATATATAAACTACCAGCACTGATTCGTGGGTTTGTTTGTAGTATATAACACTACATATAAACTACCAGCACAGATACGGGGGTTTGATTGTGTTATATACCACTATATATAAACTACCAGCACTGATTCGTGGGTTTGTTTGTAGTATATAACACTACATATAAACTACCAGCACAGATACGGGGGTTTGATTGTGTTATATACCACTATATATAAACTACCAGCACTGATTCGTGGGTTTGTTTGTAGTATATAACACTACATATAAACTACCAGCACAGATACGGGGGTTTGATTGTGTTATATACCACTATATATAAACTACCAGCACTGATACGTGGTTTTTTGTGGTATATACCACTATGTATAAACTACCAGCACAGATACGTGGGTTTGTTTTTGGTATATACCACTATATATAAACTACCAGCACAGATACATGGGTTTGTTTGTGGTATATTACACTATATATAAACTACCAGCACTGATTCGTGGGTTTGTTTGTGGTATATACCACTATATATAAACTACCAGCACAGATACAAGGGTTTGTTTGTGGTATATTACACTATATATAAACTATCAGCACTAATTCGTGGGTTTGTTTGTAGTATATAACACTACATATAAACTACCAACACAGATACGGGGGTTTGATTGTGTTATATACCACTATATATAAACTACCTTTACAGATACGTGGGTTTGTTTGTGGTATATACCACTATATATAAACGACCAGCACAGATAAGTGGAATTTCTTGTGGTATATAAAACTATATATAAACTACCAGCACAGATACGGGGGTTTGATTGTGTTATATTACTATATATAAACTACCAGCACTGATACGTGAATTTTGTTTTGGTATGTAACACTATATATAAACTACCAGCACAGATACATGGGTTTGTTTGTGGTATATTACACTATATATAAACTACCAGCACAGATACATGTGTTTGTTTGTGGTATATTACACTATTTATAAACTACCAGCACTGATTCGTTGGTTTGTTTGTGGTATATTACACTATATATAAACTATCAGCACTGATTCGTGGGTTTGTTTGTAGTATATACCACTATATATAAACGACCAGCACAGATAAGTGGAATTTCTTGCGGTATATAAAACTAATTATAAACTACCAGCACAGATACATGGGTTTGTTTGTTTTATATTACACTATATATAAACTACCAGCACTCATACGTGGGTTTGTTTGTGTTATATAACACTATATATATATAAACTACAAGCACTAATACGTGGGTTTGTTTGTGTTATATAACACTATATATATATAAACTACCAGCACTAATACGTGGGTTTGTTTGTGTTATATAACACTATATATATATAAACTACCAGCACTCATACGTGGGTTTGTTTGTGTTATATAACACTATATATATATAAACTACCAGCACTAATACGTGGGTTTGTTTGTGTTATATATACCACAATATATAACCTACCAGCACGAAAGTGTGGACTTGATTGCGGTATACAACACTATATATAACCTACGAGCACTAAATGGTAGATTTGTTTATGATATTCACAACTATATGAAAGCTTCCAGCACTAATGCATTTATTTAAGAACTCATTGGAACTTTTACTTGAGGAATGAAAACTTGGGATATACAATTTTTACTGGTTCACAAGTTATACATAAGTCCCAGCATAAGGGAATCTTACACAGCAGGGGACAACGAGCAGTGAATTATACATATGTATGAGCATGTTTGTTGTTGAAATGAACAGTAGTGAATAAATAGGTTGACCTTCGCTATAATTATTCAATAAAGTTGTTGTATTGTGCAAAAGGCAGAGAAATCATGACAATATATTAAATAAATATTACGTGTCAAATAATGACGTAACCTCCACACGATAATATACACGCTATTTGTAGACTGTAGTGGGTGGGTTATGTTCTGTGTATTGGATTAATGATTGGACTGTACCTTGTTCTAGACGTACCATATTTAATTTTCTGGTAACATAGAGGTGTTAAAACATACTGGGAACCATTCCACATGTCTCACTACCTCGGCCAGTGACATCATTTACAAGGCTATTGTTCTCTATTGATAAAATATCTGGTGTGACTGACCGGAGTCGCTGTCCGTCAAACACTGTACTTACATACACCACAGAGAATGTCGGTAAAGTGTCGCCTCGAGACAAGAGATACCTGTAATCAAAGGCCTATAAAATCAAAATGGAATGTGAATAAGCTCAGGCATGTACTTAGGCAGTTAAATTACAACAGCGTAACAAAGCAGGGCTCACTGTTCGATTCCATGCTTTGTAATCACGAAGAAGGCTTTTGTAAATAACTGCTGATCGATGGCAAATCTATTGCGAGTGAAATATAAACAGTAACAAAGAAAATGAGAGGAACACTTGTAATGACAAAGAAAAGCTAAAAAAACGAAAAATGCAGACCGTACTGTATACGCCTCAAAAGATACTCTGATATTTGACCCCAGTAAAAGGGGTAGGAGTATTCCAAACATTATAACTGAAACACACTTCCCCTTTTCATTTTAGTTTTCAAAAACATGTATTGTTTTTTTCTTCTTTCACAGTAAAATAAAAACTACGTTTGGATCATTTTAGGGGAAGAGGTAGTATAAATGGTATCCATAAAAACTTGTAGTTGGGTTGAATTAGATTATATACTGAAAGAAGGTAGTGTTTTATTTCATTATTCTGAAAGAAAAACAAAATCAGAAGTCTGTACTTCTTGACCCGAATGTCGAAACCACACTCAAAGATCTGCTTGATTGTTATTTAGTGGTTTCAGCAGACAAAGCATTCCATCACTTTATCCTTGTCTGCGTACACTATCGTATTACCTACTTAACAAAAAGGATTACACTTGCTTAATAACCAAGGAATCGTACCTATGCGTTTTCCAATTTTCCGAGAATCGAAACACGAGGTAACGGCGCTTCTATATTACATCTTTCCGAACATCGATTAATGATAAGGACACGGACCAGCCTCGTTGGATTGAATTCCCAAACTTCACAACAACCGTTATAAACAACTTTTTTTATCGCTGGCTCTTGAGGTTGCTCACCCAAACCATTTTCATCAAAATCTTGCGAACCGAACAAATTATCAGCTATTAATACTAGTCTTATTGCCATTAAATCCTATTGACAGACGGGTTATGTCGCTTGTACGCCAGAAGTTGCTTGTATACCAGAAGTGAGTACACTCACATTAAACGTTTACCTTATAACAGTAAATCTGACTTTCCACTCTGTGACACTATAAGGCCTCCGTTCTCTTAATTACAACAGGTTTTTTCAGAGAAAGATGTCTTCCTTGATGTCTATGAACCAGTTTGGGGCATGTTTAAAGAGAAATACAAAGGCAAGAATAGATGATTGAATTCCTGGTTGTTAATTTGTTTTTGTTGAGTTCGGTGGCAAGGTTTTCAAGCAGACTATTGGCATACCCAATGTGACAATCGCTGTCCCCTCGCTTGGCCAACTTGTTTTTGTTTTCATATAAAACCGAATCTATCCAAAACATTCAAAAAGCTTATTAGGACCTGTTCAAAGACCTTGTCAAGTCCTGCGTTTCACTTTCAGATATACCAACGTGAAAGGTACATGGTTTCAACAGATGCAGGTTGATGAATATAACGGAACATTGTTGGTCGCCATCGTGATGTACATGATACATGTACTAATCCGTGTCTTGTTGTTTCGTTGTCACTATACCAAGGTCTGATTTTGAGAACGTGACATTACTTCACAAAGATTAACATGGTGGATATCGTCGATGCAGCTATACACTAGATAATGGGGGGATTGGTCGGGTGGTTAACACTCCGGCCTTCCGCGCAGGCGGCCGGCGTTCGATCCCCGAAGTCGTCGTACGCATGGAATATCAGAGAAAGTGTTTTTCTCCTGTCCACTCAACTCAAACAACCCAGGTGGAATATAAAATGGTCTGGGGTGGGTGTTGTGGTATCTGTGCTGTAGCATTCAAGTGAGGTGGCACTATAAAAGATGCCGTTGGAAGCACGGTCCCACTACAAACAAAACACAATACATCTCCAGCACACACGCATGCATACACACACAGGGAGATATTAGCCAGGTGGCATAGGACTAGTGGTTAGCACCTGATAAGGCAGCTCCTACGAATTCCTCAAAAAAAATATTGATTAAAGTATATGGTAATTGTATTAATTATATATCTATGTACTGTAAAACGCTTTAGAGTGGCTTATGTTAGCTAGATAGGGCGCTATATCAAATGCTGTATATTTATTTATTTATAAAGTGCTGTATAGCTATATATGATATCAAAAGAATTATATTGTTCCGTATCGGCTCTGTAAAAGTCGCCTTGGCCTCTGGTTGGCTCAGACATATTCAACTTTTTATTCATTTCCATCAAGTTTATTTTGACAAAATTTTATTTAAATGTTCGCCTCATAGTCCTGAGGATGTGCTGTAAGTTTGCAGACTGAATCAAAATCAAAGATATGGTCTACTGTTGACTGAGAAATTTGAACTATTTCCAATATCACTGAAAATGACCACCTGTCATCTAATTGGCTGAGATCATCGTATTTATTTAGTGATAAGCAAAGGTCTCTTAATAAGTCCATACATCGTTTTCAGGGTCATCAAATTAATTCCTAAATATATTTTCTTTCCTTGTAATAATCCCATTCCCAACTTCTTATCCCTCACTTGGCCTCCTGAACTTATTGAATGTTTTTACGGTAATTCCAAATTTCGCCAAAACAACATTTCAGTGAAGTAGGACACTAAAGACGGTATCAGTTTCGCGCAATCGCAACGACACAAATACACGAACATATCCTGCCTCCAGCACACAAACATGCAAGTACGCATACATTACTCACATGGAGGCATACATTACTCACATGGAGGCATACATTACCCACATGGAAGCATACATTACCCACATGGAGGCATACATTACCCACATGGAAGCATACATTACGCACATGGAGGCATACATTACCCACATGGAGGCATACGTTACCCACATGGAGGCATACATTACCCACATGGAAGCATACATTACCCACATGGAGGCATACATTACCCACATGGAGACATACATTACCCACATGGACGCATACATTACCCACATGGCGGCATACATTACTCACATGGAGGCATACATTACTCACATGGTGGCATACATTACCCACACGGAGGCATACATTACTCACATGGAGGCATACATTTCTCACATGGAGGCATACATTACTCACATGGAGGCATCCATTACTCACATGGAGGCATACATTACCCACATGGAGGCATACTTTACCCACATGGAGGCATACATTACTCACATGGAGGCATCCATTACTCACATGGAGGCATACATTACCCACATGGAAGCATACATTACTCACATGGAGGCATACATTACCCACATGGAGACATACATTACCCACATGGACGCATACATTACCCACATGGCGGCATACATTACTCACATGGAGGCATACATTACTCACATGGTGGCATACATTACCCACACGGAGGCATACATTACTCACATGGAGGCATACATTACCCACATGGAAGCATACATTACGCACATGGAGGCATACATTACCCACATGGAGGCATACCTTACCCACATGGAGGCATACATTACCCACAAGTACGCATACATTACCCACATGGAGGAATACATTACCCACATGGAGGCATACATTACCCACATGGAAGCATACTTTACTCACATGGAGGCATACATTACCCACATGGAGACATACATTACTCACAAGTACGCATACATTACCCACATGGAGGCATACATTACCCACAAGGAGGCATACATTACCCACATGGAGGCATACATAACCCACATGGAGGCATACATTACCCACATGGAGGCATACCTTACCCACATGGAGGCATACATTACCCACAAGTACGCATACATTACCCACATGGAGGAATACATTACCCACATGGAGGCATACATTACCCACAAGGAGGCATACATTACCCACATGGAGGCATACATTACCCACATGGAGATACAATCTTAAATGACCATGGCTTTTAATATGACGCTAAAGAAATAAAACCAACCCAAACGAGTTTTCATGTCCGAAACGTCGAACACGTGATACTGTCATTGCTCTTATCACGTGTTGCTATTATTTTGGTCAGATAGAAATCTGTGATTTTCACCCCAACTTCCTGTCCTATTTAGATTATAAAAGAAACAGATAACATTTATCCACAGCACATAGTTTGGAAGTTTTGTATGTAGCACAAAGCTACAGATGGTACCAAAATAAGTACACTGATACCCATCCATAAAACATCAATAAAGCATAAAAAAAAATGTGTTGTTTTCATTTTATAATTTTGTGATGGAATCGCTATGACCCCTGGAAAACCCAGGACGAGTGCTTTCCTGGTGGGGGTACATGTGTGTCTCCCTTGTCCTGCTCGGGTAGGGAAAATTCTCTTTACTGTAGACTTGTGAGACCACATTTCCAGTATATCAACCAAGTCTGCACTCCATACCTGATCAAACACAGAATCCGTAGAAAACGTCCAAGGGAAAGCTACTAAGATTCTACCAGGAATGGCTAATCTACCCTGTCCAGAGAAACCACAGCGCCCGGAATTATCTACTTAAGACTAAAGAAGAGCCAGTGGAGACATTATCGATCTTTTCAAAACTATAATTGAGAAATATGATCCTGAGGTGTCAACTTTCATTACACCTCCCTAAAACAACACCTCTACACCACAAGGAGTCTTCATCTTCATCTTTTAACCTTCCTCCGTCAATATTGACGATTACGGATCTTTTGGAGTTTTGGTCTTGTGCTGTAGTGCGTTGTTATGTACAGTGATTTATTTTATTGATATAGGATAAAAACAGATTAAAGCAGTTAGTGTTAGTTATTTTGTAGGTTTTGTATTAAGTTCGATTATGTTAAATGTGGTGCATTTCCTGAATTCTGCTAGTGTTTCTGATTGGATTATTGTTTTGGGTAGGAGGTTCCACTGTATTATGGTGTATGGAAAGAATGAGAGTGTCTGTATGTGTCTTTGGATGTGTAGATATGCCTGTAACTAAGGTCGTGTCCTTGACGTGTTTTGGTGTCTGCCGGGATGAGATTGTTAGTGTGTATTGCTACTTGTTGGTGTATTATTTTGTAGAGAAGAATAATGCGTGTTCTTGTTCTGCGTGTGTGTAGTGTTGGCCATTGCAAGTTGTGTATCATATCTGTGACTGAGCTTGTGTTATGGTATTTGTTTAGGACATATCGCGCTGCTCTTCGTTGTACTTTTTCTAATTGATTTATGTTATTTGTATAATGTGGGTCCCAAACTGAAGAGCAGTATTCGAGTTTTGGTCTTACAATGGTCTTGCATGCATGTTCTTTTATGTGCGGTGAATTTATTTTTAGGTTGCGTTTCAGAATGCCTAGTGATTTATTTGCGTTTGATGTGATGTTGTTAATGTGTTTGTCCCATTTTAAGTTGTTTTGAAGTGTGATGCCTAGATATTTGTTTGAAGTTACGGATTCTAGTGTGTGGTCATGGAGTGTTTATTGGTGTTTGATTGATGTGCGTTTTGGTGATATAGTGAGTATGGTGCATTTGTCTGGGTGGAATTTCATGAGCCAGTCCTCTTCCCATTTACTAGCTGCGCCAGTAAGAGACAAAAACCACAAACACACTTTTGCTGACACACGGCTTTACTGGGGACCCCAACCGGAAAACGATGAGACACACTAAACTGATATGATCTAGAACCCGGTACCGGGCAGTAGATCCGGAAACATACTCAGTAGTGGCGCTACCACTTTTCTCTAAAAAAAAAA
>NW_018408180.1:4921-5227 GCF_002113885.1 Mizuhopecten yessoensis | reverse complement strand
AGTGTCTGGTCATCCAATGGGATTTGTTGGTTGAGGAACTGATCACGATGAGACCACATTTCTCTTGATGACAGACCACGATTACGAATTCGGGTATTGACACGGGCAGTCGCCAAGGAAAGAAGTAGTGGTGTCACTGCTCGGCATACTGGATCTTGGCGAAGAATTTCATCTTCTAACTCCTGAATAGCCCTTTCTGCCACAGGGTTCTTGTTGATGTTCTTCGGGTTACCAATTTCAATCGCCAATCGATATTGTGTGAGTAGTTCGTCACCTACTAGAGCCTTGAATCCTGGAGCGGCATCA
>NW_018408180.1:0-850 GCF_002113885.1 Mizuhopecten yessoensis | reverse complement strand
CCGGTACCGGGCAGTAGATCCGGAAACATACTCAGTAGTGGCGCTGCATCTAAATCTATTTGTAGTTTTGTCGGGTGGTCTTTGTTGTTGATTGTTTTGTATGCTCTGTGTGATATGTATTCGGGTCGTCTTTGTTGTTTATTGTTTTGTATAGTATGCTCTGTGTGATATGTATTCGGGGAAGTCGTCGATGTTTATGAGGAAGAGGACTGGTCCCAAACAGGTTCCTTGAGGCACTCCAGATGTTACTAGGATTTTGTCGGAGTGTTTGCCCTCAAGTACTGCTGTTTGGTTGCGTTGTGATAGGAAGTCTGTTATCCATGTTAGTGTGATTCCGGTGATGCCGTAATATTTTAGTTTGTACTGTAAGTGTTTGTGTGGGACTTTGTCAAAGGCTTTGACAAAGTCCATTATTATAATGTCTGTTTGTTTGTTGTTCTTGTGGTTCTGTGCAAGGTCTTGTATGCATGTAATGAGTTGTGTTTCGCAAGATCTTGACGTTCGGAAGCCATGTTGGGTTGTATTTGTCTCCTTTTTGATCGATCGAATTGAAGTGATATAAACAAAGAACGAGCCTAAACATCAGGAAGCATTCTTTTCTTCACCAAACCGTGAATAAAACGAACAGTCTGCTATCAGAAATTGAAATGTCACGAACAGTCTGCTATCAGAGATTGTAATATAACGAACAATCTGCTATCAGAGATTATAATGTCACGAACAGTCTGCTATCAGTGATTGTAATATAANAATCTGCTATCAGAGATTGTAATATAACGAACAGTCTGCTATCAGTGATTGTAACGTCACGAACAGTCTGCTATCATAGATTGTAATATAACGAACTGTC